>NC_137824.1:58323998-58734622 GCF_963921795.1 Nannobrachium achirus | reverse complement strand
ACTGAGGCTCTTTGCTAGCTTTAGAACACAGTTTAACTGTAGGGTCCAATTAAGAGCCAGGGTGAAAAATAGGACGGGGGCCAAGAGGGGTTTAGGGTGGGGATATTGGTTGGTGGAGATGGTGGGAGGTGGGAGGTGGAAGGAAGGGTTGGCCCGGTCTGTCTGGCAGTCTGCTTAAATCCCACTCGAGGGCACAGTCAAAAAATTCTCAATCTATGCTGCAACGATGCACTATTACTGTAGCACAGAAGCCTAATCTCTCTCAAATGTTATAGTATGTCTATACTTAGGCAACATTGAAACCCTCAAGCAAGCTCCAAAGGTTTGTCTGAATATTGTGTAAAAAGCATTGGAAGCAGGAGATGCCATAGCATCCCAAATCACCACTGACTGTGGAAATTTCACACTGGACTTCAAGCAACGCAAGATTGACATTTCTATATTATAAATACTTGTTTTGAGTGGTCTGTAATGTTGTTGTATTTTGAGGTATGGATTTTTGATTTTCATTCGCTGTATGTCATAAATTCTTTTTGAATATTTCACTGCATGCGCAATGTATCTATTACACAATTACTTAACCACTCATTTTTTTAGACAAAAGTGTAGGCTACTTAGTTGCCATTGGCTATTCTAAAGCTGTCGATAGAATGACAGCTAAATTAGAGCAAAAATTATGCAGTAAAACGTGAGACGTGTTCATGTGGCCAGTGGCTACTGTACATCCCTGATCTACATTTCACCAGGCAAGACAGCACCTAGCTCCTTTCGGAACCACTCGCTCCGCGGCTTCCGTAACATTTCACTGGGAAAACATGGAGCTGGCTGACAAAAGGAGCGTGTTTAAAGTATTGTTTCAACACAACGCTTGGATTATACCCTCTCCGCTAAAGAAGTAGAGATGCAAGAGACGGGTATTAGGACCATTGCTTTTTGGATACAACGCTTAGTGACAGTAAGAGCGGTTGATAACCTGGTGAACTACCCCCCCCGGAGAAACCTCATTTGGGCATGCTGTGAGTAGGAACCACATCTCGGAGAGGCATAGCCGCGAAGCGAGTGGTTCCGAAAGGAGCAAGGTTTCACCAAGGCTATCACTGTACGATCTGTCAGCTTGCTATCATCCAGGTTCTGTACCCAGGGGTGTCGCACCAAATTGTGGGCCCTGGGTACAAGGATTCACTGCGGGCCCCCCATGAATGTTCTTCATCGCAGCTCGCAGCGCTGCACCAACTGCCGCACTGCGAGCTTGGAGATCTGCTATTTTTGAAAAAATCGTGAAAATGTCTTTGAATATTTCAAATCCTTCTAAGGTTTTTTCAGTGGTGCTCAAACTTTTTCATGTGAAGGACCCCTAAAATGATAAGTATTTGGCCACGGATCCCCATCTCAAAACAATAAGTTCCAGGGACCCCCCAGAAGCAAAATTCGAGTTACAAATGTTCGCTTAAAAAAATACATATATTCAAAGATGTGCACACATTTTCACAACTTTTCAAAAATAGCTATTTTTCAATAGCTAAAGTATAAAATAATTCCAGGCCCCTCCTCCTTGGGCCCTAGTAACTCAGTCCCACTTTCCCCCCCATTGTGACGCCCCTGACTTTTCCCCCGTCCACAGCTTGATGGGAAGCTCCCAGTGGTCACTTCATTCCAGCCATCATGCATTTAATACACTCCAGAGTTTGGTGGGAGGTTATACACGCAGCCATCTTGTCCAGGCATACAGAGGCCTGTCCGATGGGAGTCCAGGAGTGATGTATTTCCCCTTGAATGGCACAGACACACTGTTTAGGAAGACAGGGGCAACATAGCGTCAAATTGAACAAGGAGTATCCTTAGGCTAGAACATGCTGATGGCTGGGGGTTGGCAGACTACTCAAGCAACTTATATTGGCTATCTTGAGTGTCTAATGACTACTGTACTTTGTGCATGCGTTACATTGTTAGTAGTATCTGGACATTCCACATGGCTGACATGAGCATTATTTAAATGTAGTTTACAGGGAGGAAAACACATTGCTTGCGCTAATAGAAAAGCGGATAGGCTAAGCACCACCCCCTGAGACAAAAGAACATGCGTAACAGACCTGTGAATGGTCCAAGCACAGACATCATGGACCAATCATAGACTTTTGGTAAAGCCCAGACAATCAGACATTTTTGATCAAGATGGCATAAGGAAATGATCTCTCAAATTCCTGGAACTCGCCCGAGTTAACCACTTTAACCATTATTGTATGTATGCTTAAAGGTGGTTGCACACTGCTGCGTTTTTCGTTGCGAAATGCGTTTTTCAGGACAAGGAGAGAGAGAGAGATAGAGAGAGCAAGGGACAGAGTGGTGCGCAAAACGGGCGGCAGTGTGCAAACGTGACTGACATAACTTGAGGTTGATTTTTTTATTCACGCGCTCCGAAATTCACTCCGATGCTGCACCTGAAGAAAAATAGCAGATATACAAGCTCACAGCGCGGCACCGAGTGCAAGCTTGTAGATCTGCTATTTTTGAAAAATCTTGAAAATGTGTGCAAGTCTTTGAATATCTTTGACCCGATCTTTGACCCGACTTCTAAATCCTTCCTCTAAATCAGTGGTTCTCAAACTTTTTCATGTCAAGGACCCCCAAAATTACAGGTATTTAGCCACGGACCCCCATCTCAAAATATGTTGTTCCAGGGACCCCCCCAGAAGCAAATATTTGAGTTACAAATGTTCGCTTTTAAATAGATATATTCAAAGACTTTGCAAAGAAAAATCATGATTTTTCCAAAAAAATAGCAGATCTACAAGCTCGCATATCTGCTATTTTTCAATAGTTAAAGCAGTCAATAATCCTTGGCCTAAATGGGTTAAAGAATTATGCATTATTGGGTCACAGATGGCATTAGCTTCTGGCTAGTGTTTCAATAAGACTACAATGTAATCTGCATTTAGATATGGGACATTCTGTAGTACTGTAGACATCAGTATGTAGAAATATTAATTACAACAACAACTAATAATGATAATGATAATAACAATAATGATAAACTAAAGCACTTATTGAAATCAAGTTACACAGCGCTTTACATTAAAGATAAATCAAATTGTGGTCGAAAGGGCAACTCTTCTTCGGGTGACTGAGAAACAGAGCAAGATTCAAGAGATGTATCGTCACAAGGGAGTACTGGTGCCATTTCCAACTACATAATGTAGAGCAGGGTTCCCCAAATAGTTTTCCCCAAGGTCCGAATTATGTCTAGGGTACCAAGCAGAGGGCCACAACATTGCAGGGGGCAACGGTGGCGTTTCCGCTACTCCAGCAACAGTTCAGATATCGCCACTGTCGGGCAGAAACCTTGTATCTCCAAGTTTCAAATGTGTATGTTTTTTGGTAAAGCAAAGGCCTGCTTCATCATACAAGACTGTCGCACAAAACTAGTGAAAACAGCAGATCTAATGTGTGCTTGTAGATCGGCTGTTTTCACTAGTTTAGTACATTTTTAGATGATAAATACAAAACAAACGGTGTTGGAGATACAACGTTTCCACCCGACAATGACGATATACTAGTGTTGTTGCTGCTCTTATACCACCATTATTACTGGGGTTGGTGTGGGCCAGACAGTAGCCCCCCGCGGGCCGCAAATGGCCCGCGGGCCACCTATTGGGGAACCCTGGTGTAGAGAGAGATGTTATAGCAGAAACCCTGTATTCTCAAGTTTCAAATGTGTGTTTTTTTTTTTTTTTTTTGTAAAGTAAAACCCTGCCTCATCATACAAGACTGTCGCACAAGGCTAGTGAACATATCAGATCTACAAGCACACAGCGAGGCGTTGTGTGCTCATATGCTATTTTCTCGATTTTAAATCATTTTTTAAAGGACAACTTTAGTTTTTTACAACAAGGGTTCATATTTTAGATTGTAATTAAAGAATACTATATAAGATGAGTGTTAAATTGATTTCATTTACTTCTTTCTATTGTTTTAGAGATTCTTATTTCAGTGGTTGGGGGCATGCGTACAAGTGGCTAAATATGTCATTTTACACAGAATAAGTCCATTCCCAAGATACAACGCAACCTTTCATGGTTGGATGTGACTTATGGGGGCTAGAAGTGTTACTGTAAATAGCAGAAAATAAACTGGCTGGCTTATTGTGTCTAAAAAGACATAATTAGCCACTTGTACGCTTGCATACGCATGCCCCACATTCTAGCACGGTAAACGCGATAAAACAATAGAACGAAGCAAATGAAAACATTTGAACACTCACTTTTTCTTTTCTCTAATTACAATCTAAAATATGATCCCTTGTTGTTAAAAAAAACAAAGTTGTCCTTTAAATGATAAATACAAAATGAACGTTTTTGGACATACCGGGTTTCCACTTTCAGCGGGGTTGCAGTACATAAAGCCCTCATTACTCTAGCTGTTTATGTATTTATTTTTTTAAACCTGGCTTTTTAAAGCACTCTGAAAAGGCTGCCACAGATAAAGGCACATTTGAAAGTTCACCGGTGCAAAACCCACAGGCAACTGGTCTCTACAGAGATGTGGAGGGAAAAAAAGTGTTATGGCGAGATGAGTCACCCTTAATCATATTCTCCACAAGTGGGCGAGTGCATGTGTGGTGGTGTGCACCGACGGTATTCACACACAGTATGGCCCGAATGCCTCATCCCTATTGAAGGGGTCCGGAGGCTTTGGAGGGGGGGTTAACTTTCCTGGCATTCGTTCACAACCCAATTAAACACGTATTTCCAACACCACCATCTTCAAAGCACATCAATAACTTTCATATGAGATGATTAGATTAGGATTGGGGTTGTTATAATGCTTAGCACCAGGCTCACATCGTCACTGTCGGGCAGAAACCTCGTATCTCCAAGTTTCAAATTTGTACTTTTTTTCACCAAGTAAAGCTAGGGTTGGGTATCGTCGGCGATACTTTTAATGGTATCGATTCACTGATGTCGATACTATCGAGTATCGGTTCACGTAAAAACGAACAATACCTTGTTTCGATACTCTGGAACGCACCCCTTGCCGGTCGCATCTGTAACAGTTGGGCTACTGAAAGTTTAATGACTCTTTAGTAGGCTACACTCGTTACTGTGAAAATAGCAGAGAATAGCCTATAATGTTTATTATTATGATAATGATCCAACGTCTATAAAATAGCCCATAGAATAATTAATTAATAATTATAATAATAATAATAAATAAAAAGTATCGAAAATGGTATCGAAAAAGCTATCGTATTGATTCCCAGGTATCGAAAAAGGTAATGTATCGATTAAAAGTTGAACGATACCCATCCCTAAGTAAAGCCCTGCTTTGTCATACAAGGCTGTCGCACAAAAGTAGTGAAAACAGCCGATCTACAAGCACACAATGCCTCGCACCCGCGAGGCGTTGTGTGCTTGTAGATCGGCTGTTTTCACTAGTTTAAATCATTTTTAAAAATGATAAATACAAAACAAACGGTTTTGGACATACAAGGTTTCCACCCGACAACGACGATATGCCTGCTGACCTTGAGGAATCCCACGAGAGCCCCTTGGCTTCCCCATCACTGTCCATCTCTGTAAAAGCAAAATACAAAAGAGAAGGGGCTTCACCACAAGAAGCAAAAATCACACCTCGTAAATAAATTGAACACTTCAATTCTCGCCTACTGTTGTCACCTACAGTACAATGACACTTTGAGATGAGTGATGTTTGGGCCCATAGGCTTCCACACAACAAAGGTTTTTTTTTTCCCTTCATTTTTTCCCCCCCGTCCCTCTCGATATGTGACACAGTGAGAGTGTGGGGTCATGCGTGGATGAGTGCATTTTCTCGGTGGCATTTCTATGGCGCAATCTTCTCTGCCGCGGTTGATGGATTCGCATTGAGCCGTGCCTCTATAAGACAGGCAGATTGAGAGTCATTTTATCTGGGCTTATATTACAATATGAGACCTGGCATCTTCTGGCTCGGTAGTTTAGAGTGCTGGAAAGTGATATAAAGACCCCCCCCCCCTCACCCCCCCCCCCCCCGACGTCGTCGTATGGCTTCCACCAGAAAGGGGCGCTCAGTGGAGCACAGATCTCCACTAGAAGACACCGCCCCAATAATAATAATTGTGACCGTAGGTCACACGTTTACTATGAAAACGGTCACAGCTTGTCTGTTTGTATCTCTGTCTGTCACACCTGACACTGTGGTTCTATGGGTTTGTCTCCTTGCCTGCCAAACCCATAAATTCTCACATGGCCCTCTTCTAGCGCCACCATGAGGCCGATTCTTGCAAAACACATTTTTGGACACTGCTCCTACAATTTTTGCCCTAAAATCACGCAAATCGGTACACAGTATGTCTACACCCATCTCATCAACATGGATCTGTCCCATATAGCGCCACCTTCAGGCCGATTTTTTAAACCACATTTTTGGACACTACTCCTACAGATTTGGCCCTAAAATCACGCAAATCGCTACACACTTGCTCTACACTCATGTCAGCAACATGGATCTGTCCCATGTAGCGCCACCTTCAGGCCGATTTTTTAAAACACATTTTTTGACACTACTCCTACAGATTTTGCCCGAAAATCACGTAAATCGGTACACAGTATGTCTACACTCATCTCTTCAACATGGATCTGTCCCATATAGCGCCACCGTCAGGCAGATTTTTTCAAACACATTTTTGGACACTGCTCCTACACATTTTGGCCTAAAATCACGCTGCGACCTGACGGTCGCTTATCTCCCGATTAGGGAGTCTTACTGGTTCTATGGGTTTGTCTGTGGTTCTATGGGTTTGTCTGTGGTTCCATGGGTTTGTCTGTGGTTCTATGGGTTTGTCTGTGATTCTATGGGTTTGTCTGTGGTTCTATGGGTTTTTCGCTCTGACATCATGCTCTGATGTCACTGTGATGTCAGGGGAACCACTCTTAACAGAATGGGTTTCTGCTCTGACATCACGCTCTGGCTTGATATCCCTTTTATGCCTATATATTTTATGCCCGTATATATTCGACAATGTGATGTCAGAACATGCCCATATATGGGCATTACCTGATCACACTTGTCCTTGTCAGTTTTATGCCCTTATATGGAGATCCCTGTCCTGATCTCATCAATATTGAGCGCATATCTGGGAATGCCCTATTTGGTAATGCCCAAATGCATGTTCTGACATCACATTGACTATCATGCAGGGGTCTCCATATATGGGTACCTGGTCCTATATACATCACTGGCCAGATGGCCAACAATTGGCATGACATTGCCCTTTAGGGCGAGGTCGCATGTCGCCCCGAGGCGTCTTACTAGTACCTAGGTTTGATTTGCATTGTATGCATTGTGAATTTGAAGGTCTGTTATTTTTTCACTGTGCAAGCAAGAATAACTCGGGACAAAAAACAAACAAACACATCAAAGCAGTGGAAAGAAACACGACTCAGCAATCACTAACAAACAGGAAACCTCCTCGGGCGGCCCTTTTCATCATCGCTGACTTGAACCCAGCGATGTGAGAGAAGCCGGTTTGCACGTTGGTAATTTGATAGACACGTGCGGGGGAGGCAGGAGGCACATTGAGCTCTGTGTTGTCATTAGAGGGATGAAAATAATGAGTGTGGCGATCGACGACCAACAATGTGTCCTGAATGTTAAAGTGCCCCAGGGCAGGGACGTGCACAGAATGTTAGAGAGGCAGGGGCTGACATTTCTGAAAGGGCCTTTTGGTGACGCGAGGTTACCTGATATGTGTTTGATTTTTGAAGCGGTGAAAGCCGCTTCCAAGGAGTGGCTTAGTCTGTCCCATACCGTCTGTCCCATAGGCTTCCAAGGAGTCCTGTGTCCGTGTCATGTCCCGTGTGTCCAGAATTGAGGATTGGTCAAGCTTCACATGACAATTTGGCCCTCCAGACAAAATCATATAGAACAATATAGAACTAAAGCATATAGAAAGTATAGATCTAGAACACAGAATGTATAGATCTAGAACACAGATTTCATAGCTCTAGAACACATAGAATAAAAATTCACTGCTTCACTTCGAACCGAGGTTAGATTTTTATGTTAGATTCTTTTAACTTTTTTATGTTAACTTTATAGCTGCCGTTGACATGTCAGCTCGTCAATGAAAGGGTTAATACCATGACGCCGTTTGACGGCTCAGCTCGCCACTCTTACTGTAAATACAGTAACACTGTTATGACTTACTGTACGTCTGGGCTGTCCATTCTGCATCGGCGATGTCCGCGATTTGTTTACAACGCACGCTGGGCGTGCATGCGAAGTGAAGCTCCTCCATTAGAAATCCATTGATCTTCCCAGAAAGAGATTTACTCGAAAAAATACATTTTGATCCCAAGGCTGGCGTGTTTACAGCTCAATCTGCTATCGCATGGGGGCCGCCATGACACCCTCTCGTCTACACACTGTCACGTGACAAGATGGGGTAAACGTTGAAGGAAAAAAAAGTGAAAAGAAATCGGCGCAAATTCCCGCCCGGCCCTTCAAAATAAGAGCGGAAGCCTATAGGAAGCAGCGCAGCAGCAAGGAAAATTCATCCCTTCAAAGTAAGGGGCAGCAAAAGTGTTAAAAGCACATTATCCCTGCGTGAGTTGCGAGGAGTCCGCTGGGAAATGAATTCCGTCTTACCTTTTATATTGTGATGTCAAGTGAGGCATGGCCAAAAGATTCACCTTTCTGTTGTGCAGCCGTCCAACCTGGATAACAATTCAATTTCAATTCAAAGGAGCTTTATTGGCATTAGAAAACATACGTTTACATTGCCAAAGCAAGTATCACAAATACAATAAAAACAGTTGAAAATGGGGAACATATATACAGTTGGAGGGGGTACAGCATTGTGTAAACAGAGCTATGTCGCATTTGTGACATTTTATATATATACAGGGTACGAATAGCAGCAATATTTTCCTCAAAATGCATTTAACGATATCAGCTCTGTTTCATGTATGTGCAGTAGGTCTAGATGTCAATCCATGGTTTGTAGTCCTTAGGGTGGTTGTGTTTAGTTTCGTGCATTGTTGTATTTCTCCCAGTAGGTAGGCCTATGGGAGTTTTTCATCATTGGTTATGTTTTCAAACTCCATTCGGGTGTGTGTAATCTTTGGGAAGTATGCGTCTCTGATGTCTTGGTACAGTGGGCAGTTGGTTAGAAAGTGTAGCTCTGTTTCTACCACATCATGGGTGCATAGTCTATCTTCCCTTGGAAGAACATTACTCCAAAATTTTAAAAAACACAGGTTCACTTTGCTGGGAAAAAGAATAATCTCGTACTGAATACAATATAGTGCGTTGCCTATAGCAACCACACTAATACTGAGTTATTTATTTAGTTATTGAAATAAAGAAGTATACATCTACAAGCTCACAACATGTTAGCTTACAAAAGACAGTGAAATGCATACAAAAATGTACCTCGCACCTTGATATGTTCACTTATTCTAAGCTGCTTATGTATCTGTTGCTGTGCGCTTCCCAGACATACTGTACTGTATGCATGCATAACGGAGCTCTAAATCCAATATTTCGATGTATGGAGAATGACATCTGGTGGGTGAGAATTATGTAAATAAAAAGAGAGAGAGGAAAAAAATGAAACCAAGTGGGGACGTGCAGAGAAGGTTAGAGAAGCAGGGGCTGAAATTTCTAAAAGGGCCTTTTGGTGGAAATATCGAAAATAGCAGACCTCCAAGAGCGACGCGTTGTGAGCTTGGAGGTCGGCTATTTTCGGTGCTTGATACCACACTGTTCTAAGCATAATCAAGTGAATACTGAAGATGTTGTGTAACGGTGTGGATTTCTACACAGAGAGGGCAATTCTTTCAACATAAGATGCTGCATTCAAGTTCAGGAGAGTTTGGACAAGGCAATTCTCGTGAATGCTGCCTTCAGGTATGGCATAAAAAGAGGTTATTTGCATTTCTTTAGTAAAAACTGCTTTCATGGTCTGGAGAGGGCACTTTTTTTTAACAGACGGATAAAAGGGCAGGGGCTCAAGCCCCCTTTGATGTGTGCACGTGCCTGAAACCAAGGAAAAAATGTCCCTGTCACTGAGCCTTATTTCCAGACAGGTTTCTCTTTTATCTGCAGAAATTCACGCCGCCCTCTCCTTCACCCCGTCTCGGCCGGAGCCTTGAAGGGCTCAAGGACTCCACATGTTCTCGCTCTCCATCTAAACTCCATCATTTATCATTCAAAGAGTTTCACGTCAGTAGAACGGGGGCCTTTTAATTATTTATTTTTCTCAGAGCTGTGTCTTGGGTAATTCGGGGGCAAGACCCCTGGCGGTGATTTACACGAGAGGCGGGCCTCGGTGGGATGATAAATGTTCTGCCCTGTCGATATGATATAGTCAGGGAATTTTAATAAAACCCTGGGAATAAATTCCTTACCAAACAATTTCTTCACCAATGTGTTCAAAATCAGACGCAAAAAAAACGATGGTTTAGTGATGAGTCATCACTTTTCACAAGGTGTATGGGGTCCATTTTTGGCCCAAGGAATGTTTTTCGTGCAAAAAACAAATGCTTGCAATGGATTCAGACATCCCACTTAAAGCATATTTTCGGGAGTGATTTTTTCCCCTTATAGTACAGACCCAGAATTACCCTAGCTGTCAAACATTTTGCTAGGGATGTTGAATTTCAATCTTTGTTAGATATGTTACTAGACACCTTTACCAACACATTGGTGAAGAAATCGTTTGGTAAGGAATTTATTACCAGCTTTGACAGGTATTCTGATAATTTTCCCTGTCTATGAGTGGAACTCTATCACCTGTCTGATGGACCCTGACTATGAGTGGAACTCTATCACCTGTCTGATGGGGTTTCTCCATACAGATATTGTATTTTCAGCTTTCAATGATTTTGCCAATTCACTAAAAGCGGGGGAAGGACCTCTGTGTCATCAGTGCCCGTACCCTCGGTGGGGTTGGTAAAAGGGCCTTTCTGTGTGGAGTTTGCATGTTCTCCCTGTGTCCCCGGTAGGTAGGTACCCTCTCAAAAGACATGCAGTAATCCTGGTCTCTATACTTCCTCCACCTGGCCAGCCGGGGCGCCTGACGGAGGGGAAAGGAACTGGTTGGAATAATGTGTTACTTCCCTCCAACCAGTAGAAACTCCCCTCTGTCAGGTGAAAAGAACCAACTTGGACTCCTAGTGAATAGAAGGAAGCACGAGGTCAGTCCTTTGTCTACCCAGGTTGGCAGAGGGAGTGTAGCGCCCAGACACCGGGTGAAAAATGGGTTACAAAATCGTGGGATTAAAAAAAGCAGGGGAAGGGGGGGAATCATGATCGGTAGAACCCATTGCCCGCTCAGGTTACTCACATTTGTATGCATGTACAGTTATGTTCTTTTAAATCACTGAAAAGAGCAAGACGTAACGGTAAGCGATTTCCAGAAATGGGGAAAGCTTATTCGCTTTGATGTCCATTTATTTCTAAAATTATGAAGTGAGGCTTTCTCCCTGGCTATTTAAATTGACTTTTTAATTGGAAAACAAGTTTCCTACAAACCTCCACTCACAGAACCTGCCACTTTTTATCATCCCTCACCCTTTTTATCATCCCTCACCCTTTTTATCATCCCTCACCCTTTTTATCATCCTTCACCCTTTTTATCATCCCTCACCCTTTTATCATCCCTCACCCTTTTTATCATCCTTCACCCTTTTTATCATCCCTCACCCTTTTTATCATCCCTCACCCTTTTTATCATCCCTCACCCTTTTTATCATCCCTCACCCTTTTTATCATCCCTCACCCTCTTTATCATCCCTCATCCTTCCACAGAATTTGAGGAGATGGAATTTAGTTTTTACTCTACGTCCTGGAATCTACCTACCTGTGCCATATATTTATTTGTATGTAACTAGTTACTTACTAGTGGTGTTACATTTTAACAACGATACAATACGCATCACGATACACGGTTGATGATGGACGATATTGGTTCATTCATGGCGCTACGATTCGATTCAATGATTTAAAATCGGTATAGTCGACAAAGAAATTAAACCTGTGTGAAACGTGTCAATAGTGCATGTTTTTAAGGGAAAAAATCTATTATGGACATAAATAAGTAAATGCTGTAATTCTCTAGCAAACATGGACATTATATTTCAACAAATATGGACAAACCTGCACCTTGATATGAACACAGAGATTACACACATTTATCGATAGACTGAGAGTAGCAGTATGGAATGGAAAAGGAACGTATACGGAAGGATGCAGATGACGTATTTTTGCCTCGAAATCCGGTCCCCGGCCAAGATCATAGATAACATATTTACAGAAGGCTTTAGGGGCTGTAATTCACGGAGTGGGTGTTCTAAAGCTTTAGCGATTTAATAGTTAGATCAAAATTGAGATTTGTTTAGTTGAAAAACTAAAGTTACATATTATAGCTTTAAACAATTTAGAAATGTGCAGTGTCGATTTGTTGATATATAAGAAAAAATAACACATACAATAATTATATAAAAAAAAGTCACATAATCAAGGGATTATATGGCTAATAGCCTAAATGGGCAAGATTATGCGTTAAATGCTGGTTTTGATATATTTTCTGTTAGTTGCCCAGCCCTAAAACACATCTAATTATGTCATCCCTGGGACATCATTTGGCAGAAAGAGGAGCCACTAGGGACCTGTCACTGAGGAGCAGAGGTGGAAAAAGTACTCACATGTTGTACTTAAGTAAAAGTATCAATACTGCACTGTAGATGTACTCCGTTACAGGTAAATGTCCAGAATTCAAAATTTACTTGAGTAAAAGTATGAAAGTGTTGGCATCAAAATGTACTTAAAGTACCAAAAGTTAAAGCACTACATTTTTGAAAATAGCAGATCTACAAGCTCACAACGCATAGCGAAGCGACGCGTTGTGAGCTTGTAGGTTGGCTATTTTCAAATTGCCAAGGTATAACAGACATAGGGCTAAAGTGGGTTAATTTGTGTTTTATAATATTATAATTTACACCTGCAAAGTAACTAGTAACTAAAGTTTTCAAATAAATGTAGTGGAGTAAAAGTACAATATTTGAATCCAAGATGTAGAGGAGTTGAAGTAAAAGTATTGGAAATTGGAAATACTCAAGTAAAGTACAAATACCTCAAAAGTGTACTTAAGTACAGTACTTAAGTAAATGTAATGCCATCTTAAAATATGAATTCCAGGGATTTTATTTTTTATTCTTTTAATATATATCCATAGAGGTTATTTTATGTTTTGTTTTTCTACTTAAAATCGTTTTGAGAAATTCTGTAAACTAGGATTGTTACTGAAAACATTAGATTATGCACAATGTAAAAACAAAAATTCTTTGAGAAATTTTTAATTAGTATATTCAAAGATTTGCACACATTTTCACAACTTTTCAAAAATAGCAGATCTACAAGCAGTGCCGCGCTGTGAGCTTGTAGATCTGCTATTTTTCAATAGCTAAAGTATAGAATAATTAAGCCCCCAGTCCCACTTTCCCCCCCTCTTGTGACGCGTCTGCTCATGTCAGTCCACACACGTGGTTTCTTTTGTCTCCGTCCTCCTTTCCTTTCCTTTCCCCTTTTCTCTTTCTGTTGGAAGCATCATCATTAGTGCACTGTGGTTTGATTAAGAGCTCCCCAGGGCTTCGGCAGTGGGAAGAGAATGTGTTTACTACAACATTTTCTTTCTGCCTGTATACAATGTTCAGTTTGTGGCCCTGATTGAGCCCAGTAGGCCTATCACGAATGCAGCCTCGGCTGTTCGCCCGGTCCTCCAGGGGTTAATTAACCAGACTAGGTAACTAGCTAGCAGCTCCCCGAATATATTAGCAGACAAACATGGCTTTTCCATCGTCTTTTGTCCGATATTATTGGCCTCAGCTGGCTGTTGTTCTCTTAGAACGTCAGGGTTTTGTCGTGGAAATGGATTCCAGAGTTGTTGTTTTTTTGTGTCCGCCTTCACGCGTAAAAGAATGTCCAGCCGGTTGTTGTGCTGCCTCCGGTAGCTCTGATGGCTCCGCAGAGATTTGCCCATGCATGGAGACAAACACAGGATGAAAGAGAGCCAAGGTTTCTGCTATCTCAGGGAGGGAGTACTTCTTTGTGGCTTTGGCTTGCGTCACGCGTTGCATGAAGTATTAGTCTTTTCCCGTTGTCTGCGGTAAGACCCACTTTTCTTTCCCCCGAAATGATTGAAATAATGAACGTTCTTCAAAGAGGCGGTGCCATAGTTTTGTACTTCTTCTGGTTTTCATGTGTCTAGGAGGTTGACAGTACTTCATTAGACCCCCTGGTGTGGTTGTTATGAGCAATTGTGTATTCACTTTGTATTTGGGATTTCTTCCTGGAGGCTGCCACCTTGTGGGTCAAAAGTGCCGGTCGAAAAACACAGATACAATTACATCTTAGAATCAACCCCTCCCCTAATTACCATTCACCCAACATACGTTGGTGTGGCTAACTTCAGCTGGGTCACCACCCACCATGACAACCAGGCATAATTAATGAACTGATGGGTGTGGCCACATAAAAATATTTTTTTTTTCTGTACACATTTTTGGAAAAAATCTTCCTCCTAGTATAATCATAATAGTAGATAATCATGTTTTAGAGGGGGAAAAAATCATGGCACCCCATCTTTCAAGTTGCCGCTGTGCCACAAGATCATGAGATTGGTCCTGTGCAGCAGTTGCTCACTATCTAGCTCTGGTCCATAGCGTTAGTGGAGTTCTCCCTAACGCTATGTTCCTCTACCTCCCAAATCCTTGGCAAATCCGGAAAGACCCGTCGTCTGGTCCGAAAATAACAAAAACTGTTTCGCCCCTCACCAAACCAAAGGTATCAGTGGACAGTTGAAAGCTTACTCTACTTAGTGGACACGGTCTGAGCCCCCCACCACACGATTAAAATACATTTCTAGGATAAAATGAAAAATAATCTACAGGATGGAGACTCCATTTCTTCTAGTTTTCCACAATTTGTCGTCGCCATCAAGGTGCCAACTCACTACTGCCGTGCAGGTCAGAGGACCGAATTACACAGAGCATTAGTCTCATTGGGTGTTATTCAACTCTGCGACGTTGGAAGCGCTGTTTCGTACAAACAGTCTTCAACCAGGAAGAGTGTCTCCATCCGGTGGAACAGCTTTTGTTATTTTTGGACCAGACGACGGGTCTTTCCGGATTTGCCAAGGATTCGGGAGGCAGAGGAACATAGCGTTAGGGAGAAGAACTCCACTAACGCTATGGACCAGAGCTAGGAGGTAGAGGAACATAGCGTTAGGGAGAACTTCACTAACGCTATGGACCAGAGCTAGGAGGTAGAGGAACATAGCGTTAGGGAGAACTCCACTAACGCTATGGACCAGAGCTAGGAGGTAGAGGAACATAGCGTTAGGGAGAAGAACTCCACTAACGCTATGGACCAGAGCTAGGAGGTAGAGGAACATAGCGTTAGGGAGAACTCCACTAACGCTATGGACCAGAGCTAGGAGGTAGAGGAACATAGTGTTAGGGAGAACTCCACTAACGCTATGGACCAGAGCTAGGAGGTAGAGGAACATAACGTTAGGGAGAACTCCACTAACGCTATTAATATGGACCAGAGCTAGGAGGTAGAGGAACATAGCGTTAGGGAGAACTCCACTAACGCTATTAATATGGACCAGAGCTAGGAGGTAGAGGAACATAGCGTTAGGGAGAACTCCACTAACGCTATGGACCAGAGCTAGGAGGTAGAGGAACATAGTGTTAGGGAGAACTCCACTAACGCTATGGACCAGAGCTAGGAGGTAGAGGAACATAACGTTAGGGAGAACTCCACTAACGCTATTAATATGGACCAGAGCTAGGAGGTAGAGGAACATAGCGTTAGGGAGAACTCCACTAACGCTATGGACCAGAGCTATACTCACTATCCAGATGTCAGAATAGTTTATAGGTAACACATCCACGCAGTGTGTACTCAATTTGCACATCAGCTCTCGACATTCCAACAGAGACCGCAAAGATGCTGAACGGGACGATGTTGTGCATTGATTAAGTCTTATTGGCTGGAGCGATGGGGGATTCAGCCATGTCCTCCTCCTGCGTTTGGGTTTAATCCTCTTTCAGAGTCGACATCAAACAAGTCTTTGAAGACGGTGGTTTATAACCTGCATCCGAACAATAGCATAGCAATAACATTGTGGTGAAGCGTGGTTCACGTTCAAAAGTTACCACTCTTCTGTATTTGGTATGTTTAAGTTACATGTCGTCGCTGTCGGGTGGAAACCTCGTTTCAAATGTGCGTGTTCTTTCGCAAAGCAAAGCCCTGCTTCACTGGCTACAAAGCCGTCACACAAAAGTAGTGAAAACAGCAGATCTACAAGCACACAACGCCTCGCGGTGCGAGGCGTTGTGTGCTTGTAGATTGGCTGCAAAACTAGGGATTTTCTCTCATTTAAGTTACTAGAAGCTTTCGGGCGGCCCAGCGTCTAGTCGGCGACCTGGCCAACTCGGAACAATGTAAATAGGGAATGAATGCCCCGCCCTTTAATTCAAACCCCATTATACCTGTTTTCATAGGACCCGTTTTGACCATCTGTCTGCCTGTGTCCATTTATGCCCATATATGGAGATATCTGTATCTGTCTGTCTGTCTGTCGGCGTCCATTTTATGTCCATATATGGAGATCACTGCATTTTATGCCCATATATGGAGATATCTGTCTATCTGCGTCCATTTTATGCCCATATATGGAGTATCTGTCTGTGCCTCCAACTGTGTTGCAGACACAGTGCCGGTTCCCCCTTTAATGCAAACCTCATTATACCTGTTGTCATAGGACCCGTTTTGAACATCTGTTTGCCTGTGTCCATTTATGCCCATATATGGAGATATCTGTATCTGTCTGTCTGCGTCCATTTTATGCCCATATATGGAGATCTTTGACCATCTGTTTGCCTCTGTCCATTTATGTCCATATATGGAGATATCTGTATCTGTCTGTCTGCAATCCATTTTATGCCCATATATGGGGGCATTCATTTTATGCCCATATATGGAGAACGCGCGTGCCCGTGGGACGAACGGTTCTCGAGATACGCGGATTACATACATACATACACACTCACAGAGATTTTTTGTTGACTCATGTGGCGTACGTGATGTCAGAGCCTTTTATGAAGTGATGTCACAATGAGTCAGCGCTTACGCCGATTTCCTCCGGAACAGCCTGATGTCAACAATCAACCCCGCATAAGGAGATTCCGAACGTTTCGCGCCGGTTCGGGAAAACCGCGCGTCGGGTCGGGTCGAGACCCGGCACTGCACTCCGTGCCGCGGCGGGGAACGCGTGTGCCGAATCTGAAGCCGGTGGGACGAACGGTTCTCGAGATACGCGGATTACAGACAGACAGACAGACAGACAGACACACACGCAGAGACTTCTCGCATTTATAGATAGATTATAATGTCAGAATTGTGGTTGGCATGCTCAGCTTACAGCACACGTGTTTTATGCCTGTGTTTCTCTCAAATCTTAGAATGATTCATATTGCAATTCCCCTCTCGGGCATAATATAATATAATATAATATAATATAATATAATATAATATAATATAATATAATATAATATAATAGAGGAAACAGAAACACATTTATAAGCTTGGATAGTCTGCCCAAGTGTGGGTAAAACACACATCATTAGGAGCAAAAGGTATCAAACCTAAAAGACGAAGTCAGACAGAAAGAGAGAAAAACAACAAGACATCGACGTAGAGGAATAGAAAGAGCTGCCCGTTCTTCTAAAGCAACTTTACCCTTGCCGGAGGTCCGTTGCCCTCCCACCGACGTGTGCAGGAAATACAAGCCATTATTGGCTTCAGTGGCGAGTTGTTTGTTTAACGAGCATGCGATGCTCGTCTGAGAGTCTCCTCCCGCCAAAGTGCTGAGGCTTGGGGAAAAGAGGAACATGATTCATCTTGTTTGTAAGGTGAGTCTTTATTAGGAGTAAAGGAAGCGAAGGCCTTGGCGAGGCGAGGTTCCTCCACCAAGAGACGCCGTAATTGGTTTCGACCGTACCTTGAGAATTTGATCAGGTTGAGGCTTGTATTTGAGTGACCGAGCAAGCAATGTATAAAGAAACTGGAAAGTTGTGAAGTGTGGTTGCCATGGAGCGAGTCAAACTTGCAAATTAATTCTGACTTAACGTTTGGATTTTCCCCATTCAAGTCAATGGGGAAAATGTATTCACTTATAAATGATAGCCATAGGCTATATCGATATCTCCTAGTCAGTCCCATTTATGGCCATATATTGAGATCCCTGATGTCATCACTATTAAGCCCATATCTTGGAATGCGCTTTGCACTGCGAGGCAGCATGAGCTTGTAGATCGGCTATTTTCTGCAAAGAGGTTTGGTGTAGAGGGGGAAAAAGAGCACACTAAGTACAGAGAGAAAGGTCAAGTTTATTGATGGTTCAAGTGGTTACGTATCTGATAACACAAGTTGACATTAATCCAAAATACACTGATGATGGTGCTGTCAAACGATGGAACAATATGGAATCTGTGGGTCCCTGCTTCATCTCTATCTCAGCTATTATGGGTCCTTGGCCTGAAAACGTTGAAGACCCCTGCACTATAGCAATGATTACTATCAGAATATAGTGCTTTAACCTTTTAACAAAAACCTTTTTGTTCTAAGCCAAAAATATCACTTACCCAACCTTTAATGTAACTCTGAGATTTAAATGAGCACTAATGGATTTCACAGTGCACACTATCCCTTGGCTGTGCTGATAGAATTTCTTGCGTCCAAAGACACGGGTCATAATGGCAAAGATATTCCTTTGAAGGTCTATCTTTTATGTCAAATTAAATGATCCTTGCTGATATGGCCTAACATAACTTCGTTGTCGGGTGAAAACCTTGTATGTCCAAAACCGTCGGTTTTGCATTTTAAAAATGATTTAAACTAGTGAAAACAGCCGATCTACAAGCACACAACGCCTCGCACCGCGAGGCGTTGTGTGCTTGTAGATCGGCTGTTTTCACTACTTGTGTGCGACGGCCTTGTATGATGAAGCAGGGCTTTACTTTGCGAAAGAACGCATATGTTACAGTTAGATTGGGTAACTCAGTTAGATCGTGGTAAGAGCACTCGTTTTGTCGTTCACCACACACCCCTACCCTACCGCCACCTGGATCAATTCACTTTGATAGTCTCTTATCAGCGCACCTGTGTAATTCTGCGTAATCACCATGAGATGGCGACAACAGCTGACCCCTCTTTCTTTGTTTATCTACTAGCCTAGCTCAGCTGTGTTTAGCCATTAGCTTACTATGCCTAACTCTAACCCTAACCCTAACCCTAACCTCCGTGGAGTGAGGCGCTATCATTCCTGCCGACGCTACGTTGTCGCTGTCGTTGTTGTGGATCAAAGCGACCGCTTGTTCCGCCCCGCGCCGCACGACGAGTGCTCCGTTTCTCGATCTAACTGATTCTCGATCTAGCGGTGACATTTACATTTGAAACTTGGAGCCAGCCATATACATTCTCCGAAGAGCAACAGCTTAATATTGTAATTATGAATGCAGAGACTGTTTGAAAGACTGAGAGACAGCATATGGGGAGGAGGCTCCTGTGGGAGGCTGCTGAAGGAGAGAAGGCTTCTGGCAGGATTCAACCCTCCGCCAGCAGAGGGACGTGCAACAAACCACAGACAGCCAGGTGTCACCTTGGCCAAATGAATCCACTGCACGCCAGCTCCTTGTCCGGGTTTGAATTCACTATACTCCAGTGACTACAAGGCCTATTACACACATTTAAACACATGTAGGCCTAGAATTATTTAATGATTGAAAAACAGCAGATCTACAAGCTTGCACTGCGAGCTTGTAGATCCGCTATTTTTGAAAAGTCGTGAAAATTTGAGCAAATCTTTGGATATACGTATTTTCAAAGCGAATATTTGTAACTCAGATTTTGCTTCTGGGGGTCCTTAAGTTGGAACTAAATATTTTTAGATGAGGGTCCGTGGCCAAATATATGTAATTTTGGGGGTCCTTGACATGAAAATGTTTGAGAACTACTGACATAGAAACATGGGTTTTTCAAAAAAAAAAATCAGAAGACACTTATAGAATCGGGTCAAAATATTCAAAGACTTGCACAAATTTTCAAGATTTTTCAAAAATAGCAGATCTACAAGCTCGCAGCGCGGCACGCATAAAATAATGCGTAATAATGCGTACTCGGTCTAAAGGGGTTAAGGCATCAGCCACAATCCCTCCCCAAAAAAAGGATTCGGCCCTGTATTCGGCCCTGTAAGCTGTATTCTGTCCCATATAATGCCCAACTTTCAACAATAGCAGATATCGCTTAGCAGTTTGCTGTATCTTTGTGAAATCATTACCATAATTCTAACAAAAAAAAAACCCTCCTTTGCCCAGAACAGACCACATCAAAGCGTGTTCCACTCGCCACAGAAGCAGTGAAATCCACTTATGTCGCTGCTTTGTTACGTCTACAGATGGGTCTCCGTTCTATCCCTGCACTCATGATTGGCTGATCACAGGAGCGGTGATTATACCGCCGTCCTGGTTTTCCTTAAGACTCACAAAGTGAGCTTCCCTTTAATTACACCCATTTCCATAATCTCAACACCCAACGCCACTGAAACCGACCCGCGCACACACGCACGCACGCACGCACGCACGCACGCACGCATGCAGGGACGCACGCACGCAGGGGCATCACAAGGGGGGGGAGTGGGACTGAGTTACCAGGGCCCAAGGTGGAGGGGCCTTAATTATTTTACACTTTAGCTATTGAAAAATATCATATATACAAGCTCACAGTGCGGCACTTGAGATTGTAGATCTGCTATTTTTCATGAAAGCTGTGAAAATGTGTGCAAATCTTTGAATATGTCTTTTTAAGTGAACATTTGTAACTCACATTTTGCTTCTGGGGAGTCCCTGGAAGTAAATATTTTGAGATGGTGGTCCGTGGCCAAATATGTTTCATTTTGGGGGTCCTCCACTGTCCCACATGAAAAAGTTTGAGCACCACTGGTACCGGTAGAAACATAGGTTTTTCAAAACACCTTCACGTGCACAAATTTTCATGATTTTTTAAAAATAACCGATCTACAAGCTTGCAGCGCGGCACTCGGTGCCGCGCTCTGAGCTTGTATATCTGCTATTTTTCAATAGTTAAAGCACAACATAACGGTGTGAATCCTTGTACCCAGGGCCCAGCATTTGGTGCGACACCCCTGCACGCGCACACGCACGCTCATCGACAAAATGCACTCCCTTCCACTTTCAACTTTCATTTTAAGTGCACAAATTGACAGATAAAAATAGCTGCTCCTCTTATTAAACTGCACAATATCTGTTGAGTGCAGAGATTTTCCTGAAGTTTCTCTCACCACCAGACCCAAGCTTCTGCGGATGTCCGCGTTCCTGTAATAGGACCCGTGGGGTTTGTCACATATATCAAATTAATTGTCACTGACGTGGGAAAAACAGAAGGACCTTCATGTTATCCTGAAGTTGCAGGAAAAAAGGAATTGCGGTCTGAAGTCGGAGAGAGATGGAAGTTTCCCATTGTCTGTGTGCTGAGGGGCCATTTGTCGGGGGAAATTGGAGGCTCTCTATTATTCTGTCCTCCAGTGAACTCGCCGTGTCTTTCCTTGAGCAGGGCCGGCAGTTCGTCCTATTCAGAATCTATGACATCTCATTAAATTCTCTCCATATGACAACTTCATTTCTTTGACTAAAGTGGTCCATTCCACCTTCACCTGCTAAGAGGTGGAACGCAGGCTGGGTAGTCGCGTTTGAGTGGCAAGAAACCGTTCTTTTTATGTTTTTTTCCACGAATGAATGACCTATTTTCACACTTTGTCGTATGAAAATGTCACGCTAAAGTAGCAAGAATTGCGTGTCTTCAAGCTTTGTGTTACAATTATGCGACGTGACATATGCTTGTACTGACTGTAGATCTGGTTCTTTTTATTCCCATTTCCTGATAAGCAATGTTTTTGGACATACAGTACAAGGTTTCCAACCGACATTGACAAAGTGCATGTCCAGGATCTGGCAAAGAGAGGAAATTATATTTTTGCTGTGGAGTTTATACCATCGTGGCATGGAGACAGCTGGAACATGCTTATAGAGTTAGCAGAGAGGAGTTTTGAAAAATGTCCACTAACACCCCTGAGTGAATTGTGGCTTTCAACCAAAAGTAAATTTTAAAAACCTTAAGGTTAACCTGACACGTGTAGAACCAATGAACACGAGGTCTACCAAATTTAGCTTCAAAACGGCCTTGGACTAATCCCAGGAGTGTTAACCCCAGACTCATTCCCTCTTTTACCAAGACAAAAAACCCCTGTGTACCCTCCTTTTATTTGGGAGAGAGAGACACTTTGCCAAGAGTAGCACATGAACTTTATTCAGTTAATTAATTGTTGGAGGGCCTACCCTTCCAGACCATCTGGACCATAATTAGGCCATGGCGGTAGCTTCTGTCTTGGCATTGTAATGTTGTGTGTGTGTTTTGTTTAGTTTTTTACATCTTCACTTTGTTGACACGGTGTCCCCAGAAGCCACCTAGTATCTCGCACCTGGCAGCACACAACAGTTTATTCATTTTATTTTAGCTATCAAACGTTGGACAGGCCCCATCAAAGACTCCATATAATGCTCAGGACATTAAGCTCAGGAGGGACAATTAAATACGGCCCGAAGCTGGACACTTCAAGGGCAGGCGTTGCATCAATCAACTCTCTTAAGTTTCTCAAAGTGCTCCAACCGAGATTACTTTAATAATAAAAAAAAGGCGGTTGGAAATAAAGGTTGTGGTTTACCTTTGTGCTTAACCAAATAACCAATCAAATCTAGCCAGGGGAATTACTAGAGTGATTGTTTGTTGTCAGTTTGCCCTCCTGGCCCCAAAGTTGTGGAACAAACTCCCTGTCGCACTTAGAACAATGGACTCACTCGCTAGCTTTCGCCGTGGACTGAAGTGAAGACTCACCTTTTCAGACTCCACCTAAACCATTAGCACTACTGAAACACTCAATGACCATACATGAAGCTAGTTAGCATTTGTTTTTAGGTTTTTAGAACCTTTTCTTGACTGATTATTTAGTTTTCTAGATAGATATCCATGTGCATTTGTTATATTGCTGTATTGACATATTATCTTGTTTATTATTGTGATGTTTTATCTGCTTATTTGTAAGTCGCTTTGGATTAAAAGCGTCTGCTAAATGCCTAAACTGTAAACTGTCTTTAGACAAGGTTTGATGAGCTCGATCCATACGCCTGGAAATGTGCTTTGTTGTGTGGTGTTAGACAATAGACATGTTTCACATGTTTCATGCTTCATGAGAGATGACAGCCCATTATTACACCAACAGTGCCATATCCTTTAGATGTATTTTTCTAGCAGTATATTTATTTTAAATTTAAGGAGTTTCTTGGAATCATGAAGATGGTGTGGAAAATGTTTTAAGTAGTGAAAAGTTGTGATTTATTTGTGGAAATATTTTTAAAATAATAATTAATGACAACATTTAGGAAACAAAAAATAAGGGATATTCACTCGTGACTAGGGATGGGATGATAAGCGATCGTATATTGTGATAAAAAACACTCACGATAATCGTATCATGGAGATTTAAGTTATCGTGATATCGTTCTCCGTCATGCACTGGGATCAATTCACCTTTTATTTGACGAGCTGCATATCCGATACCACTTAAACCCTCTATAATTGGTATTGATAGTAATTTTTTCACTCTCTATCAAATGTCTTTTCCAAAAAATAGCTGATCTACAAGCTCACAACGCAACGCGTTGTGAGCTTGTAGATCAGCTATTTTTTGGCAAATGTTCTGCCACAGGAAAATGGATTTTGATTATTGCGATAATATCTTAAATCACGATTTCTTTTGTCACAATAATCGTGATATGACATTTTCATATCATTCCATCCCTACTCGCGACCCACAAAAATGGATCCGCAACCCGAGTTTTGGGGAAAAGTGCCGGAACCAGATGGTCACTGGTTCAGTCACATGGCAGGTTCATCCCCATAAACCGCGGCTCTTTAGCGCCACCCTAGGGGCTCCCTGGAGCTTTTTTCAAAAATGTATGAAAATGGAAAAAGATGGGGGGAAAAAAATGTATTTTTTGTTTCAACGATTTTTTTATCGTCACTGTCGGGCAGAAACCTTGTATCTCCAAGTTTCAAATTTGTATTTTTTTTTTTATTTTTTTTGCAAAGTAGGCCTAAAGCCCTGCTTCATCATACAAGACTGACGCACAAAGGTAGTGAAAACAGCAGATCTACAAGCACACAACGCCTCGCACCGCGAGGCGTTGTGTGCTTGTAGATCGGCTGTTTTCACTAGTTTAGTTCATTTTTGTAAATGATAAATACAAAACGAAGTTTTGGACATACAAGGTTTCTACCCAACAACGACGATATATAAGGCTTTTATAATTTTTTGCGGCTCCAGACAGATTTGTTTTGGGTTTCAACATTTTGGGTTGCCGACCCCTGCCATAAACAGCTCTGTTCATCCTGGCCCATCCCAGTGTCCTTGACCATGACACTGCAGCAATATCTGCTCCGGGGGCATTGCATTGCGTCACTGTCGGCTGTGCCTGCATACACATCACACTACTTATACTACATCTGCATTAATGTAGTCATTTCATTTAACGTCGTGTTACATAACTCCTCTTATCTGTTATGCTTCCTACACTGGCATTTCCTCCTCGTTTGATCTTTGAGCGTTACATAAATGTTGAGAATTGCGGCTCTGACACTTGTGCTCCAGTTGCTTATAATGTCGTACTATGGAGTGTTCTATCCGCTAGTACACTTACACAATCAATCAAGTCTCTTATAATGTCGTACTATGGAGTGTTCTATACGCTAGTACACTTACACAATCAATCAAGTTTCTTTATAATGTTGTACTATGGAGTGTTCTATCCGCTAGTACACTTACACAATCAATCAAGTCTCTTATAATGTTGTACTATGGAGTGTTCCATACGCTAGTACACTTACACAATCAATCAAGTCTCTTATAATGTTGTACTATGGAGTGTTCCATACGCTAGTACACTTACACAATCAATCAAGTCTCTTATAATGTTGTACTATGGAGTGTTCCATACGCTAGTACACTTACACAATCAATCAAGTCTCTTTATAATGTTGTACTATGGAGTGTTCTATACGCTAGTACACTTACACAATCAATCAAGTCTCTTTATAATGTTGTACTATGGAGTGTTCTATACGCTAGTACACTTACACAATCAATCAAGTATTTTTATAATGTTGTACTATGGAGTGTTCTATACGCTAGTACACTTACACAATCAATCAAGTCTCTTTATAATGTTGTACTATGGAGTGTTCTATACGCTAGTACACTTACACAATCAATCAAGTCTCTTATAATAGCCCTTACCCGTTCAAAGATATGAGCTCCGAAATGATGTGCAGTGTGTGGGTTATGGGCATCAATGTAAGAAATACCCGTTTCGTTTAATGGACAGAGATACTGTGTACCGATCTGCATGATTTTTGGACAACATCTGTAACAGGGCCAGACACCCAACAGAAAACCACTGTAAAGTCGCGTCTACTTTTTTCAGCCGTTTTTCACCCGGGGCCGCGGCGGACCACCGGGGCGGGGCCACGGACTACCGCGTCCGCCTGCGCCTCGCCGAGACGCATCCGTAGAGGGGGCTTGCGTCCCTCTACGACCAGGCGTTCGGGAGTTACGGTTGTATTAGGCTACGACTCCTACACCAGAGTAAATGCTGTTGTCTGTTGTTATGTTGAGGCAAGCTACTTCCTGAGAAGACGGCAAGACGCGCTGTGATTGGCCCGGTAGTGTATGATCCGCGCTGTGATTGGCCGGTAGTGTATGATCCGGGAGACAACGTATACGGGAGGATGCAGATGACGTAATTTTGCAGAGAAATCCGCTCCCCGGCCCAGCTCATAGAAAAGATATTTTGAGAAGCCTTTCGGGGCTGAAATTAACGGAGTGGGTGTTCTAAAACTTTAGCAATTTAATAGTTAGATCAAATTTAAGTTTTGTTTAATTGAAAAAGTTGAACAATGCACCGCATCACTGCTCAAGCAGTGGTCCACGGACCACCAGTAGTCCAATGCATAATTACAGGTGGTCCATGGGGAAAATATGACAAAAAGATATGTATGTACCCTTTGTTAAATTAGCATATTTGCCTTTTATGGCGGATCCTGTCAGCATTAGTGGAAGCTATAGCATAGAGGAGTTTTTACAGAACGCAATTACACAATATAATCTGCATTACAGTTGCATTATAAAGTAACACTTTAACCACAGTTTGCCAATATAATGTCCAGGATAGAATGGAAGATTTGAAAGAGAGTTTAAGTGAAAATGGTGGTTTGGGGAAAATGGTATTTGTCGTAAGAGGCAATTGTTTTAGGCAAGTAAATGTTCTATTGTGAATTGGAAAAAAAAATCTGCACATTCCACAAATAATGTAACAGTGTACAGACAAAAACATCATAACGTCGTTGTCGGGCAGAAACCTTGTATCTCCAAGTTTCAAATTTCTACGTTTTTTTTTCACGAAGCAAAGCCCTGCTTCATCAGACAAGGCCGTCCCACAAAAGTAGTGAAAACAGACGATCTACAAGCACACAACGCCTCGCACCGCGAGGCGTTGTGTGCTTGTAGATCGGCTGTTTTCACAAGTTTAAATCATTTTTAAAATGATAAATACAAAACAAACGGTTTTGGACTTTCAAGGTTTCCACCTGACAACGACGATAAGATGGTTGTGAGGCGATTCGTGATGCTGCTGCTGATGAACGCATTTGACGCGACGATTAATTTTAATCTGTTTTCACGAGAAACCCTTGTTTGAAAAGCTCTCAGCCCCTCTAATAAGAGCCACATAGTCATTTCCCTACAAGCAGTCAAGAGAGTCAATAAGTTAAGTAGACACGGTCAATTTGAAGGAGCCGAAAACAATGGGAGAAATCTTTAAAGTGCCATGAGAAATGGTTGCGTTAATGATTGCTTGTGTGAAGGGGCTTGCTTGAGGGGGTGGGCAGGTGGGGTGGGGGACTTATCTTCTACCAACAGACCCTCGGTGCACCTCTTCCTGGGTCTCAAAAGCCCCTTTTCCACTGGCCCAACACCACACCACACCACTCCACACCACACCGCCCACTTGTGCCAGGTTTTCCACTACAAGGACCTGGGTAGAGTGGTTTGAAAGTGGTACTAACGTGGTACTAAAAAGTATCCAATCCAGAGTAGGTCTGAGCTATAGGCCAAACAGTGCCAAAAACGTCATAATGACCGATCACTCACTGACTTTTCATTTAGACCACCAGGATATAGTTGTAATACATGATAATAGATTCTATTGTGTTATAACCACTATTATAATCTATTATAGTTAGCATGGTAATATGTTATAGTGTATTATAATCACAGTTATAATCCATTATAGTGTATTATAATTTAGGATAGTTGTAATACAAATTTATATTGTATTATAATCACAGTTAAAAGGGTCAATTTGTTTCTTACTGATAGGGGTACGTTTGTGTACTGGAAAATGTAGATATTTTTATGTGGTGTGGTGTGGTGTGGTGTAGTGGCGTCAGTTCAGAAAAGGCTAATGTATGGCAACATGACTGGTGTCTTGCACGCATGCCTTCGCGCGCGTGCAAGACACCAGTCATGTTGCCATACCTTAGCAACAGGCATGATACATTTATTTTAAGAAGTACATTCTATTTCCCCCCCAAAATGTCTATGGTTATTGGGCTGGATATGGCAGTCTGGAACAGTTGTTCAAGTGCGGCTAAACTTGGCATAATATAGTAAACGTGCCACAATTAACAATAATGAATTGCACCTGTGCAGCTGACCTGCGGAACCTGGGAATATAGGCTACTATTCTGTCAAGATGGGGAGAATAAAAGTGTGGAGAATATAATTCGTTAAATTTTGCATTTGTAGTTATTTTAATGTAATTTAACAACATAATAACCAGCACAGATAGACAAAGAGACATTCATGGATTTATATTTAAAAGTAACTTGTATTCTCCCCCCTGGACTGACTGACTGATTGATTGATTGATTGATTGAAGACTTTATTAGAAGTTTGCATAGGAGGTACAGTTTCATGACGGTACAGTTCACTGGTACAAGGTCTACTAAAAGGAGATCCATGAAAAGACTAAGCTTATTTCCACAGGAAACCATTAAAGTATCTCATATAACATTGAATGACAGACGAATAGAACACAGTACTATGCAGTAGATATGTAAAGAAAAGAAAAATGAGAGAACAAAAAAAGAAAACAGTAAGTCTAAACAAACAGTAAGTATATAAAGAAGGGGAGGGTATGGGTTGGGCTAGGTTAGTTTTTTTTACCAGTTGCGAACGGCTGCTGCCTGTAAGTGGTTTTTCAGGGCAATTTTAAAGGATGCTAGTGATCCACACTCCCTTATGGCCTTCGGTAAGGCTTTCCACATTTTGGTATGGCAGCTGCATACCCCTGCCATACCCAATTGACGCCCCTGGTGTGGTGCTAAAGCTGCGGTGGAAAAGGGGCTTTTTAAAGTGCCCTGCACGTACCAGTTTATGTAGTGAGGATTCAGAATCCACAAAGGTTTCATGTTGAGTTATAAGGAGCCTACGGGGTCTTTTGGAAATGCGATTTGAGTGTTTCCTCTGCAAGCACTGACAAGCAATTTATCTCAACTCCTCCTCCGTCTGTCGGCTACAGAACTTCTCTTCGCTGTTCATTAGATTTGAGTTCTGTTAAATTCCCTCTGATTATTGTGAAAGCACGTCTGGTACAGTTTGTATGCCCCAAGCATACCGGTTGAGGCTCACGAATCCTGCTGTAGTTATAGCCAGGGGCGTCAATAGTGTGTGCCAGCGGCTACGTCATTGTAGTCCTTAGCGGCCATTTCTTGGGTAAAAACACAGGTGTTTCAATTGTTTGATTGCATAGAGCTAATGCTATAGTCTAATCAGAACACCTGTGTAAGGCTGTGTTTACCCAAGAAATGGCCGCTCTTAGAACTACATTTGGCACACCCTATAGGGTATGGCAGGGGTATGCAGCTGCCATACCCTGGGTCCAGGGGGGAAAATAAAAGTTACTTTTAAATATAAATCCATGAATATCTCTTTGTCTATCTGTGCTGGTTATTATGTTGTTAAATTATAGTAGAATAACTACAAAATGGTCACTTAACAAGGTATTATAATTATATTCTCTACACTTGTATTATCCCCATCTTGACAAGATGGTATATTCCCAGGTTCCGCAGGTCAGCTGCACAGGTGCAATGCATTACTGTTAATTGTGGCACGTTTACTAACATGCCAAGTTTAGCTGCACTTGAACAACCGTTCCAGGCTGCCATATCCAGCCCAAGAAACCGTAGAAACGGGGGGGAAAAATTTAATGTAGGCCTACTTCTTAAAATAAACGCATCATGCCTGTTGCTAAGGTATGGCAACATGACTGGTGTCTTGCACGCGCGCCTTCGCGCTGGTGTCTTGCACGCGCGCTTTCGCGTGTGCAAGACACCAGTCATGTTGCCATACCTTAGCTTTTTCTGAACTGACGCCACTGGTTATAGCTGCTTCTCACGGTCCTGGAAGCAGATATTCTGGTTTAGGAATGCTCTTATCTTGCTTTCTTTGAAAAATCACTTATATTTTGCTTGGCTGAATTGACTGGCTGATAAAGTAGATTAGTTGAAAGACAGCGTGGTGTAGCAAAACTAAACTTTGAAAGTGACAGTTACAGCTGTGTTTACTAAACTCCTGTGGTCTATAATTATGGTATTTTTCTCAGTTTTTGAAATGTGCTGGGGTGGCTGGTGTTACATTATAAAAAAAACTGAAAAATGTACCTATAAAGGGGTTGTAGAAGCTAACTATAAAACTGCTACCTGGAACTTGTTTTACTTCACACTACACAGAAATCACAAGCACATCACAGTTCTTTACTTCTTGGATCTTCTTGGAGCTTAGTGGAATACAAGTCTTAAATGAATTTCTTGGTTGAATTAAGACTTGGGGCAGTCTGCCATGCACGGAGGAAACATCATTATTTTTAATTAAACTCAAAATGTGCATTTTGATTAAATTCCAACTACAGTATTTGTATTGTTTTTCTACGCGAGTCAACACTGTTTAAGCAGTAACGCATCCTGAGTGCCCGCAGTGGCATTGCAAAGAAACAATGTAATTCTCTCATGTTTGTTTTTAATTTACTATATGAGAACTGTATGTATAATCATTTCCTAATACAGAGCCAAATTCTACCCTAAATACCCTAAAAATATGTTTTAATCACTTTCAAACTGGCATCCCTATTTTGGGCAAGTCATTATAGTAAAACACACACACGCACACGCACAGACAGACACACGCACAGACACACACACACACACACGCACACACACACACACACACACACACACACACACACACACACACACACACACACACACACACACACACACACACACACACACAGACACACACACACACACACACACACACACACACACACACACACACACACACACACACAGGTACAACCAGGGGCGTCGCACCAAATTCGGGGCCCTGAGTACAAGGATTCACTGCGGGCCCCCCATGAATGTTGTTCATGGGGGGAGTGGGTTTATCCCATTTAGACTGGGAATTATGTTGCGCTTTAACTATTGAAAAATAACAGATATACAAGCTTCAAGCTTGTAAATCTGCTATTTTTTTATCATGCACATTTCAAATCCTTCTAAGGTTTTTTGAAAAACCTATGTCAGTGGTGCTCAAACCTTTTCATGTGAAGGACCCCCAAAATGATATGTATTTGGCCACGGACGCCCATCTCAAAATATTTAGTTCCAGGGACCACCCAGAAGCCAGATTAGAGTTACAAATGTTCGCTTGAAAAATACATATATTCAAAGATTTGCACACATTTTCACGACTTTTCAAAAATAGTAGATCTACAAGCTCGCAGCGCGGCACTCGGTGCCGCGCTGTGAGCTTGTATATCTGCTATTTTTCAATAGCTAAAGTATAAAATAATTATAGCTCCTGCACCTTGGGCTCTAGTAACTCAGTCCCACTTTTACCCCAGGGTAGAACGGCAGGAATAATACATCTCTTAGGCAGGTACGATATCTGTGCAGCAGTGTCAAATGTGCAAGAGCAGAAGGCATACATACTTTTCTATTTAACTTGTAAATACATTGTGCAAGTGACATTTTTGACCCGCTGGCTGCTATGGATTCTTTCTGTTTTATTTAGTTTCTGCCCTGTAAAGTGCTGTGGGTCCAAGGTGCTGGGGAGGGAGGGGCAGGTCATGTGACCCTTTACTAGCCTCTCACAGCACTTTGACCGCTGAGGTCAGCTCTACGGGGTGGTAGCCAGTGTTGCCAAGTCAGCTTTTTATAAGCCACTTTGGCCTTTTTTTTCTGTGAAGTTGCTGGTAAATACTGGTAGTTTTGTTTGGAGGTTCTGGGGGGAAGAGAGGGGGGCGGGGGTCTTGTTTCTAAAGTGTAGTTGCTTATTAGAGTTTTCCATCCTAAATGAACCTATTCAGAACGGGTACACATTATTGTGCAGTGATGTCATTACGTGCGCATCCCGCATCAAAAACTCATTCAAGTCGCCCAGGGACTCATTCATGTCATGGTCCTGGGGTCCCGGGGATGCGCCTCCATTGGAGTCCATGTTAAAATAATTTACTTCTTCTACTTAAGTTGCTATATTAGTTAAGATAGTTTAATTCGTGTTTTAATGTATTGTGTAAGATAAACACTGTAAAGATTTATTATCAGTTAAACCTGGAACAGCTAAAAACTATTTTCACTAGTGGTTCTCAAAGTGGGGTCTTAGGTCCTTGAGGGAGTTCCAGGGGGTCCCCAGATAAATGATAGTTAGGAACCAAATAGAACTTTATGGGTCTGTAACTCGGTGAACAAATGGAACCAAATGGACCTGTTCCATTTGTACTCTAGTATTTTAACATTTAATATAAATTGGGGTCCCAGTGATATAAATATAATTAAATGGGTGTCTGTAGCCTAGTGTATTTAGAAATCCTAGTTCTAAGTTCAAACATTAGCCAAATTGTAAAATAAATATAAGAAATAGGCAAACATTTTGAAAATAGCCGATCTACAAGCTCACAGCGCTCGAAAACATTGTATTGAGGACTCATAAAACTTTTCTGGGACCCATTTGAATGACCACATGTGGGTCCCGGGACCCATTACATTGAAAACCTAGTAACATCACTGCTTGTGTATCATTATTTTATGCTTTAAGGGAGGGGTCGTTTTTTATTGAGGGGTGTTACTGGAGGAAAATAGGGGAGGGTCATGCTATTTCAATTTCAGTCCTAGGGAGGGTCTGCTGATTTCACTTTGAATTCAAGGGAGGGTCATGCAATTTTTCAAAAGCAAACAATGGCTCCAGAGGTACAGGCACTTACAACCATTGTCAACAGCCTTCTGCTTCATTTAATGACAAACCCTGGGTGCCATCCCTGGAAATGCCCCACAGTCACTGCAGTTAGTGTGAATGAACTGAAGTGGCTGTGTTTATACTACAATTTATTTTCCTAAAACAATGGAGAGCTGTGTAAGGCAGAAACAATGGTTGTCAGAACTGTATCCCCCCTCCCTAAAGTAAAAAGTGAAAAGGTGCTAAAAAGAATTAACGACCGCTCGTTGAAAATGTGCATTTGACCCAGATTTGACGACAGGCAATCAACAGCACAAAATGAATGGCAGCTGTTACAAGCCTTCTCTGTGTTGTGCACATGTGTCAACTGTTTAATCTGTAACCTAGATGTCAAATAACCTGTTCTCAACCTGTGAGAACTTCTCACCTTTTATGTGATGTCCACGTTGACTTTTACACTAGCAGCACTATAGGCTACTCACTGTGTGTTACTTTAGTTTGGAGGGTGTGTTAGTTTATATTTGGAAATGTGTTTTTGGGATGAAGTGCAGCTGGGATCTCAATGCATTATATTAGCCTATTCATTATTGTTCATTGCTGCTGCCGCCCGCACCCGTTTTTAACCATAAAAAAAATCCTAATTATTTACAGTAAAAAAAGAAAGAAAGAAAAAAAATCTCTGTTCTGTTCTCGCCACTGGTTAGGAATATAATAATATAGGTTTTATAGGCATAATTTTACTGTGGTAAATGCCATGTTGTAGGGGAGGGTCAATCTTTTTTATTTTAATGCTTGGGGAGGGTCACTGATTTTTTCCCCAATTGAGAGGGAGGGTCATGGCATTTTATAAAAGGGCTTATACATTTTCTCCAGTAACACCCCTCAATAAAAAACGACCCCTCCCTAACTATTGAAAAATAGCAGATATACAAGCCCACAGCGAGCTTGTAGATCTGCTATTTTTGAAAAATCTTGAAAACTAGAATTTTGACCCGATTCTATAAGTGTCTTTTGAATCCTTCTAAGGTTTTTTGAAAAACCATATGTTTCTATGTCAGCAATCTGGCCAGCCATCGTCAAAGAAAAGGTCCTTTTCACTTAACTGGAGCTCAGTTAGTCTGTTCTTGAGAGACTACTATGTCAGTGGTTCTCAAACCTTTTCATATCATGGACCCCCAAAATTATATTTATTTGGCCACGGACCCCCATCTCAAAATATTTCGTTCCAGGGACCACCAAGAAGCAAAATTTGAGTTACAAACGTTCGCTTTGAAAATATATTCAAAGATTTGCACACATTTTCAAGACTTTAAAAAAAATAGCAGATCTACAAGCTGCGAGCTTGTATATCTGCCGTTTTTCACTGGTTAAAGCATTCAATAATTCTAGGCCTAAATTTAACTAGTGGCTCTCAAGCATTTTGTCAAGGACCCCCATCTGAAAATAGTTTGTGCCAGGGAACCCCATACAAGAGCAGCTATTTTCAAATTACCAATGTATATAAAGTGGTAAAGCTGAATTTTCCAGCTCTGTATTAAGTCATTCCGCTGGGGACCCCCTGTGTGTCTGTGACTGTGTGATCATGCAGCCTCGTCGCTTCTTTTGTGCTTTGCATTCGTAGACCTGGCAGCTTTTTTCTCCTAAATGTGGTGGTAGTGGTTCAGGCCAGCTGAGGAGGTGAACACGGAGGCTATCGGCACAATGGGGGTCCTCTAGGTGCATGTGGGTGGGCACCACATACTGAGAGGAGAGGTTGAATATTGTCCTTGTCGGGTGGAAACCTTGTATGTCCAAAACCGTTTGTTTTGTATTTATCATTTTAAAATGATTTAAACTATAGTGAAAACAGCCGATCTACAAGCACACAACGCCTCGCACCGCGAGGCGTTGTGTGCTTGTAGATCAGCTTGTAGATCAGCTAACACTACTTTTGTGGCCTTATGAAGCAGTGCTTTACTTTGCCAAAAAAAATTACAAATTGGAGATACAAGGTTTCTGCCCGACAGTGACGATATGGTGGTGAATACTGGCGTCAGGAGATAATCAGGGGATATCTTAAAAAGTCCTGGAATAAATTCCTTACCAAAACATTTCTTCACCAATGTGTTTGTAAAGGTGTCTATAGTAACACATCTCACAAAGACTGAAATTCAGTTTCCCTAGGAAAATCTTTGACAGCTAGGGTAATTCTGGGTCTCATTCACTCACTATACACTATACTATAGGGGAAAAAAATCACTCCCAAAACATATGTGGGATGTGAGCGGTCTAACTAGGTGTTTTTAATTATTCTGAATCCATTGTAAGCATTTGTTTTGCACAAAAAAACATTCATTGGGCTAAAAATAGCCCATAAAATGATGGTTTAGTGATGAGTCATCACTTTTCACAGTGGTATGGGGGTCCATTTCTAGCCCAAGGAATGTTTTTGGTGCAAAACAAATGCTTGCAATTGATTCAGAATAATTAAAAACACCTAGTTAGACCCCTCACATCCCACTTAAAGCATATTTTTGGGGAGTGATTTTTCCCCCTATAGTATAGTGTATAGTGAGTGAATGAGACCCAGAATTACCCTAGCTGTCAAAGATTTTCCTAAACTGAATTTCAGTCTTTGTATTCCAGGATTTGACACTATTTCTAAAGATATCCCCTGACCCCACAAATTATGCTCACATCACACTAGCATTCCATGTATGGAAACGACGTCATCGACCCCAGACGTCCTTCATTGCGTCCCCCTCTCTCTCGTCAAATGTCCTTTTGCCGGGGGAAGGGGGAAAAACATTATAATGACCACACAATTATTTCTGTGTATTAAAAATAGAAGTGACAGTCCTTCATGTTTGGAACAGTCCTTTATGCATACTTTCCAAATGAACCAGGTGTGCAAGGTGGAAGAGGATACAGTGATAGTACCAATGAGTGCTTTTCGTGAATAATTGAAGAGGGTAAATGGGAAGAGTGAGATGACGGGTGACAAATTATCGGAAAAAAACAACATAAAATGTCTTGGCTTCAATGCGTGATTTTATTTTATTTTTGACGCCATTAATTTCTCACTGTCTGTAAATATAGTTCATCATCATCATCATAGGATAATTCATTATGCAACTAAATAGTTTGAGTCATTCCTGTGACATCCAAGCTGCTAATTGGAATAGAACCAGTGTTGCTGATTAGCTTGAGCCTGTTAGAATGACTTCTTATGCACTTATAAGAACTAAAGTCTGACCGATGCCAGACACGTACCGGCTGTCTGAACCCACCTGTGAGCTCTCCTGTCGGGCACAGCTGCTGGCATGGGCAGCCTGGAGCTCACACTGGACCGCAACTCTGGTTAATGTTAATCGGCCTGTCTTTAAAGATGGGGTGCCATGATTTCTTATATGTTCTCCTCCTTTTGAGAGAAAGAGAGATTCCCAGGCTGATTTGTCTTCTTCCACCCCTGTACAATTGACACATGGAGTCAACAATAACCATACTTTATCATTACCCTTCCCCCCCATTGCTCTTCTTCTGCACAGGGGTGTCACACCAAATCCTGGGTACAAGGATTCACTGCGGGCCCCCCATGAATGTTCTTCATAGTGGGAGGGGGTTTAACCCATTTAGACTGGGAACGCATTATTTGTGCTTTAACTATTGAAAAATAGCAGATCTACAAGCTCACGAGCTTAGGTTTTTTGAAAAAGACTATGTTTTTGGAAAAACCTATGTTTTTATGTCAGTGGTGCTCAAACCCTTTCATGTCCAGGACCCCCAAAATGATATGTATTTATGTATGTATTTGGCCACAGACCCCCATCTCAAAACATCTAGTTCCAGGGACCCCACAGATGCAAAATTTGAGTTACAAATGTTCACTTAAAAAATACTTGAATACTAATTCAAAGATGTGCACACATTTTCACGACTTTTCGAAAATAGCAGATCTACAAGCTCGCAGCTATTTTTCAATAGCTAAAGTATAAAATAATTAAGGCCCCTCCACCTTGGGCCCTAGTAACTCAGTCCCACTTTCCCCCCCTTGTGACGCCCCTGCACACACACAGAAATACTGGATGGGGGAGAGGCTGTGCCTCCTGGCGGAGATTTGCGCTCCACTGAGCACATCTTTTTTTTTTCTCTCTTCTTTTTTTTTCCTCTTTTGTGACCTGTGCTCTTTCTCCCTGCAAAACTGCTCAGGAAGAAAAACGTTGATTGACAAGAGCAAAACACCCAGCAGAAGAATAGTGTTCTGATTCTACTGATATTCTAAGCATTATGAGAGCTTAGGGAGATTCAACCCATGTTTCAAATGAAACGCCGCAAACAGTGTATTGATTAAAACAGTAAAGACAAGAATCAGTGGGATAATAATTTTTAAACACTATCTTTCTCTACCTGCTGGATGTGTTTATTGTGTTGTTGTTTTTTTTCCAGGGCCATATTGACTTGATCAATAGTCAATAAAGGCTTGATGAGATCCTTGCATGGAGCCTATAATCTCTTGGGAAAGCCATATTGCTCAGTGTGATAACAGCAAAGCTATAAAATAAACCTGGCCAAATCACTCAAATGGCCACCGTTGATTTGTCCCAGGAGAGTTCATTACCCTTTGATTGTAAAGCCTTTATTATGCCTTCAGCCATAACTCTAGTCAAGTGGAATTAGCCATTCTGGGGGCTTCTCTCTGATGTGTGCGAGGTCCCCTGGGGCAGCGTTGATTTAGTGAGATGTCCGTGATACTACACTCACCGGCTTTGTTTGTGCATACTGTAGGGTTTTATGCTTAAGGAAGAGCTCATATGTAATTTGTTAAATAAACGTCACTAAACTACATGTCAATATTTGAGATGTGTGTATAATGCTCTGAACCTTGGACAGGTTTGGGTATTTGTTTCGCTCCCGTGAACATGCAATATTACTGTATGCATTTGAGGCAGTCAGTAGGGCTGTCACGATTATGACATTTTACGTGACGATTAATTGTCACTCAAATAATTGCGATTAACGATTTAATTGTGTTTTTGTCGTTGACAATTACATTTCTCTTTGGCTTTTAGACTTTGAAGTTGCACATGGTAGATATGATGCATAACCGTCATACTTAGAAAAGAACAGTGATAGTGAAAACAGCCGATCTACAAGCTCACAACGCGTCGCGACACGACGCGTTGTGAGCTTGTAGATCTGCTATTTCCACTATTTTTGAAATATGTGAACATTTTTCAACATGGAAACGATTATTATGAATTTGATTATGAAAGATAATCGCGATTATGTCAAATAATTGCGATTAGACGATTATGTAATAATTGTGACAGCCCTAGCAGTCAGTGCACCGTTCATATTCACAATGTTCCCCGGAGACTGAGTTACTAGGGCCCAAGGTGGAGGGGCCTTAATTATTTTATACTCAAGCTTGTAGATATGCTATTTTTTGAAAAAGTCGCGAAAATGCGTGCAAATCTTTGTATTTTTTTAAGCAAACGTTTGTAACTCAAATTTTGCTTCTGGTTGGTCCCTGGAACGGAATATTTTGAGATGGGGGGTCCGTGGCCAAATACATATAATTTTGGGGGTCCTTCACATGAAAGGGTTTGAGAACCTCTGACATAGAAACATAGGTTTTTCAAAAAACCTTAGAAGGATTTGAAATATTCAAAGACTTCACGATTTTTCAAAAATAGCAGATCTACAAGCTCGCAGCGCGGCACTCGGTGCCGCGCTGTGAGCTTGTATATCTGCTATTTTTCAACAGTTAAAGCACAAAATGTGAGTGAATCCTTGTACCCAGGGCCCAGAATTTGGTGCGACACCCCTTGGGGGCCAGCATCACTATTGGTATTCTTTCCCTCTCTAAGCACCGCCCCCTACAGACGCTACAAGGTGTGCGATTGAGTTGGTTTTAATGGCATCGCCCCAGGAGGTCAAAGGTCATATGTTTTGGTTGGGGAAGAGAGAACAGGAGGGCGAGAGAGAGAGAGGGAAAGAGAGAGAGAGAGAGAGAGAGAGAGAGAGAGACACAGGAACAAACAGAATAGAGAAAGAATGGACCTAAAACATGGAATAGGACCGTACGTGAGCTGGTGGTAGAGATGGAGAGATGTCTCACATCAGATATCTGCACGGGATCTCCTACTGACGCACCATGGAGACACCATGAGAACTTATGGGTATGGAGAAATGTTTGTTTTTAGATTAAACGTGTGCATTTACTTCAGAGAGAGAGAGAGAGAAAACCAGGCGCTCGTCGGAGAATAAGAATAGTAAAAACGAGTCTAATGGTGCTCTTGGATTGACGGGATCAAGTCATCAAAAAGAACAAAGTGATCCAGGCACGCAAACGTTTAAAAAAAGACTTTATTTCATAATGTTAAAAAGACAACATGTTTCGACCAGAACCTGGTCATCATCAGGGCATGTCTGGTTCTGGTCGAAACATGTCAGCTTTTTAACATTATGAAATAAAGTCTTGTTGCTCCCTTTTTAAACGTTTGAGTGCCTGGATCACTTTGTTCTTTTTGGTGTGCATTTACTTATTGCATTTTATTGTGTATAAAGTATGTTCTCTTATTTCCATAGCTGCTCTTTCTGATGAGTTTAAAAGCAACAACTGTGGCATCTTTTACAAAACACATCAAATCGTATGGAGAACTTGGCAATGCTATGCAGTAATGGCGATGTTGGAATGGGATTGTTATATTTCAGCAGTGGGGCCTTGAGCAGTGGATCATGCATAGAACAATATCTGCCTTGCACAGTACTGGACCGTGGACCTATGCTACTTCACAGGGACGTGCAGAGAATGCTAGAGAGGCAGGGACTGAAGTTTCTAAAATGGCCTTTTGGTGGCAATATTGAAAATAGCAGATAGTCATACCACACTAAACTAAGCATAAAAAAGGCAATACTGGAGATTTGGCATACAGCATGGATTTCTACACAGGGAGGGCAATTCTTTCAACATAAGATGCTGCATTCAAGTTCAGGAGAGTTTGGACAAGGAAATTCTCTTGAATGCTGCCTTCATGTAAGGCATGGAATGAGGGCATTTGCGTTTCTTTCACCATAGTAAAAACTGCATTCATGGTCTGGAGAGGGCACTTTTTACAGACTGTTAAAAGGGCAGGGGCTCAAGCCCCCTTTGATGTCTATGTGTGCACGTGCCTGCTACTTCACTGTTAGCAACAGTAATGGCGACACGATGCTCTCACTATGCTGCAGCTTTGTTAATTTGCTGATGTTTATTTTTACATTGTTTTTGGGAGGAGTCCATTATTATGTTTTGTGAATTTCACTAAGTGGGTCTTAATGAGCTACAGTATGGCAGTTAAAAAGAGGCAGTCTTTGCGAGTCTTCCTTTTACTGTTGCTTGCTTTTCCTCGTTTACTTTTACAGCACTTGACAAATTGGCATATTTGTTAATATAATTGTGTCCTTTAAAGCCTCCTTTCCACTGAAGTTTTAGCACCACACTACACGACATACACTACACCACACCACACCACATAAAAATATTTTAATTTTCCATTACACAAAAGTATCCCATTACACAAAAGTATCCCTATCGGTAAGAAACAAATTGACCCTTTCAACTGTGATTATAATACAATATAAATTTGAATTACAACTATCCTAATTATAATACACTATAATGGGTTATAACTTTGGATACTTTTTAGTACCACGTTTAGTACCACTTTCACACCACTCTACCCAGGTCCGTGTAGTGGAAAACCTGGCACAAGTGGGCGGTGTGGAGTGGTGTGGTGTTGGCCCATGTCAATGGAAAAGGGGTTTAAGTGTATATATGTGATCACCACCATCATCAGCTAAAATGAGAGGTCTGTGCTGTCATTGCAGTGAGTAATGCACCCAGAATGTCTGATGTCGTCTCTTTGAGCTACCGTGATGTGAATGCAAGAGGAGGAGGATCTTTTAACCCACCACCTGTCATTGGCCCTGTGGCCCTGAGTCACACAGCCAATGAGAAGCCCCTCCTGATTCACCAGCAGGGGTGTCACACCAAATTCTGGGCCCTGGGGTACAAGGATTCACTGCGGGCCCCCCATGAATGTTCTTCATAGGGGGAGGGGGGTTAACCCATTTAGACGCATTATTTATTACGCATTATTTTGTGCTTTAACTATTGATAAATAGCAGGTATACAAGCTCACACTGCGAGCTTATATGCTATTTTCAAAAAATCTGGAAAAGTGTGCTAAGTCTTTGAATATTTCAAATCCTTCTAAGGTTTTTTGAAAAACCTGTTTCTATGTCAGTGGTGCTCAAACCTTTTCATGTGAAGGATGAAAAATATTTAGTTCCAGGGGCCCCCTAGAAGCAAAATTTGAGTTACAAACGTTCGCTTAAAAAAATACATATGTTCAAAGATTTGCGCACATTTTCACAACTTTTCAAAACTAGCAGATCTACAAGCTCGCTGTGAGCTTGTATATGTGCTATTTTTCAATAGCTAAAGTATAACTCCAGGCCCCGCCTCCATCATGGGCCCTAGTAACTCGCTCCCACTCCCCTCCCCACCTCCCCCCCCTTGTGACACCCCTGATTTACCAGATGTATGCTGTCTGAACAGAACATGGAGAATGAGGGCAAAGGAGGGGAACCCAAACGATCTCCTGGGGGCAGCAGCCCCGTACACAATGTGTGAATGCATTTTAATCGACCCTCGTCGCTTCTCTCTGCTTCAAAGACCCCAGGATGAAGGCATGCACCCTGAGGCCTTCCCTTATCGGAAGCTGCTGCCCTATGAAAATGGCCTTTAAATGTTGGGATGGGTGGAACACATGAGGAGGGGGGGGGGGGGGGGGGGGGGGGGGGGGTGGGGGGTAGGAGGGGTGAGGAGGCGGGGCTGTCAGTTATAGGCTGTAACCTCACGATGAAGTCATAAAGGAGAAGATAATAATGTTGAATTATCTCATCTCATCAATGTTATTGCCTGGGTTTGCGTAGATTTCTTGCGCTTTGTATGAGGCGCAAAGACTGCAATCTTGCAAAGATAAGTGAAGCCTTCTTTTAATGCTGTTAAGTCCCTTTTGATTGCTTTAGCTGTTGTATTTAGTTCTTTGTGATTTACAAATAGCATGATAGTGCTAATTCTTATGGACGTACAGAACCCTCGCTAAAAAAAAAACAGTAACCTGTAGAAAGCAGGGGCACGGGAATGCGCCTCCTGTTGTCCCGCGAGAGACGGCAGGATTTCAAGCTGAACGAGAGTCGAAAAATGTAGCTTTTTGACAATAAAAATGGCTGCGCCCTGGAGAAGCTAATGCTAGGATGAATTATATAGAGTACGGGGAACTGATACGTAGCAGTACAAAGTACAATGTGATGACATTACACCGTTGTACTTTACAATACAAATCCCAAAATCAATCCTCCAGTTCTAGGAAACACAGAAGGGGGGGAACTTTTTTCTATTTCCACACAACTCCTCTAAGGTATATTAATAACATATTTCAATATTGAAAATGGGTGGTCTTCCCCTTTAATATCTTGTGGGCATTCAGAATAACAGAGTGTCTTTGGGCTACATTATGGTAGATAAGAGCTGGTCAGAGGTCTCAGTGCTGATCAGTGTGATCTATTATTCCACACATCAGTAAGTTATGAGTGTGGCACAGGGTTAAGCTCTCTCTAGCGCACCATTAGCTTGAAATCTGTGCAGCAAGGCAATGAATGGACTCTCCCAATGCCCTTATGCTCGTTCACTCCACTCGGTGCAGCATATGTGACATATGGTCTCCCTACTGTGATACAGTGGTGTCGCACAAGAGTAGCGAAAACGAACGATCTACATTGGGAGATCACAGCTTGTAGATTTGCTTGTTTTCTCTAGTTTTGAAACATTTTGAAACTGAAAGTAAAGTGTAGGGCTGTCACAATTATTACATAATCGTCTAATCGCAATTATTTGACATAATCGTGATCATTTTTCATAATCGTCATTATCGTTTCCATGTTGAAAAATGTTCATATATATTTTTTTAAAGTAAAAAATAGTGGAAATAACAGATCTACAAGCTCACAACGCCTCGCATTGTGACGCGTTGTGAGCTTGTAGATCGGCTATTTCCACTATCAATGTTCTTTTTTGAGTTGTCAAATATGTCAGTAATTTCTTTGTGTATTTAGGTGATGTGTCATATCTGCCATGTGCAACTTCAATGCCTAAAAGCCAAACAGAAATGTAATTGTCAATGAACACAATTAGCCAGTAGCTATGCCCCTCCTAAAAAGCTTTTGTCCAATGCTAGCTTAGAATAACTTCCTGCTTGCCAAGGTTTGCCTTGGCAACAGCCTTGGCAAGCTGCCGGTTGCTAAGCTAGCATTGGACAAACGCTTTTAGGGGAGGGGCATAGCTACTGGCTAATTAAATCGTTAAGCGCAATATTTTGAGTGACAATTAATCGTCATGTAAAATGTCATAACCGTGACAGCCCTAGTAAAGTGTGTTTTAAAAATACGGAACAAATGAAAAGTATTGAATAATAACCCCATTGGATCAATTGGTGTAACACTTTTGGACATACAGTACAGTAAATGCTTTTGACCCGACAGCCATAAAACACGTGGCAAGATGACCCACGAGAGAGAGAGAGAGAGGGGAAAGAGCGAGAACAGACCATAGGAAGAGAGAAAACCAACATACTGGACTGTACGTCACGTGGGAACAATTAAAGTTAAAGCAACACCGAGCAGCAACATTACTGTGGCTTCCACCCTGAGGTTATAATATAGAGCCATCTTATTGAATCCATGCTCTGCTTTGTTTGCCTGGCTAGGGGCGTCACACCACATTCTGGGCCCTGGGTACAAGGATTCACTGCGGGCCCCCCATGAATGTTCTTCATAGGGGGAGGAGGTTTAACCCGTTTAGACTGGGAACGCATTATTTTGTGCTTTAACTATTGAAAAATAGCAGATATACAAGCTCACAGCGCGGCACCGAGTGCCGCACTGCGAGCTTGTAGATCTGCTATTTTTGAATATTTCAAAGATTTTAGGTTTAGGTTTTTTGAAAAACCTATGTTTCTATGTCAGTGGTGCTCAAACCTTTTCATGTGAAGGACCCCCAAAATGATATGTATTTGACCACGGACCCCCATGTCAAAATATTTAGTGCAGGCACCTCTAGAAGCTAAATTTGAGACACATGTTCATTTAAAAAAACACATATTCAAACTAAGATTTGCACACATTCTCGCGACTTTTCAAAAATAGCAGATCTACAAGCACGCAGCTTGTATATCTGCTATTTTTCAATAGCTAAAGTATAGAATAATTAAGGCCCCTCCACCTTGGGCCCTAGTAACTCAGTCCCACCTCCCCCCCCCCCCCCCCCTTTGTGACGCCCCTGGCCCCCGCCACTGGTTTCTTAACCCTCGAAAAAAAAAAAATGAACACAGCCAGCCTTGCTGTTATAAGGACTAATCTTGCAGTATATCCTTAGGGCAATTTGCACCTTTTGGGCTACTTGGCCCTGTTTAATGTGAGATTAAGTAGCTGTCCTCCATGTCCTCCTATGTTAGTCACGGTGAGGGAACACTGCGCTCTCCCCCAGGAGAGTATCCTGACCTGTTTAAGTGGCACAATAAACTAGCATAACGTCACTTCAGTATCAATACAGAAGTACATTAACGTTGATAGTGTATTTCAGGGTTCCCCGATTAGTTTTCCCCAAGGGCCGAATTATGTCTAGGGTACCAATCTGAGGGCCACAACATTGCAGGGGGGCGACGGTGGTGTTCCCGCTACTCCAGCGACAGTTCAGATATCGTCGTTGTCGGGTGAGAACCTTGTATGTCCAAAACCGTTCGTTTTGCATTTATCATTTTAAAAAGGATTTAAACTAGTGAAAACAGCCGATCTACAAGCACACAACGCCTCGCACTGCGAGGCGTTGTGTGCTTGTAGATCTGCTGTTTTCACTACTTTTGTGCGACGGCCTCGTATGATGAAGCAGGGCTTTACTTTGTGAAAGAATGTACACATTTTGAGATACGAGGTTTCCACCCAACAAAGACGATATACTAGTGTTGTTGCTGCTTTTATACCGCCATTATTACTGGGTTGGTGGGGGCCAGAAAGTAGCCCAAATGGCCCGCGGGCCGCCTATTGGGGAACCCTGTATCTCGTTGTTGTCGGGTGGAAACCTTGTATGTCCAAAACTGTTCAAATTGTGAAAATTGCCGATCGCGATGCGAGGCGTTGTGTGTTTGTACATCTGCTATCGACAGTCTTGGATGATGAGGCAGGGCTTTTACTTTACGAAAAAACTTGCAAATTTGAAACTTGGCTGTGACTATAATGGGTCTAGAACTGGAGAGTGGGGACTATTTTAATGGAGGAAAAACATACCCATATAAACACTTACCATTTAATATAGCTGTTCCTGTTCAATAGACCAATCAATTGATTTTGAGTTCCATTTTTTCCCTTTTTTTTCTATCACATTCCAGTTGCCACTTCAATTAAATATTATCTGATGTATTCCACGTCTTCACTCACTCCCTCTCCAAAAGCTCAAGCATGTTGATGATAACCATTTAAACATGGGATTAACACTGGCATGTTGTTCCCGTGGTGGCTGAGTTGGGATCTGACTTATCGATGGGAGCCTTTTAGACCATTTCCCAAAGCCAAGGGTTATCAAATATGGACAAGAAAAGAAAAGAATGGAAAAAAAAGAGCAGCTGACTCAATCTACCAAGTTTATCTCTAATTAACACAGATTAATTAAGCTTTGGCTTTTGTTCGGCAGCCCAAGCGGAAGACCAATTTGTGCACGCAGGGTTATGATTACCCCAGGGCTGTTGATTGTTGCTGCTAAGAAGAACCTCTGCAGGCGCTAGACCTCTTTGTCACGTGACTCAGATCATGTTGCCGTATGCCGCTGTACGGACTGTTTAATTGCATTAATGCAGGGGTCTTAAACGTTTTCAGGCCACCCCTCAGTTGAGAGAGAGATGAAGCAGGGACCCCCCACAACCCATAGATTCCATATAGTTTCATCGTTTGACGGCACAATCATCAGTGTATTTTGGATTCATGTCAATTTGTGTTTTCAGATATTTAACCACTTGAACCGTCAATACTTAATAAACTTGACCTTTCACTCTGTACTAAGCCTGCTCTTTTTCTCCTCTACACCAAGCCTCTTTGCCGAGAATAGCCGATCTACAAGCTCACAACACCTCACAGCGCAAGGCGTTGTGAGTTTGTAGATCTGTATTTTTGGCCAAATTTCTCAGAATATGGACGCTAGGGTTCAAGTGGTTAATATAGAAAAGAATGGAGAAAAAAAAGCTTCTATCACACAGAGATTTGGAGGACCCCCTGAAGTAACTCTGAGGATCCCCTAGGGGTCCCGGACCCCCTGTTGAAGACCCTTGCATTAGTGAATTAAACTGTTTGGTCGTACATTGTGTCCAATTCATGTGGAGAGAATTGAGAGAATGATTTACCAGTCGGTGGTCACAATTTCTTCTCTGTGATCTCGGGCCTGAATAATTATTATCCATGTTATTATTAGTTGGTCTAATGGTAGCCGAATGGTTGGCAATCATAGTAATAGCTGTCAGAATGTAATTGCTTATTGCTCGTACTATTACTTACTTAATATTCCCACTCTTCATCATTACTAAGTTAAAAATCCCATTCAAAGTTATACAGTACATTCCGACTGTAACTTACTTCTGTGATTGCTGTATCTTAGGGGTGTAACGATGTAGTAACTGCATCGAAATATCGTTTTTAACTTAAAAAATCGAAGTATATCGAAATGAAAACAGCTCAAATCGAATCGTATCGTTTGATTTTGTATCCTATCGAATCGGCAGTGCAAAGAAACGATTGTATCGATACTACCTACTTGTGCATTTTATTTAGCATTTTTAAGAAGAAAAAATTAAAAGGAGGGGTTTAATTACTTTTCCTTTCCATATAGCTACACTGGTCTATCGATAAATGTGTGTAATCTCTGTGTTCATGTCAAGGTGCAGGTATTTCACAGTATATTTCACAGTATTTACTTATTTATATCCATAATAATACATGTTTCCCTTAAAAACCTGCACTATCCACACCTGTCACACAGATTTAATGTCTTTGCTAAATAGTTACTAAATCGATTTTAAATCATTGAATCGAATCGTATCGTCTCACCATGAATGAAACAATATCGTCCATGTATCGTCAACCATGTATCGTGATATGTATCGAATTGCTATTAAAATGTATCGTTACACCGCTACTGTATCTAGGTCACTGCCTGAGTGCTCATAGCGTTGCGTGCAGCGTCAGGGTAACTGTAGCTTATCAAAAGGAGAGTCTCACTTTGCACCTTGGCACTCTGCCCTCGCGGTGCTCTCGCCTCTTTACAAAGATCCCCTCAATAATGTATGAGGGGAGAAGAATCGTCTATGTCATCATGATCCCCTTTGATTACTCGCAGACCCTCCTTCGAAAAAAGGTGGGTTAATTGCGCACAGGGGCGTCACAAGGGGTAGGAAAGTGGGACTGAGTTACCAGGGCCCAAGGCGGAGGGGCCCTAGTAACTTTAGCTATTGAAAAATAGCAGATATACAAGCTCACAGCGCGGCACCGAGTGCCGCGCTGCGAGCTTGTAGATCTGCTATTTTTGAAAGGTCGTGAAAATGTGTGCAAATCTTTGAATATGTATTTTTTAAGCGGACATTTGTAACTCAAACTTTGCTTCCGGGGGGGGGGGGGGGGGGGGGGGGCCCTGGAACTAAATATTTTGAGATGGGGGTCCGTGGCCAGATTCATATCATTTTGGGGGTCCTTCACATGAAAAAGATTGAGCATCACTGACATGGAAACATGGGGTTTCTTGCACACTTTTTCACAATTTTTCAAAAATAGCAGATCTACAAGCTTGCAGCGCGGCACTCGGTGCCGCGCTGTGAGCTTGTATATCTGCTATTTTTCAATAGTTAACATTCATGGGGGGGCCCGCAGTGAATCCTTGTACCCAGGGCCCAGAATTTGGTGTGACGCCCCTGATTGCGCAACGTCTGGGCGTGGGCTCACCAAGGAGTTAATTACAGCGCTCACATCTCTCTCCTTCAGGGTAAACCCCGTCAGAAGGTCTAAGACTCATTAGACTAAGATGATGATTTAATAACGTTATCGTACAATTACCCATGCAAGGATCCACCGTTGTTTCGTGGGGATTGTCAGGGAAATGAAGATAATCACACGCCACACTTCACATGTTGGCACTTTGTGCAGTAAGCATGTGTGAGGTCTCATGACATCACTTTATGCAGTAAGCATGTATGAGGTCTCATGACATCACTTTATGCAGTAAGCATGTACGAGGTCTCATGACATCAAAAGGTGCTGACTTGTTTTCAGAGGCTGTCTTGGTACAGTAAGTTACAGTGGTGTAAAGTAACTAAGTACTTAAAGCTATACTATGTAACATTTTAAATAAAACAAATCTTAAAATTGTCCTAATTATTAAATCGCTAAAGTTTTAGAACACCCACTCTGTTAATTTCAGCCCCCAAAGCCTTTTCTTTATGTGTTCTACTGAGCCCCTGTGGCCGTGACCGGGACTGTTTTTCCCGGCAGAATGACGTCATCTGCATCATTCTGTATACGCGTCTCCCTACCGGCCAATCACAGCGCAGATCATGCACTGCCGGGCTCTTCAGGAAGTACACTGCAGTGTTTACACTGGTCTAGGAGTCTAGCATGTAACTCCCCAACCGCTGCTTGTAGAGGGACACGAGAGACCTCTATGAATGTGTCTCGGCGAGGCGAGGCGGACGTGGTGGTCTGAAGGCCCGGTCCGCGGCGAAAAACGGCTGAAAAAAGCAGACGCGACCGTGGTTTGCTATACCGCTACTGACCACTAGTTGAGCAACTTACACAGTATAGCTTTAAGTGCTGTACTTACATTTTTGGACTGTACTCCTACAGATTTTGTCCAAAAATCACGCAAATAGTCAATTAAACGAAACAGGTCTTTCAGATGTTTCATATTCCAACCTGATTGTCTAAGATTTGCTTCCAAAGTTTGCAAGTGTGCTCCTTTTGAACAAAATGCTACAAATCATGAACACAAGAGTGCGATTTCTGTGAAACTTTGCACGCACATTTCCACTAGGCAGAGGAAGAAATGCCACTTGATTTTTTTTTAATCAGCCTCATGGTGGCGCTATAACAGGCTGATTCGTGTTTTTACCTATAAGTCCACCGATCAGTGTCAAACGTTCAATGCGCACTTCTTTTGTTTTGTCTCTCCGCATCACAATCTGGAAATGATTCAGTTGATGACTCGTATCTCCGAACGTCCGTTGTGACGTAGGCGACGTCGTTGCTGATTGGATGTTGTTCCAACGAATCAGAGTAGGGTTAGGGTAGCTACGTCATCAGCCAGCCAATACAGACTGGTGTATTTGTCCCGCCTCGCACCACAGACCAATCGGAAGCCGTGGTTGTGTTCCAGCCGCTTTCTATGTCCCGCCTCCCCTTGGAGATAGGAGGCTTTCCAGACTGTGATGCGGAGAGACAAAACAAATCGCTGAACGGAGCGAACAGGCTGGCACCCAGGCTAGCTGAGAATGGCCAAAGAAGACATGGCACCCTTTTCACATTGGACTATTGTAGGCTACGGTATGTGCGTTGGCTCTCGCCAACGTGCCTGGCACTTTGGCTGACTGGTCAGCGCGCATACCTGGCAAATCGGGGTCCCGGGTTCGCCTCCCGGCTGTGACGCTACATTGGTGGCAGCGGTGCAAATAGGTACTGGCGGAGTTGTCCGTCAGTTCCTCGGCGTTGTAGACCTGGCCGGCTGGTAGTCGACGACTGTCCCCCCAGAGTTGCGCTTGAACCCCCTGGTTTCAAAGTCGATCTTAGATCCTGGCCGGCGCGCGCGGTCGCGCTTCCAGGTAGAGGGGACGACTGTAGGCTATACGGTATGTGCGTTGGCTCTCGCCACCGCGCCTGGCACTTTGGCTGACTGGTCAGCGCACATACCTGGCAAATCGGGGTCCCGGGTTCGCCTCCCGGCCGTGACGCTACACTAGGCCACATAACCTACCTGACCTGGTGGAGACCTGTGCTCGGAAGAGCACTGCTTAGTTCACATTCTGTACAGCGTGTGACTTTTGCAAATGTAGGTTATGGACATGAAAGTGCTGATATCTTGTTCTCTCTGACTTCTTGCTCACATGCAGAGACGTGCTGGCCATTGGGAAAAGCGGGACAACTCCCGAACGGCCGGTTCATTCCCGGGCCGTTCCAGGCCGGCCGTTAGGATAGAAATGTCGGGCAGAAACCTTGTATCTCCAAGTTTCGTATCTCCAACCTTTTCGCAAAGCAAAGCCCTGCTTCATCATACAAAGCCATCGCACAAAAGTAGTGAAAACAGCAGATCTACAAGCACACGCCTCCTCCTACCGCGAGGCGTTGTGTGCTTGTAGATCGGCTGTTTTCACTAGTTTAAATCATTTTTAAAATGATAAATACAAAACAAACGGTTTTGGACATACAAGGTTTCCACCCGACAATGATGAAATATAACTCATGTAATTGGCCCACTGGCTTGTCACTTGTCATGATCTGAAATGGCAAATCTTTGAGTAGCAGCAGCGCTATAGAGAGAGATCTCTCTCTATAGCGCGCAATGAGGGCCTCTCCAACTCTTTTTCCCGGGCTGAATCAGGGGCCCAGCATGTCCCTGCTCACATGTACTTGTACTGTACAGTCTTTTTGCTACATCTTGCTTATTCCATGCTCATTAAAACCACTTACAGGGCCGTGAAGTGGAGCCGCTGGCATGAGGGCAGCCGTGTCAGAAAGTAATGTAGCCTAAAGGGGAGCTAGCTTGACCGCTGTTGCACACAGTATGTAGAAAATTCTCTCTCTGCATGATTACACCTAATGTTGCTTTCATTATCACTTTACCCCCACATATCTCTGCTGCACACTCTGCATTTTGTGCCTCTTTTTTGTGCCTAATTTGACATTGTTTTTCTTCTTCCGGAGCGAGGAAAAATATGAAAACAATTTATGCCTAGATTATGCTTTTAGGGGGTTGTCGATAATTGCCGGGGTAAAGAAAGCAAACCTCTCCCATCATCCAGGCAAAACTCCGGGAGGCTTTTTTTCTGTTGTGGGGAGGAATCATTACGTGCATCGATCAATGCCGAGGGGCCACATCAAACAGAGACTGAGAAACCTTCTCCAGGTCTTCAAAAGGGTCTTTTTATTGGTTGATTGCACAGAGGCCAGGTTGTTATCTAAATCCTCAAGCTACTTGGAAGTCCCCCCCATCCCCCCCTGATTAGGCTACAGCTGGAAAGTCTCCTGCTGTGCTTGTCAATCAGACACAGCACCACTGTGGCACCAGTAACACTTTGACAATCTCAAAGATGTTCAAGTTGCTTTTACTTACACAATCCTCTGGGTTGTTACTAGCTCTGGTCAATGGTGTTAGTGGAGTTCTCCCTAACTCTATTCCTCTACCTCTACCTTTTATTTTACTAGTTGTACTGACTCTGACCTCCAGGGAGGGTGCTCATGTGCGTCTTGCTGCGTCACCCTTTCTTGTTTTCTTTTTTTCCCCTTTTTTATCGCACTGACCATTGGACACTCTGCACTATGGGGCTTTTAAGCCATGACATCATTTTGTAGTCAGACCTCCAAGCAGATTTATTGTCAATATCTGTCCCTCGCTATTTCAACAGATCCGAGACAAAAATAACGACTAAAGTATAATTCTACCTCCTTCCTGTCAACAAGAAAGAGAAGACAAATTAGCAAATAGTAAAAATAGTAAAAAGATTCACGGGCGCTGGGGCCTTTTGGCCCCAAAAGTTCTCCTCTGCCTACGAAATGATGTCAGACTTAAGAGCCCCATTAGGTTGTGTTAGTAGTTTTTGAGTATTTTGCTTGTGTTTGACATGGTGGTGAGATACTTGTCGCACTAACTAGCATCGACTGTTATGGACACTTGGACTGTTATGACGTTGAGCTTTGACACTTTATGTATATACTATCTATATTATTTGTTCCCTTTCTTTGATGTACCTTGCTCTTTACTGTACTCTGTTCTTGTTTTTCTTTTATCTTTTTCCATACTTCTCTGTAACTTTGTAAATAACCTTATACTGCTGTGCCTGCCTGGGCGACTGATTTTACCCCTTGGGTTAATAAAGGTATCTATCTATCTATCTATCTATCTATCTATCTATCTATCTATCTATCTATCTATCTATCTATCTATCTATCTACCTCCGCTCCGGCTTGGTAAAACCGGAAAGCCGTCTCGTCTGTTCCGAAAATAACGAAAACAGTTTCGCTACACACCAAACCAAAGGTATCTGAGGGGAGTTGAAAGCTTACTCTAGTGGACCCAGTCTGGGCCCCCCACCACACACATAAAATACAGTTCTAGGGCAAAAGGATGGTGGGGGGTCTCAGACTGCGTCCACTAAGTAGAGTAAGCTTTCACCTCCCCACTGATACCTTTGGTTTGGTGTGTTTTTGTTATTTTTAACGCTATATGGACCAGAGCTATAGGTTGTGACCGACTGTGAGGTTTAACCTTTGTAATGTTAATAATTATTATTATCGGCTAACAGGTTACAGTAACTGCATCCGTTGCGAACACTCATCCTTTCCGTGATTCCATTGCTCATATTGTCTTGTAATTTGTTAGCCTAATGTGCTTAGTCCTCCCGTACAGCGTGGCCAATGAGGCATTTATTATATTATTTCTACTAATTCTTCACCCTCCAAACTGGAGCAGTTGGAATAATTAATTAGTTCAGTAAATCAAACCTATCCACTCTTGATGAGTAAGCAACAACTAGTGCTTAACTCACTGTTGCTGAACTTCATTAAAGTTACTGAATATCGTTCCATAGTAGCTTATTTCTGTTTAACAGCTATGGGGCGTTGGAAACTCGTGGATAGCTATAGCATAGTATTTAAGATCTGAATATACCTTTGATTGATTGCTTGGGTTGAAAAGGGGTCCAACTGTGTATGCAATAATGTAAACACACAAAGCTAAATCCAAGACAACATGTCTGATTTTTTCATGCTTACACACATTCTTTTAATTTGTACAAACGCACATAATATACATAATATCTAATTAAAAAAAACATAATAAAAATCATAATATCTAATAAATAATATCTAATAAAAAATAGATTTTTGGAAAATGAGTATCGATTCCGAATCTTTGCCACGTTAGAAACGCGATTCGAGTTGGAATGGATTTTTTCCTGCACCCTGCTTGAGACATGGATGATAGGACGCTGTTGGATTGACCACAGAACTGTAGAGCAGGGGTTTTCAAAGTGGGTGACGGGGCACCCTGCGGTGCCGCGACGGCAGTCCAGGGGTGCTGCGAGATCATTTGATAATATTTGGAATTCATTTGGACACAAAATATTTAGTATCATTTTAAACTTGAAGTACACAGTTATTTTCAGTCAGTTCTAACCAAAATGGCTATTATCTCAACCTTTTCCTCGCAACATAATCACTAAAATATCATTACTGTCGGGCAGAAACCTCTGTCGCACAAAACTAGTGAAAACAGCACACAACGAGGCACTGTGTGCTTGTAGATCTGCTGTTTTCACCAGTTTAGTACATTTTATAGATAGTTTAGTTCATCTTGTAGATCTGCTGTTTTCACTAGTTTAGTACATTTTATAGATGATAAATACAAAATGAACGGTTTTGGACATACAAGGTCTCCACCCGTAAATATAAGGTGCTGGGAGTGAACATTATAATGTAGGGATGCCTCGGATTAAAACAAATATTTATGGGGTGCCCTGAGACAAAAAGGTTTGGGAACCCCTGCTGTAGAGGTCACTTTTGGAATGACCACCACAGACGCGTAGAGGCGAAGCTCGTTGGCCGAAGCCATTGGTACACTCCTGCAGGATGTGGAAACCATGTTTGTTATTACGGTGATGTTTTCCACATCACAGCGTACGGCTTTTGGTCCCTATTTGCTTGAATTGCAAATAATTTCCATTATTTTCACTGTTTTCATTATAATCGGGTGTCATGTTACACTTGAATTGCTTTGCTGCTGACTTGTATAATAATGCTCCGGCGTTTTGCTGTGTGCTGTGTACAGTGTGGTGCCTTATCAAGAAAATACAACTGACAGAAAATCTAAAGTGTTGGATGGGGACATTCGGGCACTTTGGAACTTCCAGCATTCGCCAACAGATGCATTTTTTTTCTGTGCAAAAGGCAGGATTTGTGAGTGTGTGGTCCAAATGGAACAACATATCAGGTGGAGACCGTGTGAGGCAAGATGCATGATGGGAGTGAGACAGAGCTGTACAGAAAGCAGTGGTGTAAAGTAACTAAGTACATTTACTTAAGTGCTGTACTTAAGTAGAGTTTTGAGGTATTTGTTAGGTACATTTCAATAGCGATTCGATACATATCACGTTACATGGTTGACGATACGATACATGGACGATATTGGTTCATTCATGGTGATACGATACGATTCGATTCAATGATTTAAAATCGATATAGTAACTATTTAGCAAAGACATTAAATCTGTGTGAAAGGTGTGGATAGTGCAGGTTTTTAAGGGAAACATGTATTATTAAGAATATAAATAAGTAAGCACAGTGATTATCTGCCAAATACATGGTCATTGTATATTGACAAACCCGCACCTAGACATGAACCCAGAGATTACACACATTTATCGAAAGACCAGTGTAGCTATATGGAAAGGAAAAGTAATTAAACCCATCCTTATCATTTTTTCACACACACACACACACACACACACACACACACACACACACACACACGCACACGCACACGCACGCACACGCACACGCACACGCACAGAGACAGAGAGGCGGAGATGAATGAGTGATGACCCACAGAAGATATTGGTCAAGTGCCTCAGGAGCTGTGGATTAGGATCTCCTATAGCTTCACTTCCCAGGCTCCATCAGATCCCTGTACGATAAAAGCTCTTATATAAGAGCTCTCCTCTCACACCTGATTAGATGGTCTGTCCTCAGGCAGAGACTTCCTGTTATTATAGCGGACAGGCAGGGGTGTCACCACCAAATCCTGGGCCCTGGGTACAAGGATTCACTGCGGGCCCCCCATGGATGTTCTTCATAAGGGGAGGGGGTTTAACCTGTTTAAACTGGGGAACGCATTATTACACATTATTTTGTGCTTTAACTATTGAACAATAGCAGATATACAAGAAGCTCACAGGCGTGCGAGCTTGTAGATTGCTATTTTTGAAGAAATCGTGAAAATGTCTTTGAATATTTCAATTCCTTCTAAGGTTTTTTCAAAAACCCATGTTTCTATGTCAGTGGTGCTCAAACTTTTTCATGTCAAGGGCCCCCAAAATGATATGTATATGGCCACGGATCCCCATCTCAAAATATTTAGTTCCAGGGACCCCCCCCAGAAGCAAAATCTTAGTTAGAAATATTCGCTTAAATAATACATATTTTCAAACATTTGCCAAAAAAATCACGACTTTTCAAAAATAGCAGATCTACAAGCTCGCAGCGTGGCACTCGTATATATGTATATTTGCTATTTTTCAATAGCTAACGTATAAAATAATTAAGCCCCCCTCCATCTTGGGCCCTAGTAACTCAGTCCCACTCACCCCCCCCCCCCCCCCCCCCTTGTGAGTGACGCCCCTGTCTAGCGGACAGGAGGCTGTTGAAATGTAAGCGCGCCCACGACTCAAGTTACAAACAGAGCTGTTCATTGAGAAAGCTTGTCAGGATCGAACCGCACGAGAGCAGATGCATTTACATTTTAACTGCATGTTTTTTAGCTGACTCTCATGCAGAGCGATTAGCAATGATTGCAACAGAATTAGAGGGTAAAATTCCTAGCAGGCCAGCAATTATAGGATTCAATAATATACGTGAGAGTGAGAGGGATAGAACTACAGTGCATAAACATACAGTACATACTTTATACACACACGTATAATATATGCACGCACACGCACAAGCACACACACACGCACGCACGCACACACACACACGCACGCACACACACTCCTGTGGTAGGTATATCGTCGTTGTCGGGTGAAAACCTCGTATGTCCAAAACCGTTGTTTTGCATTTTTCATTTTAAAAATGAATTTAAACTAGTGAAAACAGCCGATCTACAAGCACACAACGCCTCGCGGTGCGAGGCGTTGTATGCTTGTAGATCTGCTATTTTCACTACTTTTGTGCGACGGCCTTGTACGATAAAGCAGGGCTTTACTTTGCGAAAGAACAAGTACAAATTTGAAACTTGGAGATACGAGGTTTCCACCCGACAACGACGGTATGAGTACAGCATGTGTGATAATAAGCATGGGAAAAAAAGAGTGCCAGCGAGAGAAAAAGGAATGTATTTTTTTTTTCCACGGCGCCCTCCTGAGAGTTAAGGAAAGGCGGTAATAATGGCGGCGTACAGTAGCGGCACACGCTGAGCTGCGCGGCGCTGTGATAAAGACAGACGTCACGGCCGCTCTCCGTCTGCCTCTCCCCTCCGGCCCCCGGGCTGTGTGTTGAAAAGTAAAGAGCTGCACCGAGGGACGCAGAAAGCCCCCGCGTGTTCCGAGCGATTGGTATGGAAATGAGCGTGTGGTGGCGAGGATGGTAAACAAGCACGCACATCAAACAGCGCGGGGTATACGCCTCGAAACAAAACAAATATATATATCGAGATATATTTACATCCCAGGACTAAGTCATTATTTAACCCTCAAATGCCGGGAACGAACGTGCCCCGAGTCGCGTTAGATTTTTAACCACTTTAACCATTATTTTGTGCTTTAGCTATTGAAAAAATAGCAGATATACAAGCTCACAGCGTGGCACCGAGTGCCGCGCTGCGAGCTTGTATATCTGCTATTTATGAAAGATCGTGAAAATGTGTGCAAGTCTTTGAATATCTTTGACCCGATCTTTGACCCGACTTCTAAATCCTCTAAATCAGTGGTTCTCAAACTTTTTTGAGAACCCCTAAAATTACTAAATTATTTGTCGGCAGACCCCCCCCCCCCCCCCCCCCCCCCCCCCCCAGAAGCATATATTTGAGTTACAAAAGTTTGCTTTGAAAAATATATATTGAAAAATGTGCACACATTTTCAAGATTTTTTTCAAAAATAGCAGATCTACAAGCTCGCAGCGCGGCACTCGGTGCCGTGCTGTGAGCTTGTATATCTGCTATTTTTCAATAGTTAAAGCATTCAATGATTCTAGACCTAAATGGGTTAACCATAAGTACAATTATTGCGTAACGTGCAGGGCCCCGGCACGTGGCTCGGAACAAGCGTACGGTTGCATCTATATAAGCTTGTTATGGTAATGATGCGGAGGCAAAACTCTCGAATGCTGTATATGGGTGTTTGCTTGTTTGTGCTGAGTCAGGCGCCATTAAGTGTTCTCATCGCCCTCACAGGAGTTTAACACAGCATTAATGTGGGTCAGGGGCCACAACGCGGCCTTATCTCACAATGCAGGTTAGGATCTCTGCCGTTGTTGCATAAAGCACGTTTTGGGAGGTAAAAAGGAAGATGCAGTGCCATGATACTTTCCCCCCCTAAAACATGATTATCAGGTATTAAGATTATACTAGGAGGAAGATTATTTTCCAAAAAAGTGTACAGAAAGAGTTAAAATTAGGTTTGTATGTGGCCACACCCACCAATTCATTAAGTATGCCAGGGACATCCACACAGATTTGTTGTTAAAATGTTTCAAAAATATTCAGTTTTTTTTTCTTCTCCTCAATACCGGTATCTTTTAAATAGCAAATATACAAGCTCACAATGTGTCGTGTAATGTGACACATTGTGAGCTTGCTGATCTGCTATTGTCAAATGTACGTAAATGTAAAGTAGTAAAACTGAGCCTAGTTGCATCTGTTGGGCTTATTTCTTTGGCAAAATCTGGCAACAGACAATTCCCTGTCACTTCCTTACTTGGGAGGAAGTGAAAAGATGTTTTTGAAGCAGCACACAGAGACAAACTCTCTAGCGCCCTCTGTAAAAGGCAATGGCATGGCAGCCTCCCTAGAGAGGGCCAGGAATAAGGTTACTACACCTTTTACTAAGGTAAAGGGTTACTCAAACATAAATTGATGAGTCCTTCATAGATGTTTGTGTTTTTTCTATTGTTGTACCTTATTTTTATTTATGTATTTTGTGTAAACACTGTATTTGTGATTATTGGTTATTGTTGTCTCTGTTTTGTATATGCAGAGAGATGTCACTGTTTTTGCTATTAACTTGATTTTTATCTATTTTAGATAGCAACATTTTTACTATTGTCTGTTTTTACTGTATGAATTATTGTGTGGACCCCAGGAAGACTAGTGACCACTTTGTGGAAGCTAATGGGGATCCTAATAAAGAATAAAAAAAAGAATAAGGTGAATAGCCAATCTAGAAGCTCACAGCGCGACACGTTCTATAGCTCGGCTATTTCCGGCAAAGATAATTGATGTAGAGGGGGGGAAACGGAGGGGTGCCAAGTACAGACCCCTGGGAGACCCTGGTCAATGAAGTATAATAGGGTTTAAGTGGTTAATAAGATAGGGTGGAGAATTTAAGCGGGAGGACAAATGAGGAATTTTCATATTTGTTAATGGAACCATTGAATAAATCCAATTTACATCCTGAGGGAAATCCTTGAGCCCACTCAGCACAGAAAACAGCTTGCCTTATGCACAACATTGGACACACATTCAACTTTAAAGTGGCCTTTTTTAATGACTAAAATTTAAATTTGTACAATCTGTACCGTATATCGTCACTGTCGTGCAGAAACCTCGTATCTTCAAGTTTCAGATGTACAAAACGGGGGACATTTACTCGCGAGCCACGACCCAAAAATTTAAAGTTGAAAGTTACGTAATGTAGCGATGAACCTTAGGCTACTTTTCTTTAGTTTTTTCTGACAAAACGTAAAAAATAGTAAAAATGTGTTAATTGCGACCTGACTACCAAAACCTCCGCCGGCTGTCTGTTAGTCAGTCAGTCTGTCAGTCTGTCCGTCCGTCACGTCACACTTTTCCCCAACTCATATCTCTGCCACCGTTGCCCCAATCCATGCCAAACCTTGCACACACACTCCTTGCCTGCCAATCCACAACCTCCACAACCTCCAGGGACCCCCAGGGACCCCCTTCCGCCGCCACCAAAAAGTGCAAAAATGACCAAATGACCACCCTAACGGGGCTGTTCACGGGGAATTCCCGGGGACCACCGACTCCTCGTGCTCCAGAATGGATGCAAAAGTGGTCGCACCGCTAATGGAGGACCCCCGCCACTGCAGCGCACATAAAATGCCGTAACTCGGGCTAGGAGCGACCGGGACAGCTAGGGCCGGTACCCACGCGTCCACCTCGGTGGCGCCAAGAGAGCCGTCAACATTTTTTCAAACGCATTTTTGGACACTGCTCCAACAGATTTTGCCCAAAAATCACGCAAATCGGTACACAGTATGTCTACACTCATGTCTTCAACATGGATCTGTCCCATATAGCGCCACCATCTGGCCGATTTTTTCAAACACATTTTTGGACACTGCTCCTACAGATTTTGCCCTAAAATCACGCAAATCAGTACACATTATGTCTACACTCATGCCATCAACATTGATCTGTCCCATATAGCGCCACCATCAGGCTGATTTTTTTAAACACATTTTTGGACACTGCCCCAACAGATTTTGCCTTAAAATCACGCAAATCGGTACACAGTATGTCTATACTTGACATGAGTGTATACACTCATGCCATCAACATTGATCTGTCCCATATAGTGCCACCATCAGGCTGATTTTTTCAAACGCATTTTTGTACACTGCTCCTACACATTTTGCCCTAAAATCACGCTGCGACCTGACGGTCGCTTATCTCCCGATTAGGGAGTCTTACTGGTTTATCCATTTGTAATTCTGACAGTGTACAACGTGTGACTAAATTAACCAGTATTTGTACAGCGTTACGGTAAATAAAGTGAAGCTTTTACGGTGTGGATCTTAGTATGTAAATCAGCTTGGTAATGTGAGGTCCCAGCAGTGCTCCTCAATGAAGCTTTAGGCCAATTTGTTAATGAGCTACGGAATATTTAACATCCTAGTTCTCCTCACATCACTTCTTTGGGACGGATTGACACTGTTAAAATCTAACTCTCAAGATGTACTACTGTGGGTCACGTCGGCAGGCTCACTCTTATTCCGATGACACACCCTGTTAATAATAAGGCACCAAGTCATTATCCTACAGTATTAGACAGCATCTTAATAAGCCACTGAATCATACAGCACTGGCATTCAAATGGGTGTAAATAGTGTGTGTGTGTGTGTGCGTGCGTGCGTGTGTGCGTGCGTGCGTGCGTGCGTGTGTGCGTTTGTGCATGCTTTTAAGAGAGAGCGACAGAGAGAGAGGAAGGCAAGGCCGACAGAAAGTGATATATTCCAGTTCGAAATATTGGTCCGTTCATAATGTTGCACCACAAACGTACACACGCACGCACGCACGCGTGTACCGTCATCTGTTGGTTAGATGGGTGTGATCACAGTGTTATCCAGAAACATCCATGTGTCTGTCAGGTCATTCCACAAGCACACATAATATTCCCTGAGCTCTGTTTCTATCAGCGCCTCGGCAACGCCATCAGAGATGGCATTTCCCATCATGGAGGCAGGCTCAGGTGATCAGTGTGTTAGCGTGTTAGCAGCAGCCATCACCATCAGTCTTTAGCACCAGATAACACACACACACACACACATGCACGCGCACACACACACACACACACACACACACACACACACACACACACACACACACACACACACACACACACACACACACACACAACATCACATCACATTACAGAGCCATTCTCACCGGGGGAAGTCTCGAAGGTGTTAAGAATATTGAGCAGGTACAGTATATGAGTGATGTACGGTATACAGTTGTTCAGTGAAAATCTTTCATATGTTTCTCTTTTTTGTACTGTATGTGCGAAGTCCTCTGTGCTTAAAAAAACAAACCCAGTTTGAAGTGAGCGGCGGATGTGAGCAGTTTGTTGTGTTTACCATGAGAAATGTCACAGCTTGTCCGCGTGTAGACGTGTGTGTACACATTTTTACAGTCTATGGGTTGGTTCCCTTGACACATCACTGTGACATCACAGGTGATATCACAGGTGACATCACCTATGTAAAAGTCCATAAATGGGTATTCCCCAGAATCCCTTTTATGCCCATATATGAAGATCCCTGATGTCATCGATATATATCACTGGTCAGATGACCAAGACATGGCCCATATCTGTGTGGCTGGTTCAGATAGGGATCTCCATGTATGGGCATAAAAGATATTGTATGTTGTGATGTCATGGGAACCACTCTAACAGAATCACTTTTATGCCCATACTGTATATGGAGATCCCATATCTAACAGGACTTTATGGGAATGCCCATATATGGAGGAAGACAGCCCATTATCTGTGGCCACCGCTCAAAAAACACTGAAGCGTGGGTCCTGACCCACAGCTTGTGCAGCACTGCTGAAGCAGCCATTGTAATTCCTGTGTATTGTACTGTATTCTGCATGTGTTAATTTTAGCCATGCCGTGGATTACATTGTAATAATCGTGCCTCGCATTTTAGACGCCATTAACTTAGGGCAATGCATTTAGTTTCAAATAAGCCATCATATTATGCTCCCTACCATATTAGGTTGGCCAATTATGAGCCTGGGGGAGAAATTCAGATTATTTCTTTTTGCCGTTTAAATTAAGCACAGCCCATGGCACATCTGATGAGGCGGGAACACTCGACGCTCTATGTGCAACCTGTCACCCAGCCTGTTTGAGCCCATGCAGCGTTCCCTATCCGCTCCCCATCACGCGCGTACACACAGACAGGGGCGTCACAAGGGGTAGGAAAGTGGGACTGAGTTATAGGGCCCAAGGTGGTGGAGGGGCCTTAATTATTTTATACTTTAGCTATTGAAAAATAGCAGATATACAAGCTCACAGCGCAGCACCGAGTGCCGCGCTGCGAGCTTGTAGATCTGCTATTTTTGAAAAGTGTGCAAATCTTTGAATACAATGTATTTTTAAGCGAACATTTGTAACTCAAATTTTGCTTCTGGGAGGGTCCCTGGAACTCAATATTTTGAGATGGGGGTCCGTGGCCAAATACATACCATTTTGGGGGTCCTTCACATGAAAAGGTTTGAGCTCCACTGACATAGAAACATAGGTTTTTCAAAAAAAAAAAACCTTAGAAGGATTTGAAATATTCAAAGATTTTCATGATTTTTCAAAAATAGCAGATCTACAAGCTCGCAGCGCGGCACTCGGTGCCGCGCTGTGAGCTTGTATATCTGCTATTTTTCAATAGTTAAAGCACAGGGGGGGGGGCCCCACAGTGAATCCTTGTACCCAGGGCCCAGCATTTGGTGTGACGCCCCTGCACACAGTAATATTCATGATTAGGTATACGAGCTGTGCATTACAACATACATGAATAGGCTTTATGATTTAATCTGGTTATGGGTCTAAGTAGACCGTAGAGGGTGTATGAAGGTCAATCTGTGCCAATTAAATAATAGATGGCTGATATCAACCCCTTTCTCACTTAATCTTTTTATCACTTCTGTGACTGTCACTAACAACTGCTGGGGGGCACAAGTGTTAATTTCATCATAGCCAGGGGTGTCGCGCCAAATTCTGGGCCCTGGGTACTTTAACTATTGAAAAATAGCAGATATACAAGCTTGCAGCGTGACACCAAGTGCCGCGCTGCGAGCTTGTAGATCTGCTATTTTTGAAAAATCGTGAACATTTCAAATCCTCCTATAGGTTTTTTGAATGTGTTAGTTGTGCTCAAGCTTTTTCATGTGAAGCACCCCCAAAATGATATGCATTTGGACACGGACCCCCATCTCAAAATATTTAGTTCCAGGGACCCTCCCCTAGAAGCAAAATTTGAGTTACAAATGTTCGCTTAAAAAATACATACTGTATATTCAAAGATTTGCACACGACTTTTAAAAAATAGCAGATCTACAAGCTCGCAATGCGGCACTCGGTGCTGAGCTGTGAGCTTGTATATCTGCTATTTTTCAATGGCTAAAGTATAACATAATTCCAGGCCCCCTCCACCTTGGGCCCTAGTAACTCAGTCCCACTCCCTCCCCCATGTAACAAGGTATTATAATTATATTCTCCACACTTGTATTCTCCCCATCTTGACAGAATGGTATATTCCCAGGTTCCGCAGGTCAGCTGCACAGGTGCAATGCATTATTGTTAATTGTGGCACGTTTACTATGGGCGCGTTCGGAAATGCGCACTCAACGCACTGGTGTGCCATGTTGTCGTTCGTTTATTCGGTGCACTTGGTGCGTTGTCGTTCGGAAATCCAGTGCGCGGCGCACTGGTGTGCTGAGTGCACGCACTCACCAACCCTACTCAGAAGATGGGGTTAGGCGGTGTGGTGCGTCAGTGTGGTGTTTTGATTGGTTGGTTTTCATCGCCGTGTCTCGAGCGCTTCTCAGCTGTGAACAATGGAGGAAATGACCGCAAATGCAGCATTTACAGCTTTATTGGTCGTTTGGGCTTGATAGTTTCACACGCATCAACATGTAAACTAACAGCAGGTATGCCAATATTATGAATTACATCTCCTTTCAATATCAACGTTACGTTAGCAACTGCTGCTTTTAAGGAAGTTTACCTTCAGAGTTCAGAGTGAAAAAGCACACAGCTGACTCTTAACTGGTCGTTCGTAAATAAGCCACACTGAACGCACTCTCCAACGCCACGCCCACTGCACTCACTACACTGAGCACACACCCGGTGCGGGTTTCCGAACGCACCCTATATTATGTCAAGTTTAGCTGCACTTGAACAACTGTTCCAGACTGGCATATCCAGCCCAAGAAACCATAGACATTTTGGGGGGAAAAAATAGAATGTACTTCTTAAAATAAATGTGTCATGCCTGTTGCTAAGGTATGGCAACATGACTGGTGTCTTAAGACACCAGTCATGTTGCCATACCTTACCTTTTTCTGAAGTGACGCCACTGCAGCAGACGTGCATGAAATATACATGCCCCCCTGCACAATGGGGATTGTCTCTGCGGTCCTTTCCTGCTGGTGGCCATCATTAGGCTTTATAATAACAAGGCCCACGAGTGTCCTTCCCCGTCATTGCGTTAATGCTTAGTGGCGACTCGCTCAGTCTGGCGCCAGGGACGTGCTGGCCATTGGGAAAAGCGGGACAAGAACGGCCGGTTCATTCCCGGCCGGTCCAGGCCGGCCATTAGGAAAAAAATACAAATAAAATGTCGGCCTTCGTTACATGTTGGGGGCTGGACGGCCAACAAAGTAAATCGTCACTGTCGGGCAGAAACCTTGTATATGTGTTTCAAATGTACTGTATACATTTTTTCGCAAAGCAAAGCCCTGCTTCATCATACAAGGCCATTGCACAAAAGTAGTGAAAACAGCAGATCTACAAGCACACAACGCCTCGCACCGTGAGGCGTTGTGTGCTTGTAGATTGGCTGTTTTCACTAGTTTAAATCATTTTTAAAATGATAAATACAAAACAAACGGTTTTGGACATAGAAGGTTTCCACCCGACAACGACGAAATATAACTCATGTAATTGGCCCACTGGCTTGTCACTTGTCATGATCTGAAATGGCAAATCTTTGAGTAGCAGCAGCGCTATAGAGAGAGATCTCTCTCTATAGCGCGCAATGAGGGCCTCTACAACTCTTTTTCCCGGGCTGAATCAGGGGCCCAGCACGTCCCTGTCTGGCACGCTCTCTCGCTCGTGGACTACTGTGATGTATGCAATAATTGCGGGCCTGGCCTGCTCTGTGCTACAGATGACTTTAATGTGAATATGCTTCACAGTCTATACAGTACTCAGTCCATTCAATGCATATCAACTGTACGTAATGTTGAAAATGTAAGTTCTACGGTATGCATGCATGCATGAATGTATGTATGTAAGTGTTAATGTTAATAATGCATACATACATCAGTACATACACACACACACACACACATACTCCTACTGTAAAGACATATTACCGGTGATACATAAATACATAATGTTGAAAATGTAAGTTGTACTGTATACATGCATGTATGTATGTATGTATGCATGTATGTATATGTATGTATAAAGGCCCATTCCCACTGGGCCAGATAACAGATAAAAAAAAATCTATTTCTCCAGATAAAAAAAAAAATCTTTCTACATTCAAGTGGATGGTAAGATACAGATAAAAAAAATATTTATTTTTTAACTGGAGAAACAGATGTTTTTATCTGTTATCTGGCCCAGTGGGAATTGGGCATGTATGTATGTATGTATGTGTGTGTGTGTGTGTGTGTGTGTGTGTGTGTGTGTGTGTGTGTGTGTGTGTGTGTGTGTGTGTGTGTGTGTGTGTGTGTGTGTGTGTGTGTATCTATGTATGTATGTGTTAATATTAATATGCATGCATACATACATACAGTCCATACATACACACACATACTCCTACTATGAAGACATATTACCGGTGATACATACAGTATTGGTTGATACACCCTACTGTTGATTTTCTGCACATATACCTTCTATAATGCACATATTAGTGCTGATGGGTATATTTATTATTTACCTGTGCATATGTATTTATACTAGAGATGTGTTCTCTGTTGAGCGATGCACTCTGGCCCGATTTCTATTTCACTATGTTTGATCACACAAACTGGCGTGCATTTTTTTCTAATAGGCTGCTATTTAGAGCTCTGTCTTCTACATCTAACGGCAGAGAGTGGGAGAGAGAGGGAATCGATATTGTCACGGGTCTTTCTTCTGGAGTGGGAATCAAAGAAACACAAGATGCACTACTATAGTACAGTATATAAACAATGGGACTCTTTTCATGCGTGGGAAAAAAACAACACAATATGCCCAGGAGAGGTGAGACATGTTTCATAAAATTAGGTCAGATTGGGTTCAGTCAAAGCATATTTACTTGTCAGACTATATTAAGACGTATAGGAGTTTATGTGCATACATTCTAAATTCCACATACAGTACATTGGCTCGGTATAATGTTTTAAGTCGTCACTGTCGGGCAGAAACCTTGTATCTTGTAGATTTTTTCGCAAAGCCCTGCTTCATCATACAAGGCCGTCGCACAAAAGTAGTGAAAACAGCAGATCTACAAGCACACAACGCCTCGTGGCGTTGTGTGCTTGTAGATCGGCTGTTTTCACTAGTTTAAATCATTTTTAAAATGATAAATGCAAAACAAACGGTTTTGGACATAGCCTACAAGGTTTCCACCCGACAACGACAAAGTATACTGAATTAGAATGATGTCAAAACGTTGCTTTGTTAGCATTGTCAAAGCCTTATTTTCTTGTCAAATTAGTACAGTATAGAATGTTTGGATTATTATTATTTTTTCATCTGAGGAAAAAAAGGTCAAAAGAGTGAATTATCAAGTGAAGACAAGTCATCTGTTTTCATCAAAGGCTTTTTAGTGCAAATCAACAACAGATAACATGGCAGCGCTCATCAAGTGGACATTTTGCTAAAATCCTTCCATGGTGCTTTCCCTTGATCGGTATGCTAAGGATGAAAGGGAAACCAAAAGGCTATAGACTGGTGGTGCAAGAAGATTGCCTCAAGCTAATTGTTCTTTAATTCAGAGTCAGAGAACAAAGACATGAGTAATCTGTGCGACTTGCCGCTTGCTTGTGTCTGAGTAAGTGAATGTGTCAAAGACAGGCGTGATATTATGGGCTTGTAGGTTGTAGTTGAGTAAAGTCTCAAACACACTGCCCGACTTTTTTGAGCCGACTGTGCTGTCGCCGACCATTCTTGGCGCTCGCCGACAAAAGCGGCGATCTAGATCGGGCTTTACTCGCCGAGGTTTTGTCTTGTTGTGTGTGAAAAGCACTGCGAGAAGATCTGGCCGCGATTATAGAGCTCTGCGATTTCTTCCAGAGCGTTTCTAGATATCCAGCAATTGATATTTGTCCCCGTCGCAAACCGGACATCATACAGTAACAGTATGAAAGAGGTTGCGCACCCTGAGAAGATCTGTGTTAAATGAGAGCACAGATGTGATCGGTTACAGACAGAACGTCTGTCTGTCTGTCTGTCTGTCTGTCTGTCTGTCTGTCTGTCTGTCTGTCTGTCTGTCTGTCTGTCTGTCTGTCTGTCTGTCTGGATGGATGGATGGGTATATCATGAATAGTATATAGGTAAATTCAGGTGTCTTATTGGTAGTAATATTGCTGTTAAATAATAGTCTGTTTAATCATAATAATATCGATGCTGTTTCATAGCAATATAAAACCAACGCATCTCACAATATGTTGATAAAACCATGCAGCAGCACGACTGGTGTTATTATGAAAACTTCGAACAGGTGCAGTGTGTGTGTGTGTGCGTGTACACGTGCGTGCGTCCGAGTGTGCATGCACGTGAGATGAGAGACGGACATTGGAACAGCAGACTAAGTACAGAGTGAAAGGTCAAGTTTATTAAGTATTGATGGTTCAAGAGGTTACATTTCTGAAAACACAAATTGACACAAATCCCGAATAAACTGATGATCATGCTGTCAAGCGATGAAACTATATGGAATCTCTGAAAAGGTTGTGGGGGGTCCCTGCTTCAACTCTCTCTCAACTAAGGGGTCCTTGGCCTGAAAACGTTGACCCCTGCTCTAATCTCTTCTTTGGAGAAAAGAACAAATCTTGCATGTGCAGAATCAACTTCATCACATACTTACAGGTGTTAGTTATTCCAGAACATGTTTTATTCAGGAAGTTAGAAAATGGAAAGAGAGAAGAGTAAGGAACAGGAACAAGAAGGCACAGTCACATCAAACATTAATCATCATTTCCATACATTTCTTTTCTCCCATTTTGTCCTGTAATTGGCACGCTGAAAAACCTACAAAGTTGCACATCTCAAGCCTGTCCTGATTGCATAACATAACAGAGCTGGGAAAAACTTTTCTTCTTTTCGCTGCTTGGTTAAGGGCTGACAAAGCTCGGACAGAATTGGGGATTAGAGAAATACTGTGTCATGGATTTAACAGGCTGTTAAAGTTTAATCAGTAACCTCTGCCTTTTCTCTCTGTCTCTTTGCAGAGCCGTGAGAGCATGGTGGACTATATGAGCAAAGTCATGCTGCACGCGGCTGTCTCATGCTGGCAACCATTCCTGGGCCTTGCCATCGTGGCCGTCTTCGTGGGCTCTACGCTGGGATGCCCCTCGCGTTGCGAGTGCTCGGCCCAGAGCAAGGCGGTCGTCTGCCACCGCAAGCGCATGCCAAGCATCCCCGATGGCATCCCCATCGAGACCCGGCTCCTCGACCTCAGTAAGAACAAGCTGACCATGATCAATCCCGACGACTTTGCCGCCTTCCCGGGACTGGAGGAGCTGGACCTCAGCGGGAACATCGTAAGTTACGTGGAGCCGGGGGCCTTCAACAACCTGTTCAGCATGCATTCGCTCAGTCTCAAAAGCAACCGCATCAAGCTCATCCCCCTGGGTGTCTTCACTGGGCTGATGAATCTGACACGGCTGGACGTCAGCGACAACAAGATCGTGATCCTCCTGGATTACATGTTCCAGGACCTGCACAATCTCAAGTACCTGGAGGTGGGCGACAATGACCTCGTTTACATTTCTCACCGGGCGTTCAGCGGACTCCAGAGCCTGGAGATGCTCACGCTGGAGAGGTGCAACCTCACGGTGGTGCCCACCGAGGCCCTGTCCCACCTCCACAGTCTGGTGGTCCTTCACCTACGATACCTCAGCATCAGCACTTTGCACCCGTACTCCTTTAAGAAGCTATTCCGTCTGCGGCACTTAGAGATCGACAGCTGGCCGTCACTAGACCTCATTCCGGCCAACACTCTGCATGGCCTGAATCTGACCACCTTGTTCATAACCAACACTAACCTGTCCACCTTCCCTTACCAAGCCCTCAAGCATCTGCCCTTCCTGACGCACCTCAATCTGTCCTTCAACCGCATCAGGCACATCGAGGGCGGGATGTTGGTGGAACTGGTGCGACTGCGGGAGCTGCATCTGGTGGGATCGCAGCTGTCCACCATCGAGCCCTACGCCTTCCAAGGTCTGCGGTGGCTCAAGGTCCTCAACGTCTCTCACAACCGCCTGGACACCCTGGAGAAGAGCGTCTTCCAGGCTCCCGAGGCGCTGGAGGTGCTTCTGATCGACGACAACCCGCTGGTGTGCGACTGCCGCCTCATGTGGATCCTGCAGAAGAGGCTGTCCCTCTTCTTCGGCGAGTCGCAGCCGGAGTGCAGCACGCCCGAGGGGATCCGCGGCAGGCCTTTCATGGAGTTCAAGGAGACCCTGCTGTCCTACTACGTCACGTGCACCAAGCCAAAAATCCGCGAGAACCGAACGCAGACGGTCACCGTGGACGAGGGCCAGCAGGCGCTGCTGCGCTGCAGCGCCGAGGGGACGCCGAGGCCCACCGTGTCCTGGCTGTCCCCGCGGCGCCGCGTCCTGGTGGGCCGCAGCCACGGCCGCGCCACCGTGCACAACAACGGCACGCTGGAGATCAAGTCGGCGGAGGTGCAAGACAGCGGCGTGTACCTCTGCGTGGCGTCCAACACGGCGGGGAACGACACCCTGATGACCTCCCTGGCGGTGAAAAGCCTGGGATCGCTGTACGCTAACAGGACCCAGTACTACACAGATCCCAGCAACACCACTGCCAACGGGACGACCGTCGTGAGCTACGGCTTAGACCTTAAGACCATTTTAGTGTCGACGGCCATGGGCTGTTTCACGTTCCTCGGGGTGGTCTTGTTCTGCTTCCTGCTCCTGTTTGTGTGGAGCAGAGGGAAAGGGAAGCATAAAAACAACATTGATATTGAATACGTGCCTCGGTCCAAGTCTAACGGCACCAACGTGGACACGTCGCCAGACGGGCAGGCTGGCCCTCGTCGTTTTAACATGAAAATGATGTGACTTCTTTTATAGACCTTAGATGGCGGGAATGCCCAGAGGATCATGTATTTTCATTGCTAAACAGGACAGCTGAATTCCCCACTGTTGGCAGAGAGACTGGTAATGAAAATGTGAATAGTACTATCGGGCACAATACAATGTGCAGTACCTAAAACTTTTTGGATTTTGCCCAGACAAAATGGTCGGCTGCTGTGTTTCAAAAACTGTAAAGCATTATGGTGGGACATCTATTTTTGCACAGTTGCCAGGGGGGGGCAACTTCAGCGTGATGTAAAAACAGATGAAAATTGAATACTGCGACAACCAAGGGGACCCCGGAGGGAATATAGGCGTCGGTTATCAAACCTTTTGAAATTTCTATGCCCAAGAAAGAACCTTCCAGTTTTGGGTTGGATCTAAGAACTCAGCACAGCCATGTACAGTACAACATTTGTATCTAAGGTATTACTCTACTTTGTTTAGTCTTGCGCCATCGCTCATTCACTGAACAACTCAACGAAACAGACCATACGTCCCCATGTTCAGTACTTTGCATATGTGTACGTAATGCTTAATTATGTACATGTAAGTACATATTACATTCAAAAGAACTACTCATAGCAATATTCATGGAATGCATCAGCCAAAATCAACTTGACCCCATATTGTTGTTCAGCAAGACGACTTATTTTTTTCCTGACTTTTCATGTGTCCACGGAATCAGGAAGGTCTTCTGTGGGTGTTTTATCTATCGCTGTTCCCAGAAGAGAATTATTATAGATATCCAAAAGATATTATCTATGAACTCAAATGAAAGAAAACAAATTTTATTTATCAAAGATTATGGTGGGTTTTACAAGGGGGGTACTATTCAGGATCTAACTAAACACATTTAAGTAATCTTAAAAAGATGACTTGGTACTGTACCTGTCAACATACATCATATGAACCATCTTTTTGTCCTATTCTTGTCTCTTTTTATTATTCTGTTGGCAGTAATCTTTTGCTGGTTGGCAAAAAAATACATGTGTCCATTTTACTACAAGTGACATTTGCACCATTTGCCCCCAGTAAGACATTTGGACTTTGTTGTGGTAGTTCCTCATTTTGTTGTTGAATCATTTAGATTGTGAATACAAAAGTAAAGAGAAAAAAAAGAGAGAGGAAAAAAACAAACAAAAAAAACAATAATGTATGTGAAATAAATGAAGATGTATTTGTACTAACAAGTCTGTTTAAATGGGTCTAGCTGCGAGAAGGGTTATGCGAGTCATAGTTTTGGAGCCAATGCGATCACCAGTCACAGGAAAACAGAATGGCTCGGTGTCGGTGTAGACATGCAGAAATATGGATTGGGTCGGATGCACATTGTCACCAGTGTTGCGCTGAATGTGTTAACACTGAAACACTGAACATTTAACACTGACGGTGTTAAACTGAGGGGCAGCATCCTCTGGACAAGTCATGTGGTGGGTATTCCTGTATGTTGCTGAAAAGTTGCGGGTGTGATAAATAAAATGGTTACACACAGGTGATACATATGATGAAGTAAACAGGATAACGTATACCCATTGTATTATTATTATTATTATTTTGACCACGTGCTCTGTAGCAGCAAAGTATTTCCTTCCTTCCAGAGAAAATCTGTACACACACGCACAGGGCCGTCACAAGGTGTAGGAAAGTGGGACTGAGTTACTGGGGCCCAAGGTGGAGGGGCCCTAATAACTTTATCTATTGAAAAATAGCAGATATACAAGCTCACAGCGCGGCACCGAGTGCCGCGCTGCGAGCTTGTAGATCTTCTATTTTTGAAAAGTTGTGAAAATGTGTGAAAATCTTTGAATATATGTATTTTTAAAGCGAACATTTCTAACTCAAATCTTGCTTCTGGGGGTCCCTGGAACGAAATATTTTGAGATCGGGGTCATTGGCCAAAATACATATCATCTTGGGGGTCCTTGACATAGGTTTTTTGCACACATTTTCACAATTTTTCAAAAATAGCAGTTATACAAGCTCGCAGCGCGGCACTCGGTGCCACGCTGTGAGCTTGTATATCTGCTATTTTTCAATAGTTAACATTCATGGGGGGCCCGCAGTGAATACTTGCACCCAGGGCCCAGAATTTGGTGTGACTCCCCTGCACACGCACGGGGACACACACGCGCACGCCACACGCACACTGTGAAAGCAGATTCAAATCATGGACATGCATCGAGGCTGAACAGCATTGTTGACTCTGACCGATGGAGCTACAGTAGAGTGTCATCATTGCTGTTTCTGTATGTGAATTTAAAGCCATACTGTGTAAGATGCCCAACTAGTGGTCATTAGCCCTATAGCAAACCGCGGTCGCGTCCGCGTCTTTCGGACGTTTTTCGTACCTTCAGACCCCCGCGTCTGCCTCCACCTCGCTGAGATCTATCTTTTAAGGGGTCCCTTGTTCCTGTGCGTTCAGTAATTCCAGAGATACGGACTCCTTCACCCTGCCTGGTAGGCGAAATTACCTAGAGAAGGGATGGTACAAACGGGCGACAACAAATATGGCTGCCATAGCGACCCCACTTCAAGATGCGCTGTGATTGGCCGGCAGTTGTATAACCCTCGCTGTGATTGGCCGGTAGTGTGATGACGCAATTTTGGCGCGAGATCCGGTCCACGGCAAGGATCTCAGTTTACATACAGAGAAGGCTTTACAGGCTGAAATTCACGGCGCGGATCTTCTAAAACTTTTGTGATTTAATAGTTAGGAGAATTTTAAGATTTGTTTTATAAAAAAAGTTACATAGTACAACTTTAAAGGACAACTTTTTTTTACAAGGGTTCATATTTTAGATTGTAATTAGAGAAAAGAAAAGAGTAGTGTTCAAATGTTTTCATTTGATGCTTTCTATCGTTTTAGCGATTTTAACTATTTTGATTTCAGAGGGTGGGGGCATGCGTACAAGCAGGGCAGGAATTTCATGGAGGCCATGAAGGCCATGGCCGCCGTTGCCCCTCAGTTTGGCCTTGTGCCCCTAAAAAAATGGCATGCCTCGAGGCCACAGTGGCCATAATGCCCCAGCTGACTGTACCAGATATTTCACTGCAGATTAGGTTATCATCCCTAACCCTTAAATTCAACAAATTCTTTCAATGGACTAAAATCTTTCTTTATTTGATGGCCTTCCTGCCCTGGCATTTGGCCTTTGTGCCCTCAAAACATTTACAAAACCAAAGGCCAAGTGGCCTTACCCCTAAAATGATGAAATTCCAGGCCTGCGTACAAGTAGCAAAATATTTCTTTTCAGACACAATGAGCCCATTCCCAAGATGCACCGCAATATTTCATGGGCAGATATGACTTATGGGGGCTAGTAGTGTTACTGTAAATACAATAGTAATAAAGAAATCGCCGGCTTATTGTGTCTAAAAATACATATTTAGCCACTTATACCCACTGAAATCAAATCGCTAGAATGGCTAAAACGATAGAAAGGTAGTAAATGAAAACATTTTAACACTCTTCTTTTCTTTTCTCGAATACTAAACTAAAATATGAACCCTTGTTGTAAAAAAAAACAAAGTTGTCCTTTAACTCTTTGAGCGCCAGCGCCCTCTAGGGGCCAAAGAATGCCAGCGCATCTCTCATAGGCGAGCGCTTTAGCTTCCAGGACTTCAGCTTCCAGGACCTGACGTGCTCACGTTAATGCACGGCATGGAAATGTCCCGGATGAAGATGCTAACAGAATGGCTATTCCCATTTTGTCATCTAAAAGATCATTTTTGGGCGATTTCGCCGTAAATAAACCTCGCGCCGCTTTCCTAAAACACAAAAAAGAGATATAAGCCTTTAAAGATGCGGTCTTTCATTGGATTAGGCGGAGATTGGCGATTGCGTTCGCAAATTACGGCCGGCCGGGACGTTGTTAGCTTTCGGCTAGTAGCTACAAAAATCAAGCCAGGCTTGCGGCTAGCGAGCCAGGACCACCCACGACTCTACAAGCAGCTCGGGGTAAGTGAATTAATAAAAAAAAGATTGTATTGGATTGAAATAAAGCCGAACTAGTTCGGGATCGGCACCAGATGAGTTAAAATGACACAAATGTATTACATTTTTTCCAACGTGATTTGTCACTGCATCCCAGTGTCCGTCCACACAGGATGGGAACTGGCCGAACCACATACAGTACATGATGATGATGGTGATGATGATTCACATTGCAGCCCCATAGCTCGTTTGATGTGCATAGGCCACAGACCCCCATTTAAAGGGATATTCCACTTTTAACAGGGAGCAGTGGAAGGGCCTCTCTCCACATACACACCCATTGTAACTTCAAACTCCATTTTAACCATGAAAGATTCATTAAAAACACCCCCCCCCCCCCCTTTTTTTTGTGACTCATAATTCCCTCCTAATATGTGAGCAGGCCGTGTTTTTTCTCTAACTTTTTTCATTTATTTTTAATAATTATATGGGAAAATGGAAAAAATGTAATACAACAAATAATATTATTAAAAATAAATGAAAAACTTTATCGAAAAAACACGGCCTGCTCACATATTAGGAGGGTAGTATGAGTCACCAGAAAAAATAATGGGTGTTTTTAATGAATCTATCATGGTTAAAATGAAGTTTGAAGTTACAATGGGTGTGTGTGGGGAGAGGCCCTGGGCCTGGAGGGCCTGGTAACATTTACATCAAATATCTAAATATTCAATCAAGCTAATTAAAAACTTCAGGGTATTCATAAGCCTGATTAGATGATAAAATTACCAAAAGTTTTTTTGAAAGTGAAATATCCCTTTAATACAGATTAATTTTATATTTCTGCAGACCCCAATCTTCAGTGTTAATTTAACTCTGAGAGTGTACAAATTCCCTCATGAGCCTGGTTGTGTTTAAACTGCAACTTTACAGTTATTCTGTTTTTTATGAAAACAAGGGTTAAGAAAAGAGAAAGAAATAATTATGTGAATAACGACGTGCTCCCTGAATATAAGCAATGTGAGCACCAAAGTCTGCACTCCAAGCCTCTGGTAGATTTGGGGATGAAACGGTTTTAACCAACTGAGCCTTCGCTGGTAGTGAATTTGGCAGCCACCGCCCATCCTTTTTAATGGTAAGTCAGACGTTCTCGACCTTTTCTGAACCATGGCCCACATCAAATGGGCCACAGGTTGAGAACTGCTGGTGTAAGTATTTTGTTGTTGTTGTTGTTGTTGTTGTTGTAATAAGTGTTGGCTCTGTATTATGATGATGATCGCTGCTGTGGAGTGATTGTTCTAGGCCAATCAATCAAAGCTAAAAAAAAAAAGGGACTTTTCTGGGGTCAGCTCAGTTTTTGGATTCAGAATCATGAAAAAAACCTAGTTAGACCCATCACATGCTACTTAAAGATGATTTTTGGGGGGGTATTTTTTTTCCTGTATAGCAAGTGAAGGGACCCAAACTTGAACCCTCGAATTCACCTTGATCCACTAAGAATATAATGGGAAACTTTTAACATGTTTTTTTGGATGACCTAAGGATCAAAACTATTGCAATCTCTTTTGGGTCAAACCTCAGATTGACTGGCCTGTACTGGCAGCTGCCTTCCCTCTGGCTGCATGGCTCTTTGGTGAACAGAGGGCGCATTTTCAGGTGGGAATGACAGCTTTATTCAGGTGAGAGAACCAATTTATCACATCAAACTTCATAGTGTTCCAATAGGCTATATGCTAGCCATACATCATAACACCAGGAGAGGTCGCTAATATTCGGACGTTACGTCTCTCCTTGGAGTTATAAGGCAGAGAGTCATATGGCTCTCGCTGGTTGAGCCCCAACGTCCATATTCGGTTCACAACATACAAATCAATAGTGTGGTCCAGGGACCGCCATGGTTCCTTGGGGGTTCCAAATGAATGACCCCTTAAAAGGTGTGTAACACTGAGAGTTTTTACCGGCCCGTCGTACAGATTTTTGGGAGGGGGGGTCAGGATCAAAGACCTGCCCCCCCCCCCCCCCCCTGCACATGTTTTTTCACGGGAAATTATTCATTTTTAAAGTAAAAAAATAAAATGTTATAAAACAGTTCTACACTGCGGCAGAACCGTTTAGGCTTAATATAATAGGGTTTATATAAAGTATGATGTCTTAATATTACCTTGGGAGAAAGTTCTTTCACAGTCACTCAAATCTTTCCTACACAAACTAGACTGCTCCCGAGTCCCGTTTAATGGGGGCCCCCGCCACCGCAGGGCCCCCCCTTTCCGGGAAGGAGGACAACCGTACCTTACTAAATAAATTATTATATTTTTTTGTTTGTGAACTCAAAATACTGTACAAAACATTATAGCATGGGTCTTCAACAGGGGGTCCGGGACCCCTAGGGGGTCCTCAGAGTTACTTCAGGGGGTCCTTCAAATCTTTGTTTGATAGAGACTTTTTTTCTGCTTTTTTATATTAACAGTTTTACTGCCAGATGTTATTATTCATTTATTAGGTCTTGTGCCAGCAAAAGCAGCTTACCTTTGCGAGGTTATAGACAAATATCTATTTTTTTATTATTTTTTTTCCCCTCATTACATAGTGCACTTTGGTCATACTAGCAGTAGAGGGCAGCCTCATGCAAGAATGAATGTGAAATGGGCCGCTGCAGCTTCCATACATTCAGGGCGCAGAGTCGCATCAGAGCAATAGAACGACAGCTAGCAGCCAAGAAGTGAATTTGGACATTATTGATGTTTACGTGAGGTGGAGATTTCAAAGCAGGATTACAGGAGATGCTTATACTGTACACACCCGCGCGACCCCTCATCAGTTTACAGACATCAAAACAAGGTACAAAAGAACGAGCCAAAGAACGTACAATTGGCATCGCGCCGCCGTGAAAAATGGGGCGAACAGGAACGTCCAAAGCGGTAAAAGAGTTAACCACTTGAACTCTAATGTCCATATTCTGAGAACTTTAGCCGAAAATAGCAGATCTACAAGAAGAAGATTGTAGATCGGCTATTTTCGGCAAAGAGGTTTGGTGTAGAGGGGAAAAAAGAGCAGACTAAGTACAGAGTGAAAGGTCAAGTTTATTAAGTATCGACGGTTCAGTTATATACCCTATAACACAAATTGACATGAATCCAAAATACACTGATGATTGTGCTGTCAAACGATGAAACTTATGGAATCGGGGGGTCCCTGCTTCATCTCTCTCTCAGCTAAGGGGTCCTTGGCCTGAAAACGTTGAAGACCCCTGCATTATAGGAAATTAAAAAAAACTAAAAAAGGATATTAACACTGTCCTAATCCCGTGATGATAACATTAAAGTGCAGGTGATGCAAAATAAAAGTGCCCTATCAGATCATAAACGAGGAGTAATAACCTTCACTTACACCCAGAGGGGTCTCATCTTGGCCTGTCACCAAGCAGAGCAGCTGATAAGAGAGTAGTTAAAGATAGGACGACCCAGAGCCAAAATACTGCACTATCCTGTTAATTTAATAGAATAGCATAATAATTAACACTTTCTTGTCTCCGCCAGGCTGGGCGGCCGAAGGCCAGAGTCTATGCTTTCAGCTTGCAGGAATGGCCAGTTTTGAACTAAATGGCACAAATCAAAAACACAGTGTTTGATTGCCTTGAAACTTTGCGCAATTTTTCATATTCCATCCTGATTGGCTAAAATTGGCTAAGATTGGCTTTCACAGTTTTGGCTTTCAAAGTTTGCAGTAGATAGTATAGATACCCGTTTTGAACCAAATCATGAACACACCCAATGAGCATTTTTGGGGCTATTAGACGTCTAAAATAGGCCTATACCATGAGAAATGTCGCAGCTTGTCCGTCCGTACAGGAAGTGCGGTCCGTCCGTACAGGAAGTGATGTCACATGACAGCACATGACATCACCTCATCAATGTCACTGTGACATCACAGGTGATATCAAAGGTGACATCACCTATGTAAAAGTCCATATATGGGTATCCCTTTTATGATATATGAAGATCCCTGATGTCATCGATATATATCACTGGCCAGATGATGCCCTGTAAGGGTACCCCCATATATGGAGATCCCCAGGCATCAAACCCAGGCCCTAACTTGCCAATGCCCTGCTTTTAACATACGTTTTAACCATAATATGGAGATCCCTGTCCCATGTCATCAATATTAAGGACATATCTGGGAGTGCCCATATATATTTGGTAATGCCCATATGGGCATGTGTTGACGTAACATTGTTGACTATCATGCAGGGGTCTCCATGTATGGGTAACTGGTCCGATATACATCACTGGCCAGATGGCATGTCGCCCTGAGGCGTCTTACTAGTTTATTATTAAGAAGAGTAGATGGTAGTGATGCGCGGGCCGACCCGGTGCCCCCAACCCGCCCGTTTATAAATACTTTGTGCCAGTCAACGGATACGATTTGAAACACAACTTTCGCAAGTGAGACGGATTTTTTGACTGAATGAACCAACCACGCTCACCTCTCCAATCTGGTGATTAATCAATAACCAACGGGATTTAATATTGTCCGTCTTTTGCTGTCTGTTTAAAGTGCGAGGCGCTGTATAAATATGATTGACATACAACCGTGAAGAATGAACGTCTTTGAATGAATGTCTTTTAGGCTAAACCCCAATTTGAACAACACGTTTGTTTATTTAGCCCATGACAATATTGTGCTACTGTAAACCTTTCTGTAAAGCGACTTTGGGTACTTAGAAGAGCCGTATATAAAGATGAGCTATTGTGGAGATGATATACCATCTTTTTTTTTAAATGCGGGTTGCCGGGCGGGCGGATTCGTTGATTTATATATTGTTCTGCGGCGCGGGCGGGTGGGTTGCGTTCCGTGCGGGCTGTGGGCCGTGCAGGTTATGAAAAAAACCTGACCCGCGCATCACTAGTAGATGGCTATTTTCTTTATAAAACTATATGTTCATAAAATAGCATTGTGAATTCTCCTTCAACAAAATCAGAAATAATAATAATAATAATATATATATATATGTCACCGTTAGATAGAGAAACGGTGAGATAGAGAAACGGAGCGCTTGCCGTGCCGCACGGGGCGGAACAAGCGGTCGCCACAACAACGTCCTCCAGGCGGAGCCGCTCGATTGTCCACGACATTGCAAGCGGCGCGAAGGCCAGCGGACCTTGGTCCTGCTCTTCGCCCCCGAGCGCCGCGCGAGTTACGAAGCCGTGGTGAATGCAATCGTTATATTTATGCCCAGGCCTTACGGCCTGGGCAAGCCCACGATAAACGCCCTGTCCAAGTGACTACAATGGAGCTAATGGCTAAGCTAGGCTAGGCTAGGCTAGGCTAGGCTAGGCTAGGCTAGTAAATAAAGAAAGAGAGTCGCAAACGAGTGACGTCAGCGCCTTCACTATTGAATGGCTGCGTCGCCATCTGGTGGTGATTAGTGTGTGGTGAACTACAAAACGAGCGCTCTTACCACAGTCTCACTGAGTTACCCAAAATGACTGTAACATATATATATATATATATATATATATATATATATATATATATATTACTGCACTGGAAATGAGATGGAATTGGTAACATCAGTGAATGTACACTATTATTTTTTTTAAGACCCTGTCAAATGGAAGAGTTGGCAAACATACTGTAATAGCTTTCGCAGTCACAATGATTTGCCACTAACCACGCAGTCGATTCTATTTGCATGTTGGACCAGAAATTATTTTCTTTATTATGAATATTCTTTGAAGCATAATCTCTGGTGTTTTCCGTTAACGTGTTCTGTCTCATTAAGAATGCAGTATGAACAACGTCTCTCACGGTTTCCAAGTCTGCATTCCCATGGGCTGACTGCTTCAGAAAGCAGAACACCAAATGCCACAGCAGTACTTTGCTGTCGGCTAGAAAACTTGTACGTCCAAAACCTAATCCTTTTTTATTATTTTAAAAACGATCTAAGATAGTGAAAATATAGCTGATCTACAATAAGTAGATCTGCTATTGTCACTACACACTAAAAACTCATGGGTCATTTCTTGACCCAAATCATGGGTCATTTGTGTTAGGTCACATTTCTGGGTCATTTCTCAGAGCCACAACCCTTCCTTGAGTTATTGGGATATTATTTTGACCCAATTCCAGGGTTGTTCGAGTTAGGTAATATTTATCTGGGGGTGACCCGTTTTTGGGGTTAGTGGTAACCCCTATACTTGGGTCAGTTGTCTAGCTTTGGGCCAATCAGGGGACAGGCACCATAAACCTGTTTGCAAAGCATGCTGGGAAAAGCATTTTTCTAGGTTTCCAGAGACATTTTCTAAGCTGTTGGGAGCTAAAAATGCTAAATATGTCATATCCATGTGTCTGTCTCGGCAAGCTGTCTGTCATATGTCTGAATTTGATTTGTCAATATTTGAGCCTAAACCCTAACCGTAAGTGCTTGGCTGCTAGCTTAGGGTTGAGCTCCCTCCCCAACAGCTTGTCTGAAAGAGAAGAACTCATAGTAATTCTGAGATTATTTTTGTGTATCTTCTCTAAACTATTCTGACTATAGTATTATCAACATTGTTGCATAATATATTGTATGCACTTTTATGTTGATATTACCAATCTTCGAACAAATCATCTGAGAAGAAAACCTGAAACATTTCTGATGTTATGTTAATGACAGATAATATTGACATTGTCATTCTAAAGACCCCAAAACTTGGGTCATATTGACTACAATCTTGGGTCATTTTAAACAAATAATTTGGTTATTTATTTGACCCAATTTATGGGTCAATATTCATAACCAAATTTCTTGAGTTAAAATAACCAAACCTGGCATTGGTCCCTATTTGACCCGTGAGTTGGATCAAAAATGACCCAAGTTGAGTTGTTTTTGACCCAGCAGTTTTTAGAGTGTACTCTTTTAAGTCGGTAGATACAAGGTTGAAATAATGGAGATACAAGGTTTTTGCCCGGAAGAAACGACTACCAAAAATACAATAGAAACAAGGTTAACTTTGTAGGTCAGCAAAGCCCAGGTTCCAAGGGCTTCCTCAGAGGAAGGATGTGAAAAATGTTTCCCCCACACAAAAACCTGGGAGGGATTTTCTTTTTTTGCCCGAAGGCTAGAACGTGCCGTCTCCCTTTTCGTATAAAGCAGTGTTTGTTTCCAAGTGTGCCACCACCCACAGATACATGTCACAAATGACACCCTGAAATGTATGTCACACAAACCCCTTTGATTTTGTGGCTTGCTGGATTAAGACACTTCAACAAGGGCCCTATTATGATCCAGGTCTTATGCCTTATGCCTTAACCTCTTTACCTTTTTTTCAATATTTTGAAAAACATTTTTAAATACTTCAAATGCTGATCTACATCTGCACGTTGTGAACTTGCAGATCAGCTATTTGAAATATTTAGAAAACTAAAACAAAATAGTAAAACAAGGCAAAGAAGTTAAGGCACCTGGATCATAATAGGGCCCTGTGTAAACGTGACTCCCTTGAACCGCAGCATCCCTAATCCGGTGGGACCCTTAGGGAAAAATCTACAAGCTCACAATGCGTGGTGACATGGGTGTCATCATGCCTAGGTTGCCTCAGCAGGCCTCGACATGAAGCATTGTGAGATTTGGTAGATGCTTATAATGTAGTGTCAAACGCTTCTCTAACAACAATGGATTCTTCACAGGAAAGTGTAGTTCTTTTATGTATTTCAGCACAGAATAACCACAACAACTTAGATTTACCATACCATTTATTGCAATATTAACATATGCCTCTCCATATGTAAAAGAACTTCCGCAGGCTCGATTACATTCATTATCTGCTCCACATTATTTGTTCCACATACCCTCACGTAAGATTTGAGTTCAAATGTGTGAAAAAAAAATCCAAATGTTTCAAAAATAATTTCAGGTTATTTTGAAAATAGAAGATCAACAACATCAAAAGCGTTACATCGCATTGTGAGCTTGGCTATTTTCAAATAGCCGGTGTATACAGTATTGGTTAACTCTTTTACCGCTTTGGACGTTCCCGTTCGCCCCATTTTTCCCGGCGGCGCGATGCCAATTGTACGTTCTTTGGCTCGTTCTTTTGTACCTTGTTTTGATGTCTGTAAACTGATGAGGGGTCGCGCGGGTGTGTACCGTAGAGACGGCTCCCGTAATAGTGCTCTCAAAAACCCACTGGACGTTAGCATCAATGGAGTAACAACACTCTTCCTTGTTATTTTCTCTGGGTCTATTGCTCTGTAGCGATTGAGCTGTCTTGACGGACGGTAGCCTACTGCGGCCATTTCACTCTAATTCTTGCATGAGGCTGCCCTCTACTGCTAGTATAGCGAAAGTACACCTATTTAAGGAGAAAAGAAAATAATAATGATGAAAAAAAATGAATACATCTTTGTCTATAACATCGCAAAGGTAAGGTGCTTTTGCTGGCACAAAACCCAATAAATAAATAACAACATCTGGCAGTAAAACTGTTAAGCTGCACTATGTAACTTTCCTCTTCTATCTCGGATTTGAACTCAGTTGCCTGCCCAAGTGATGTATAGTAGTGACGTATAGCCTATAGCCTGCCTGCTTGCTCAGGGGATAAATTGATTCTTGATCATCAGGTCAAAACTTGTGTCAGATCCTGTCTACGTGACACATTACCTTTGACACAATCTCAATATCTCAATAGAAGAGCCTACAACCACCAGTTATTGTATGGGGCTTTTAAGCCGTGACATCATTTTGTAGTCAGACCTCCAAGCAGATTTATTATCAATATCTGTCCCTCGCTATTTCAACAGATCCGAGACAAAAATAACGAGAAAAATTAGTAAATAGTAAAAATAGTAAAAAGATTCACGGGCGCTGGGGCCTTTTGGCCCCAAAAATTCTCCTCTGCCTACAAAATGATGTCAGACTTAACAGCCCCATTGTAATACAGTGGTTCTCAACCTGTGGGTCGGGACCCCCAGGCGGGTCCCCACATTATTTTGGGGGGTCCCCAGATGATTAACTTGTTTTCTCACTCAACAGTAAACAAACCAACAAAATGTTTAAGTCTACAGAGGGTATCTGCACATTTCTAAAGTGAGAATTTAAGGACTTTTTAATACCTCTAAAATTATACATTAAACATTGGCCAAATTGTCAAATGTTAGAGGCAGAAATTGTGAAAATAGCCGATCTACATGCTCAGTTGCGAGGCGTTGTGAGCATGTAGATCTGCTATTTTCACAATAGAACTGTGTTATACAAAATGTAATGCCTCGACACTTAGTGCTCGTCAGGGTGGGGGGGTCCCCAGTTAAAATATGATTATTTTGGGGGTCGCGGCCTGAAAAGTTTGAGAACCACTGCTGTACACTACCATACAGATTGGACAAACATTTCATTCCATTCATTAAATAAAAGTTACATTGTGCTGCATTAAAGTGATTTAACAGATTTTGCTGCCATATTGGAGAGCCTCTGGAAGCCCCTCAAGGACCCTAGTTTGACAACTGCTGGCTTAAGGAACTTGGCATGTCAAACGTGGGTGAAACTCTGCAGCTGGATGTCTGAGGAGACGTTGGAGAGGATCCAGATCATCCAGGAAGGAACCAAAACACAGCTGGATGTCTGAGGAGACGTTGGAGAAGATCCAGATCATCCAGGAAGGAACCAAAACACAGCTGGATGTCTGAGGAGACGTTGGAGAAGATCCATATCATGCAGGAAGGAACCAAAACACCGAAGAAAACTGTTTCCTTCGATTGGGCACAAAGAAAGGCTGTGGCCTAACAAAGGTGGGGCAAGTTTGTTTTTTTAATTCTATAATGCAGGGGTCTTCAACGTTTTCAGGCCAAGGACCCCTTAGCTGAGAGACAGACGAAGCAGGGACCCCCCTCTACATGTTGTATAAAACTGTGTTACAGATTTTCATAGATTTCATAGATGGATTCATAGACAGCACTGTCATCAGTCCATGTTGGATTTGTGTGTTTTTTCAGATATTTAATCACTTCAGTTGTCGATACTTTGTAAATTTGACCTATCACTCGGTACTTGGACTGCTCTTTTTTTACCTCCACACCCAACCTATTTGCCAAAAATAGCCGATCTACAAGCTCTCAACGCCTCGAGCTGCGAGGCGTTGAGAGCTTGTAGATCTGCTATTTTAGGCCAAAGTTCCACCCTAGAATAGGGAATGTGAGGGTTCAAGTTGTTAATCTAAAAGAATGATCCTATCAGATTTGGCGACCCCTCTGTAGTAACTCTGAGGACCCCCTAGGGGTCCCGGACCCCCTGTTGAAGACCCATGGGTTGAAGACTCACACAGTGGATTTTTATGAAACAAAGACTTCACAGAGACAAGATAATAACCCACGCTATCCGGTGTACAGGTGCAATTTTGGAGAGTTTATTGGATTACAATCAGATAAGACTTTTCTGTTTCATGAATGGGCTGTCAATGGAGAGGGTATTGCAACTTAGATGCAGATAGCAAGTTGCTTGCACTGCCTTGCAGGCTTGCAGCTAGGGTACTGGGTTCCCTATAGCACACCACTCATCTTGTTGTTGGGAGAATGGCTTTCTAACGTTTTCAAAGGAACTGTGTGCACAGAATACTTTCCTTAAAAATTTAATTTCTTTGAATGTTTCAAATCCTTCTATGTTTTTCTTTTTTTTTTTTAAACCTATGTTTCTATGTCAGTGGTGCTCAACCGTTTTCATGTCAAGGACCCCCAAAATTATATTTATTTGGCCACAGACCCCCATCTTAAAATATTTAGTTCCAGGGACCCCCAGAATAAATGTCCGCTTAAAAAAATACATATATTCAAAGATTTGCACACATTTTCACGACTTTTAAAAAAAAGTTGTGAGCTTGTATATCTGCTATTTTTCAATAGCTAAAGTATAACATAATTAAGGCCCCTCCACCTTGGGCCCTAGTAACTCAGTCCCACTTTCCCCCCTCCTGTGACGCCCCTGAGTGCACCTGTTCACTGGCTCAGTGCCTCAGGCTGCCTTGTCTTTTATGCCGGTTGTGTGTAGTGTCTGTTAGTTTTGGTGATTGTACATACAGATAATGCCACTTTGCAAACCCTTATCCCCTTCTATTATGAAGTTATTGTAAGCATAACAGAGTTTTGTTTCTGTAAAGTAATTAAAATATTTATTGTCCCCGAAGGGATATTTATTGTCTTCCCAGGTCTGTTCAGAAACAACCTCAAAACAACATGTCACCAAGACAATAACATGAGGTCCCCACTGTACACAGAAAGCCATCCTATCGACAGGGCAGTTTGTTTAGTGCCGCTAAACAAACTTGTTGAGGGGACAAAACAAACCCTTTCCCACTTCAAGGTTCTGTATCTTCTCCCAGATGGCATGAGTAGGGATGGGACAATACGAACATTTCATATCACGATTATTGTGACAAAAGAAATCGCGATTTACAATATTATCGCGATAATCAAAATCCATTATCCAGGAGGGAACATTTGCCAAAAAATAGCAGATCTACAAGCTCACAATGTGTCGCGTTTGCGACACGTTGTGAGCTTGTAGATCGGCTATTTTTCGGCAAAGACATTGATAGATTGATTGATTTAGTGCCTGGTTTGCTCAGTCGGTAGAGCTCTCGCCTTTGTACAGCAAGGTCATGGGTTCGATTCCGGGCACCGCCAACTCAGCGTATGAGTAGCACGGCTTGGCAAGTCGTGTGGCAAGTACTGGGAGCTGATGGTAGGTGTGGCGCTCCACCTCAGCAGCCCATCCTCCCAGGGGTCTAGCGCATTGTAACGGGGACAGACTCCTGCGTGTTACCGGCTGATACCGACAATAAGCCACAAGTACCTTTTACCAATTATAGAGTTTTTTTTTATGCAGCTCAGCAAATAAAAGGTGAATTGATCCCAGTGCATGACGGAGGACAATATCACGATAAATTACATCTCCACGATGCGATTATCGTGAGTGTTTTGTATCACGATAAACGATAATATTGCTTATCGTCCCATCCCTAGGTATGTGTACGAAGTAGCAATACAGGTGCTCAGTGTCATTTGTTATTGAGAGTGTTAAGTGTGTGATGGCCTTATTGTTCATATCAGAAAGTGTGGGTGTGGGCAGTTTGACGACAGTACAGTGGTGTTTTTTAATGGTGTTAAGGAACCAATAGTTATGAAGTCAGGACGATTAATGAGAGGCATTACAGGCTTTCAGTTTAAGTGTACAGTACTATGAAAAAGAATGGTGTGGAAAAATTACCAAAGCTGCAGTGAAAGACAAACAGATTAATGTGACAGTAATGAATTGATGTTAGAGCAGAACTGGTAGCTACAGCAGTCTATGGCCAGATGAGAGCTAGTAGGCTTTGTGTGCTTTCATTAGTTTTTAGTTTACACACGCCAGACTTTTGCTCCCTTTGCACGATGACAATAGCCAGGGGTGTCACACCACATTCTGGGCCCTGGGTACAAGGATTCACTGCGGGGCCCCCATGAATGTTCTTCATAGTGGGAGGAGGTTTAACCCATTTAGACTGGGGAACGCACTACGCATTATGTTGTGCTTTAACTATTGAAAAATAGCAGATATACAAGCTCACAGCAGCTCACAGCACGGCACCGAGTGCCGCGCTGCGAGCTTGTAGATCTGCTATTTTATTTAATTTGTGAAGTCTTTGAATATTTCAAATCCTTCTAAGGTTTTTTGAACCACCTTGGGCCCTAGTAACTCAGTCCCCCCCCCCCCCCCCTCCCCCTTGCGACGCCCCTGAAAAGAGCAGACCTTTGGGCGTCTATTTTTGAAGTCCGACACCGTTGTGCGTTGAAGTATGAATGGGACCATAAGCCTCCTCCCTGGTGATGCTCAAGTCTGCCAAATGAGGTCCCATGTGAGCCCACTCAAACTCTACTCCCCCTGTCCAAACATTCTGGCTGGCTGCGGCAAGGCATTCATGCATTTGCTGCGGTCCTGTGTGTCGTTCCGTCCTTTACTGTCATAAATGGTACACTGTATGTCAGGGATCTTCAACGTTTTCAGGCCAAGGACCCCTTAGTTGAGAGACAGATGAAGCAGGGACCCCCACAACCTGTTCATAGATTCCATATAGTTTCATTGTTTGACAGCACGATCATCAGTGTATTTTGGAGTCATGTAAATTTGTGTTTTCAGACATTTAACCACTTGAACCGTCAATACATAATAAACCTTTGACTCTGTACTTAATCTGCTCTTTTCCCCATATACACCAAAGCTCTTTGCCGAAAATAGCCGATCTACAAGCTCACTACGCCTCACAGCGCGAGGCGTTGTGAGCTTGTAGATCTGCTATTTTTGGCTAAAGTTTCCCGAATATGGATGCTATAGTGGTTCAAGTGGTTAATATAAAAAAGGAGAAAGTAAAAAAGTTCTATCACACAAAGATTTGGAGGACCCCCTGTTGTAACTCTGAGGACCCCCTAGGGGTCCCGGAACCCCCTGTTGAAGACCCTTGCTGTATGTACATGCATTGTGTAAGAAGGGTAAACAGATGTTCAAAAGATCCTTCGTTGTGCTGATAAGCTATAATTACAGCATCGGTGATCTCTGAGCTTAGATCATTTTCTCAAAGAAAAAAAAAATAGATTTATTTTGTTTGGTTTTGTTTCAATATACAGTAAGCCTGCCTTGCAGTGGTGAAGAATGACTTGCAGATAGTGGAAGAAGAAGGAAAAAAAAAACATGATTAGGGGAAAAAATCACACGTAATGCTCTCTCTAAGCCCATGCAGTCAATATTTCTTTGTTAGTGTGCAGCTGGATTCTGTAATTATGTCTATGCCCTTTCTAGAAAACACAGCCACGAGAGAAAGAAATGAGTAGAGGGAAATTGAATTCTTTGCCTATATAATTGTTTAATGATTTATGGACCTATAAATTGTAGCTAATAGACAGCACAGAGAACATTTCTTGTTCCTTCCCCCCCACGAAAGAGGAAGCAATATTTCATTTCTGGACAACAAACGATTCTGTTGAAATCTGCATTATGGTGTTCAACTATGGAATATAATGTGGAGCCTTTTATTACTTGTGGTGTATTTTGATGGCATTGGTTCATAATATGAATTGGCGTCGCCTTCACATCTGTCTCCGTTGCTGAAACCTAAAGTAGCTCAGATGGGATCCTATATTCGTATGAGTCTGGGCATACGGCTTACTTCTTACTGTATCGGGCGGAGCTGGGGTAACTTTCCTGGGGGACCCATGACATGAGGGCCCCCTGGACTGGAGCTGGGGTAACTTCCCTGGGGGACCCATGACATGAGGGCCCTCTGGTTTTCACATTTGTGACACGAATGGAAAAACCATGAGTGCTCAAAACATGAGTGCTCGGCAAGGCTAGACTTCCCTCTCACTGTATTATTAGTGGGGGCACTGTCCATGGTGCTGATCTGGCTGCTGAAATGACTTAATGTACATACTGTATATCAGGGGTCTTCAACGTTTTTAGGCCAGGGACCCCTTAGTTGAGAAAGAGATGAAGCAGGGACCCCCACTACATATTGTATAAAATTGTGTTGCAGATTAGAAATGTTCATAGATTTCTTAGATAGCTTAGATTTGTTTGACAGCACTATCATCATGTTGGAGTAGTGTGTACTTTCAGACATTTAACCACTTGAACCGTCAAATACTTTAATCTGCTCTTCTTTTCCCTCTACAAACCTCTCTGCCAGAAATAGCAGATCTACAAGCTTACAACGCCTCGCAGTGCGAGGCGTTGTAAGCTTGTAGATCTGCTATTTTTGGCTAATGTTCCACTCATAATAGGGAAGCTAGGGTTCAAGTGGTTAATGTAAAAAACATGATCCTATCACACAAAGATTTGGCGGCCCCCCTGGAGTAACTCTGAGGACCCCCTAGGGGTCCCGGACCCCCTGTTGAAGACCTCTGCTGTATATAATAGAGTATTCAACCAATATCATAAAGTTGTATGGTTTGAACAATAGAGGGTATGCTCATGCATAACGTGAATGGCAAATCGAGTGGCAAAATGAGTTTAACATTGTCTAATGTCGTTTAATGCAATCAGATAAAGGACTTTTCTTTTTGGATGTATGGTCTTGTCAAGGCCAGAAAGTAGTTTTTTCCAAGTTAGTAGGTGTTCCCGCATAACTTCTGGGTATGATAATTTGATTTGCTGGTGGGGAAATCAGTGACTCTGATTTTAATATCCCTCTGGTCATTATTATCGCCTGTGGAAAACCAACACAAACACACATGTCCATAGTCATAAAGAAAACAATACTGTACAAACTATTACAAATTACATACTACAAACAATGACACAAAAATGAATTAACTGAAGGACCACAGAAGCACTAAACCCACTGCATAAAGGCTTGCTTATCAGGAATGATACACACTGCACACAGGTCTTTACTGGAGGCAAACTGAACTACAACTGACAAACTGGGTCATATCAACCTGAAACAATAAACAAACAATTGCAGTGGGACTGAGCAAACTCCCTACCATGGAGTCAGGCACTATAAAAGGCTACAATCGGGTCCTCTCCCACAACACAGAACCAGGAAGTACTGTGGGTATGAAAAGTAACAAACATTTTCAAATGGCACAACTCTTCAACTTAGAATAATAAACAATAGTAAATGTTAAACTTTAACCTGTGTTATGTGAAATTGTGTTAAAATATAAGAAATACACAAGACCTAGTAAATGTCATAAACGTAGCATCAGTGGCAGGGTGAACTGCCACAATGTGCCACAGACAAGACCAAGGCCGATAGATTGTCAAATCAAATACTTGGTGACTTGGACTTCCCTCCTTGGGAGTTCAGACTAGCAAGTTCTCCTTGGGAGAAGGGACTTCCGAGGACGGGAGTCTGTACAAGTAGGCAGATTGAAAAAGACCCCAAGTCTTCGCCACGGACACATTGTGTCCATGTACGGACGGACATGTTGATGACCCCTGGATGGTCGAGATGACTGGAGCAGCCGCTGGAGGGCTCATCCAAGGATTGAACTCTCTTTCTCTCTATCGATGGGTTCCTGGCCATCACTTACACAGCTGATGAAGTCAAGTAGAAGACGGCTCAAGGTACTGTAGGGACTTTGTTTAGTTTGCTGCTGCCGGTCCTTTTGACATAACAGTCATCAATTCCAAATAATATCAATTTGGAAGTGAAGGCTGATGTGGTTCTGTGGTAGGGCTGTCACCATTATGACATTTTACATGACGATTAATTGTCACTCAAATAATTTCGATTAACAATTTAATTGTGTTTTTGTCGTTGACAATTACATTTCTGTTTGGCTTGTAGGCTTTGAAGTTGCACATGGCAGATATGACACAACCTAAATATACAAAGAAATTTCTGACATATTTCACAACTTTGTACTTAAAAAAGAACATTGATGCGACGCGTTGTAAGCTTGTAGATCGGCTATTTCCACTATTTTTTTTACTTTAAAAAAAATATGAAGATTTTTCAACATGGAAACGATTATGACGATTATGAAAAATAATCACGATTATGTCAAATAATTGCGATTAGATGATTATGTAATAATTTTGACAGCCCTATTCTGTGGACAATATTCCTTCTTTCATTTCTTTCTTTTCTTTCTTTTCTTTACTTTTCTTTTCTTCTCTTTCTCTGGTTTAAGTTCAGATTGATTGGTTCTCCCACTGAGGAGGACATATTGATACAGACTGACCCAAGGTATAGAAATGTAATTGTGTAACCAAGGGCCTTTGTCTGTATATGAATGACCATGTCATCTTTCCATCAATTTTAAAGGTGATACACCATGAAATTTAACTTTTCCTATTTTAAAACCTTCTTTTGGGGGTCCCACTAGCACCTTCTATCCTCACAAAAAAATAATAATAATAATCAAAAAGATTTTGGGGGGGGTGGCGCAGTTCAGGCCAAAGGTGGTACTGCAGCTGAAATGCTCTGAGAGCCATTCAAAAATGAGAGGCTCTCTATTCAGGAGTGGTAATTTAGCCTCAAACCTTTTGAAAAACGTTTTTGGGACATAAACAATATGACATAAATACTTTTTAAATGCATGGTGTATCACCTTTAATACTCCACAAGTTCATCGGGTTTGGTTGTCCTTGCCTTTCTTGATAGTCATGAGATACACAGGGATTGGATGGGTGGATGGGGGGGGGGTACTGCTGTAGAATTTTGTCAGGCCCATTGAGTCAACTTGTCCTCCACATCTTGCCCTCGGCTGCATATTTGTGCAAAGTGAATCGAGTTCAACTTGGGTCATCTTTTACGCAATCTGTCTTCATTTGTGACGGCGTCAAGGCCGGTTGTTGCAACACTGAGAACTGAAATCAAGCAACACAAATTGCTCTGCGACTCGTTACGCTGCCTTGCCTGTCACTTAAAGTCTTCAAGGTCTTCAATGACGTCGGCTTATTTCAGCGTTGTATTTTTCACTGGTGGAGAAAGCAGGAAGGCAAAGCAAATGTCCACGTCCATGTGTGCATCACATGCATCACGTGCTTGTGTAATTTACTGTAGGAAATGCTATGGCCAACTGTCTTGCAGGGTTCCCACAGTCATGAAATTCCTGGAAATATTTTGAAATTAGAAAAATATTTTTCCAGTACTGGAAAAGTTTTGGAATTGATCAAGGGTCCTGGAAGGTCCTGGAAAAAATAGCTATGCATTGTCTTTGGTTATTGATTTTGTTAATACCTCTGAAATGACAAATTAAACATTGGCCAAATTGGCAAATATTAGAGGCAGAAATTGTGAAAATAGCCGATCGTTGCGAGGCGTTGTGAGCATGTAGATCTGCTATTTTCACAATAGAACCGTTTTATCCAAAATTCCTCTACTCTTAGTGCTCGTCAGGGTGGGGGGGGTCCCAAGTTAAAAGATGATTATTTCGGGGGTCACAGCCTGAAAAGGTTGAGAACTACTGGCATACACTACCTGTCTTTGGGTATTGCGCATAGGAGTAAGCGACTTGTTATTGAGCTGAATTATTGTGTATATACTCCTGGAAATTGGGTTAAATATTCTGGAAAAGTTTTGGAAAAGTTTTGGAAATTAATTGGTAAAAATGTGTGGGAACCCTGGTCTGGGTTTGTGGTTCCGTTGTTTTATTTATTTGAGTGACACGAAAAGTATGGCCATATGAACGCGACCGCTGAGTATGAATTGGGGAACTTAAGACTCACTTAGTGCCAAACGAGTTTCAGATCAACTATCTCACTATGGACTTCCCTGCCAAACGACTTAAATCGACTTTTACTTAGAAAAAAAAACAATTGATTTCTTTTTTTTTTTGACACCATTAAATCTAGTAAACATGATTTCAATCGCGATTTTGCATGTTCCACCCCCCATACAACCCCATCTTTCATACAGGGCAGCCATCTTTGCTTACATAACATGTAAAACATAATGGCTATTTTCTCAAGAATGCCTGAATGGATTTCCAATCTGTTTTTTTTTTGTTTGAAAGCTGTGAACAGCCTGCACAAACATGGTGCATGATCTGTGCATGGGCGTGCATGATCTGTGCACTATAAATTACATGGAAGTCTATGGAGATTTATGGCAGGGAGAATCCAAAGAAGGCATAATTTGGCAGTAACTGAGTTAATGTAGTGTATGTGTGTGTGGCGGTAGCAGTTTGCTAACTATTAGAGCACGCTTGAGCTGACGTGAGCACATCAGCCATGAGCATGTGAGCAGTCCTAGCCAATCAACAGTGACTCCTATTGATAAAACCTCCACCGGCTGTCAGTCAGTCTGTCCGTCAGTCTGTCCGTCACTTCACACTTTTGCCCTGATCATATCTCTGCCACCGTTGCCCCTATCCATGCCAAACTTTGCACACACACACTCCTTGGCTGCCTCATTTCTCACATGGCCCTCTTCTGGCGCCACCATGAGGCCGATTCTTGCATAACACATTTTTGGACACTGCTCCTACAGATTTTCCCCTAAAGATCATGCAAAGCGGTACACAGTATCTCTAGTCATGTCATCAACATGGATCTGTACCATTTCCTGTGTTCCCTCCTGATTGGCTACCATTGCCTTCTAAAGTTTGTGTATGCGACCTGACAGTCGCTTATCTCCCGATTAGGGAGTCTTACTGGTAGCCCACCCTTCTATACCTACCGTATCACCCTGTAGACCTGGCCAGTTCTTCAATTGTATAGATAGATGATGCTAATCTATTTAATTTGTGTTTATTTATATAAAATCAAACTTTCAAGAACAGGAATTGAAATTAGCTCTCAGTCTATTGTAGTACATACTGTAGCCTACAGCAGGGACGTGCTGGGCCCCTGATTCAGCCCGGGAAAAAGAGTTGTAGAGGCCCTCATTGCGCGCTATAGAGAGATATCTCTCTATAGCGCTGCTGCTACTCAAAGATTTGCCATTTCAGATCATGACAAGTGACAAGCCAGTGGGCCAATTACATGAGTTATATTTCGTCGTTGTCGGGTGGAAACCTTGTATGTCCAAAAAAACATTTGTTTTGTATTTATAATTTTAAAAATGATTTAAACTAGTGAAAACAGCCGATCTACAAGTACACAACACCTCGCACCGCGAGGCGTTGTGTGCTTGTAGATCTGCTGTTTTCACAACTTTTGTGCGACGGCCTTGTATGATGAAGCAGGGCTTTGCTTTGCGAAAAAAAATTACAAATTTGAAACTTGGAGATACGAGGTTTCTGCCCGACAGTGACAATTTACATGGTTGGCCGCCCAGCCCCCAAAATGGAATTAAGGCCGACATTTTATTTATTTATTTTTCCTAAAGGCCGGCCTGGACCGGCCAGGAATGAACCGGCTGTTCGGGAGTTGTCCCGCTTTTCCCAATGGCCAGCACGTCCCTGTGTACAGCATGTTCTGTGTGTTAAACCCCTTTTGAATGCATAACTGTTCCCATGCAATCCTAGCCAAATGACATCATACAGAGTGAGTTTTAGAAAAAAAAAAATGAACTTTTTTCCACTCTCAGTCAAAGTAATCAACTTGTGGTCGGCTTACAGTAAGTGGTGACGTGACACTATGTCCAACTAGCATTGATTGATAGCAATGATTAAGCCATTAGCCCATTTATCGAGGAACCCAACAGCCTAATCAGCGCTGGATGAGTGGCCTTGAGACTTAAAAGGAAAGAGAATGAATGTAGACAGAATGAATATGTTCTGGCAATTTAAGGTTAGGAGCCAAAGATGATGAACGTCAAACATGTCAATTACTGTACCAGTAAGACTCCCTAATCGGGAGATAAGCGACCGTTGGTCGCTTATCTCCATAAATAGAGCAAAAATGTGTTTTTCCAAAATCTTCCTGATCCATGTTGTTGACATGAGTGTAGACATACTGTGTAGTGATTTTCGTGATTTTAGGGCAAAATCTGAATCGGCCTCATGGTGGCGCTAGAGGGCCATGTGAGAAATGAGGGGTGGGGTCTCCTCGCCGCCAAGGCGGACGAATAGGTACCGGCCCCGGCTCTCCCGGTCGCTCCTAGCCCGAGTTACGGCATTTTATGTGAGCTGCAGTGGCAGGGGGTCCTCCACTGGGGGCGCCACCACTTTTGCATCCGTTCTGGAGCACCAGGAGTGGGTGGTCCCCGGGAATGCCCCGTGAGCAGCCCCGTTGGGGTGGTCATTTGGTCATTTTTGCACATTTGGTAATTTTTTACACCTGGGGGTCCCCCAGGGACCTGGGGGTCCCCGAAACTCCGGGGGTCCTTGGAGGTTGTAGTTTGGCAGGCAAGGAGTGTGTGTGCAAAATCTGGCATGGATCGGGGCAACGGTTGCAGAGATATGAGCAGGGCAAAAGTGTGACGTGTGACGTGTGACAGAGGGAGTGACGGAGTGACGGAGGGACAGCCGGTGGAGGTTTGGATAGTGTGCAAGTAACTGCGACCTACGGTCGCAATAATAATGGTTATTGTAACACCATCCCAGCAGTGACAAAGTTGTAATTTTCGGCTGCCCGACTATAATCGGCGGACAGTATGTAGCCAGTGGAGGTGATGGGGGCTTCTCTGGCTTGTCCAATTCTCTCTTATTTATCCCTGGAACTCTGTGTTCTATCTCCATCTTCTCAACCTATTATACAGGTGATTTGGTATTCATCATATTAGGGCCTCGTAACGGCTTCATACATCATTCATATCATCACTGTCAGGCAGAAACCTCGTGTCTCCAAGTTTCAAATGTGCAAAGCAAAGCCCTGCTTCATCATTCAAGGCCGTCGCACAAAAGTAGTGAAAACAGCAGATCTACAAGCACACAACGCCTCGCGGTGCGAGGCGTTGTGTGCTTGTAGATCGGCTGTTTTCACTAGTTTAAATCATTTTTAAAATGACTAAATAAACGGTTTTGGACATACAAGGTTTCCACCCGACAACGACGATATATTCCTCTTAAAGGGCAATTCCAGGCTAAACCATGTTCCCCCCTTAATTTGCCTTTTATCATGATTGATGACAGTAAGCTTCTAGAATACCTTTAGTTACGTACCTATGTTATGTAGACACGTAAGTTGCGCTCAAAGCGTAGTAACTGGAAATCGCCTAAGCTCTGTGGAAAGTAAACACAACCGTGGAGTACTGCAAGTGGTGGATCTAACAGCACGTCGATTCGTCTCTTGGAACTATAAAAAGAAGATTCATGAAGAAAAAAGTAACTTTGGAACCGGAAAAAATAGCGTTTTTGTCTGTGTATATTTAGCTGCATTTTCTCTGTGAGGATGGGGTCTGGACGACTCTGGAGATCTATGAAGAGGGGCGACAATAACACAAATCCACCAAACCAGTTAGTGTGAAAACAGCAGATCTACAAGCACACAACGGTGTGCGGTGTGCTGATGGTCCCTGGACCCCTGGTCAGGTTCAGGTTCAGGTTTATTGTCACACATATCCATACAAGTACAGATATAATGAAATGCTTGTGCCAGGAGCACTCTCAGCGAGTCAGCCTTATTACACAAAGACATGGTCACAGTGACCGACAAGAGTGTGGACCCACATACCATGCAGGTCACACAAGACAAGTCCCAACAACAACAATACCATACAGTGTAACAGTGTACAGTTTAAAAGTATGTACAGTACACGCACACCGGTGATGCAAGGGTCTGCCTTTTAGTTTTCCGTTTTTCTGTGAGAAAATGGCTGAGATAAAGACTCACAAAACTGTTGTACGTACTTCTATTTAAAGGAGCCCTGTTAAATATTCAAATGTCTGGCCTATCACTTAGCTGTATGCAAACACACACTCTTTGTTTTGGCCTTGATTTCTTTTATAGGACACCTGGACGCCTTCCCAGGGCCCTGGGAGAGAGCGTTCAGACTGCAGGCAGTGAAACCAGTGTCCAGGGGCGTCACAAGGGGCGGGGGGGGGGGGAGTGGGACTGAGTTACTAGGGCCCAAGGTGGAGGGGCCTTAATTATTTTATACTTTAGCTATTGAAAAATAGCAGATATAAGAGCTCACAGCGCGGCACCGAGTGCCGCGCTGCGAGCTTGTAGATCTGCTATTTTTGACAAGTCGTGAAAAATATATGTATTTTTTTTAAGCGAACATTTTTGTAACTCAAACTTTGCTTCTGCCGGGGGCCCTGGAACAAAACATTTTGAGATGGGGGTCCGCGGCCAAATACATATCATTGTGGGGGTCCTTGACATGAAAAGGTTTGAGCACCACTGACATAGAAACAGGTTTTTCAACCTTAGAAGGATTTGAAATATTTAAAGACTTGCAAAAAAAATTCACGATTTTCCAAAAATAGCAGCCCGAGTGCCGCGCTGCAAGCTTGTATATCTGCTATTTTTCAATAGTTAAAGCACAAAATAACACTTTCCCGGTCGAAATGGGTTAAATCCCCTCCCCCTTTGAAGAACATTCATGGGGGGCCCACAGTGAATCCTTGTACCCAGGGCCCAGAATTTGGTGTGACTCCCCTGCCTGTATCATCCAGCGAGATGGGGGCGTAGTGAACTGATTTATGAGAAGTAGTTAAACTTATCCATGTCGAGTTTTGAACGCGGGGCTGTTAAACCCAAGTGATTTAATCTGTGGGTTTTTTTATTTTTTATTGAGGCAGATTGGTTCATTCATTAAAGGGGATGATTTATGAGATCAGATGCCTTTCAGAATGACATCCCCCACATTATAAACCCAGGTGGCCAAGCAGGAGAGGAGTGGATTCTACTACTAGGGTTTGCAGGTCTCTTTTGCAGGTCTTCCTGACTCAGTTTACAGTTTAGGCATTTAGCAGACGCTTTTAATCCAAAGCGATTTACAAAAAAGCAGATAATACAATATACAATATAATCACTATAAAACAAGATAACATGTCAGAATATCAACAACAATATAGCATATGCATATGAATATCAATCTAAAAAACAATATAATCAGTAAAGAAAAGGATTCTGAAAAACCTACAAAAAATGCTAACTAGCTTCATATATGGTCATTGAGTGTTTCATTAGTGCTAAGGGTTTAGGTGGAGTCTGAAAAGGTGAGTCTTCAGTCCATGGCGAAAGGTAGCAAGTGAGTCCGTTGTTCTAAGTGCAACAGGGAGTTTATTCCACAGCTTGGGGGCCAGGAGGGCAAACTGTCTCGGACGAGTGGATTTTTGCCCTGATTTTTACTCCTCTTCTTGACTGTCTAAATGACATAAAGGCTTGGATGGCTTTTAAGTTTTTATGTCTAAATGAGAACAAAACCGAGGTCATGGTGTTTGGACCCAATGGCCCTGGTGTGGGGCATTAACGACTTGTGATTTTTTGCAAGTCGACTCGACTCAGTAAAAAGTTGAGTTGAAGTCGACTATCGTTTGATGAAGTTGTCACACCCGACATGACCCCCCAATTATTTTGGGGGGTCCCCAGATGATTAACTTAATGTGAAACATTGTTTTCTCACTCAACTGTAAACAAACCAACATAAAGTTTAAGTCTATAGAGGGTATCTGCACATTTATAAAGTGACAATTTAAGGACTTTTTAACACCTCTAAAATGACAAATTAAACATTGTACAAATTGTCAAATATTAGAGGCAGAAATTGTGAAAATAGCCGATCTACATGCTCACACAAATGACACACAAATTGACAGCATGATGAATAGAATCTATAGAAAAAAATAATAATAATCGGGTAACTCAGCTCCTCATGATTATTCAGCATGCTTGCTTCAAAATCAACGAAACCTGCGATAGGGATCGTCTGAAGGCAATCTTTACACATCTTTAGCAGTCCCTCAAAGATATGTTAAACCGTTGATCCGTGTTTACTGTGTTTACTTTGCGGTAGCTGGTGTACTGTGAAATTTGCTTTCATCGCCACATGCCCGGAATCCTGTAGGGTTGAATGCAAGTGTAAATGCCTGTGACGTTGACAAATATACAAGATCTTAAGTAACTCTATATAAAGGTGCTATATGTATACCAATCTGGCTTGGATGTCGGAGGAAAGTAAGTGTGTGTGTGTGTGTGTGTGTGTGTGTGTGTGTGTGTGTGTGTGTGTGTGTGTGTGTGTGTGTGTGTGTGTGTGTGTGTGTGTGTGTGTGTGTGTGTGTGTGTGTGTGTGTGTGTGTGTGTGTGTGTGTGTGTGTCACGGGGGGGGGGGGCGCACTCGGTGCCGCGCTGTGAGCTTGTATATCTGCTATTTTTCAATAGTTAAAGCATTCATGGGGGGGCCCCACAGTGAATCCTTGTACCCAAGGCCCAGAATTTGGTGCGTGCGTGCGTGCGTGCGTGCGTGCGTGCGTGGCGCGCAGAGGTACTATCACATAGGTTTCATTGGATTCATCCCGTGGCACCTCAGCCTCACAGCAAATTGAGGTGTCCCAGAATCACTCCCATACACTCTCTCAACACTGTTGGAGCCTCTACCCAGGGACGTGCTGGCCATTGGGAAAAGCGGGACACCTCCCGAACGGCCGGTTCATTCCTGGCCGGTCCAGGCCGGCCTTTAGGAAAAAAATTTAAATAAAATGTCGGCCTTTGTTACATTTTGGGGGCTGGGCGGCCAACAAAGTAAATTGTCACTGTCAGGGCAGAAACCTCGTATCTCCAAGTTTCAAATTTGTATTTTTTTTCGCAAAGCAAAGCCCTGCTTCATCATACAAGGCCTTCGCACAAAAGTAGTGAAAACAGCCGATCTACAAGCACACAACGCCTCGCAGTGCGAGACGTTGTGTGCTTGTAGATCGGCTGTTTTCACTAGTTTAGATACAGTCTTTTTTCCACTTTCTATCAAATGTCTTTGCCAAAAAATAGCCGATCTACAAGCTCACAACGCGTCGCACTGCGACGCGTTGTGAGCTTGTAGATCGGCTATTTTTTTGCAAATGTTCCACCCCAGGATAATGGATTTTGATTATCACGATAATATCGTAAATCGCTATTTCTTTTGTTATAATAATCGTGATATGAAATGTTCATATCTTCCCATCCCTTCTACCGTTATCCTAGGTGGGCGTTGCCGAAGAGGGAGTCTTCAGCGATTAGTTAATCCCCTAACCACTCTCACGCTGCAGGTCACTTAATTCCATAAGTCACTGAATTTGGTGCGACACTGAACTCTTGAGATTGATTTTGTATTTAAGTAGACTGTGGGTTTTTGAATAGCCTGACACTAAGCCTGCGTTTATAATATACTTTATTCAACATCATTATTCCCTGTTGAGTCAAATCAACACAAATTCTATCTGATAACTTTACCACCGCCGCTGTGGTTTGAACTGTCTGGCGTGGTTTGATTCCATCGTCCCATTCAAAGGATTTGGAACAAGTAAACACACTGACCGGACAACAGCAATACCAGGCCCTGCAGATCACAATGTAGAATAGTTTAACCCATTAGGGCCTAGAATTATTGAATGCTTTAACCAGTGAAAAATAGCAGATATACAAGCTCACAGTGAGCTTGTATATCTGCTATTTTTCAATAGTTAAAGCATAAAATAATGATATACAATAATGTGTACCCGTTCTGATTAAGTGTGGATCAAACAAGCAGACCCTGGTCTGCCTGAAAAATCTGAACTCTGCTTCCAAGTAATATTAAACGTTAACGTTATCCAGGTTGATTCATCCAACCTGTATATCAAATATCCATTAAAACAAGGGGGTAATTATGCTTTTTATTCTGCATATAAACTGCATGTAGCCTAAGTTTGAACATTTATAGATATAAATGTATGGACCGCTGGCCACTGTCTGTAATCAGAGAGATATTGATGTCAGTTGCGCTATATAGCCTACAGTAGACTTACATTGCAATCACCATTAATTAATATGTGCCATATTAATGTAATATTAATGTGAACAGCTGTGCCAGCAATACCTACAGATTCCATTTGTTCAGTTAGGACTATTACTCATCAGGGTGTGTTGGTTCCAATGAGCAGCTGATAAATTGAATTCAAACTACATTAAATAACCTACATACCTCACTCATCTTCTACATGAACATATGGTCAGTCATCCATAGGCGCGGATACAGTGGGTGCTCACGGAGGCAGCGAGCACCCACTGGGAATGCACTGACCAGGTGGTTGAAATGCTTTGTAGCATGCAGTGCACACTGTGCAGGGTGCACACTGTGCAGGGTGCATGGTGGTCTTATTAGACCACACTTCATTCTGAAGGGATGTTCGTCATTCAAACTTGCTCTGCAATCTTCAAAGTCTGATTATTAATTCCTTTTGCACTAATATTCAAATTGCACAACTTGAAATGTTGCCTACCTCTCTGGCTTTCTCTCTGAAATAGCAGATCTACAAGCTTGCAGCGCGGCACTCGGTGCCGCGCTGTGAGCTTGTAGATCTGCTATTTTTCAATAGTAATGTGTAATAATATAATGCGTAATAATGTGTTCCCAGTTCAATGGGGGGCCCGCAGTGAATCCTTGTACCCAGGGCCCAGAATTTGGTGCGACACCCCTGCACTGTCTCCACTTACCCATGTTCTCTCCCATGTTCTCTCCTCTTGCTGTCGTCCAGGGCTATGCTTTTTCTGGCAATTATAGCCTGATTATGCTTTTAAATTGCAGGAAATCCATAACTTCTTCCCGTATCAGTGTTGCCTTTTTCAGCTACAGTAGGCCTAGTAAAACCTTGGGGGATTGAGTTATTCATCATTAACACAGGAACTACAGTACAGCCAAGTATTCAAAGGAAAGCTGTATAAGACGTACTAATCTGGAGCATATAAATAAAAATCACATTTCTGTTTGGCTTTTAGGCGTCGTAAAAACAGACATTGCACAGGACAGATTTGACAAATGGCAAAGTGGCAAAGTAATAAATTACAAATTACAATTACACAGCTAATTCCCAAGAATAACTTCTAATTTCAGCATGTTATACATAATTTTTTGTATTATAAATGTTTTATTATAATGTTTAATTTGCACCACGAGAATGCAAACAATTCTCTTGTGTCTCCGTTGGTGACATTTCCCCCACACCACAGCTGGGGTCATGCGCCTTTCACACCATAGCACAGCCTGAACATGATCATCTCACCCTCTCATATCACAGTGTTCTATCTTCAAGTGGCCTTTAGCGGAGAGAAAATAGATGTTAATTGGCTTCTGCTGTGTTCCTGCTTCTCCCAACACAAAACTTGCTAATTAATTGTCTTTGGTGATAGAAAGCAATGACATTTGCATATGTCCTTTCCCTCGGAGAGCTACCAAGGATCTTCGTTCTGCGGCGCTTGGGTGTTTAGTAAGAGGGTTGTTAGTCAGTCTGAGGAAATCTTTTAATTGATTCACGCGGCAGGCTACTCCAGGAGCCAACAACTGTTGTCTCCATCCTGATTCTCAAAAGCTCCCAATAGTTTCTTACCGTAGCTCTTGCTCAGAAGGAAAGACTGTGCAAGGGGCTAATAAATTATTTGTCTAAAACACATTATGTTTAATTTTTTCTTTTCTTTTTTTTTTCATTTAATTAGAGAAAGTGTCTTGGCTCGGGAGGCTGATGTCAGAGTTAGAGCTATAATGATGTATATGTTTTGTGATTGATACGATCAGACAACCCTCTATTGATGATCCCTGTGGTCGAATTGAGCTGAACAGTGTGGTGTTGGAAGTCAAAATGCTCTTCATTTTCTCCACAGAGAATATTATTATCAGCTAATGTCATAACGATTCAATGTAGACTTACCACAAGCGTCCTCACACTTTTGCCCTACTCTTATCTCCGCCACCGTTGCCCCTATTCATGCCAAACTTTGCACACACACTCCATAGTTACTTACACCAATGCTTACTGTAAACCGTCTATGCATGCATCAGTGAATATATGTGCAAACCTCACAAAGGTTATGCTGAACAGACAGCTCACAGTTCTGTGGGGTACAGTACAGAGTACAGTACATCCCAGTAGTACATGTGTGTCAGAGTCGAGCAGGAATTCCGCGGCCCCAGTGAACAGAACAGACAGTGCAGGTCGTAACCCATTCAGGCCTAGAATTATTGAATGCTTTAACCAGTGAAAAATAGCAGATATACAAGCTCACAGCGAGGCACCGAGTGCTGCGCTGCGAGCTTGTAGATCTGCTTTTTTTGAAAAAAGTTGTGAAAATGTGTGCAAATCTGTGAATATATGTATTTTTAAAGCTAATGTTTGTAACTCAAATTTTGCTTCTAGGAGGTCCCTGGAACTAGATATTTTGAGATGGGGGTCCGTGGCCAAATAAATATCAGTTTGGGGGTCCTTCACATGAAAAGGTTTGAGAACCACTGACATGGTAGTCTCTCAAGAACAGACTAACTGAGCTCCAGTGGAGTGAAAAGGACCTTTTCTTTGACGATGGCTGGCCAGATTGCTGACATAGAAAAATAGGTTTTTCAAAAAAAATCTTAGAAGGATTCAAAAGACACTTATAGAATCGTGGTCAAAATTCTAATTTTCACGACTTTTCAAAAATAGCAGATCTACAAGCTCGCAGCGCGGCACTCGGTGCCGCGCTGTGAGCTTGTATATCTGCTATTTTTCAATAGTTAAAGCATAAAATAATGATAAGCAATAATGTGTACCCGTTCTGAATGGGTTTTAAAGTTCTCATATGGGGGTCAGACGTGGTTGTGGAGGCTGATGGCTAGCGGCACAAAGGACTGTCTTGTGGTGGCGTAACTGACAGCTCTGTTGCAAGCCTCTGCCCTTGCTCTCAAAGATACATATTTTGAATGAAGTGTACTGTAGGAGGAATCATAAGCAAACCTTGCCTGCCTGCATGTTACAGTCTGTCAGGGACGTGCGGAGAATGTTGGAGAGGCAGGGGCTGACATTTCTAAAAGGGCCTTTTGGTGTGAAAATATTGAAAATGGCAGACCTCCAAGCTCACAACGCGTCGCAGCGAGACGCGTTGTGAGCTTGGAGGTCGGCTATTTTCAGTACTTGATACCGCACTAAACTAAGCATAGAAACGGCAATGTGGCGTACAGCATGGATTTCTACACAGAGAGGGCAATTCTTTCAACATAAGATGCTGGAGAGTTTGGACGAGGTAATTCTCTTGGAACCGAGTGCCGCGCTGCGAGCTTGTAGATCTGCTATTTTTGAAAAATTGTGAACATTGGAATTTTGACCCGATTTTGACTCTTCTAAGGTGTCTTTTGAATCCTTCTAAGGTTTAAAAAAAAAACAAAAAACAATGTTTATATGTCAGCAATCTGGCCAGCCATCGTCAAAGAAAAGGTCCTTTTCACTTAGCTGGAGCTCAGTTAGTCTGAGCTCCCCCCCATCTCAAAATATTTAGTTCCAGGGACGACCCAGAAGCAAAATTTTAGTTACAAACGTTCGCTTTGACAATACATACATTCAAAGATTTGCACACATATTCACGACTTTTTCAAAAATAGCAGATCTACTATGGAGTTATTATTGATTCAATAATATTTAAGCACCTTTCTGATGTTGAGCAGTTGTATATTAAGATGTGCGCAGTCGTACCTCTGAATTTGCAGACTTGTATGATGGAATCTGAACGTGAAAAGGAAAAAAACCTCAAACACTCGCACGCTTTTCTCTCTGCAACTGCAAATTCCGGTCTTCACGCTCGCAAATCGTGACCTTCACGGTTTTGCCAGATTTTGAAAGGGACATATCGATGATTATTTTGCAATATCGCGAGCATGTAAAAATGAGGATTTGCGAGCGCGTAGAAAGGCAGTTGAGGTCGTAAAAGTAAATGTGTGCGTGAATGGGCAGAGCGCACACGTGTATAATGGAATCTGGAAAAAAAAAACACTCTCTACACGTACAGATGTCAGTTTGCAACCTCTCGAATCTTCATGTGCAGATGCTCGCATTTTTTCAGTGTCGCCTGCTCGCTTTTGCCAAATATTGCATCCACATATCGAGGAATATGTTTCAATTTAGAGAGCAACAGTTTAAACTAATCTGAGCAAGTGTAGAAGGGATTTGAGGTCGCAAAAGACGATTCGTGAGCGCGTAGAAAGACAGTTGAGGCTGTAAAAGTAAATGTGTGCGTGAGCAGGGGGAAAAAAACACTCTCTACACGTACAGATGTCAGTTTGCAACCTCTCGAATCATCATGTGCAGATGCTCGCATTTTTTCAGTGTCGCCTGCTCGCTTTTGCCAAATATTGCATCGGCATATCGAGGAATATGTTTCAATTTAGAGAGCAGCAGTTTCAACTAATCTGAGCAAGTGTAGAAAGGGTTTTGAGGTTGTAAAAGACGATTTGAGAGGTGTTGGAGGTTGTTTTTTCCTTTTCACGTTCAGATTCCATCATACAAGTCTGCAAATTCAGAGGTACGACTGCACAACTCTTAATATACAACTGCTCAACATCAGAAATCTCTTCTCAACATATTGTTACAATAATAACTCCATAATCTACATGCTCGCAGCGCGGCACTCGGTGCCGCGCTGTGAGCTGTTTTTCACTGGTCAAAGCATTCAATAATTCCAGACCCTAAATGGGTTAAATCAATCTGTTCCTTTACATTTTCTGGATGTTTTCTTGACAGCCCTATGATGATGAAGCTCGGTAAAAAACCCTCGTCAAGCACAGAATTAGAGGAGGGTTCACTGCCGGAGAGAGAGAGCAGGGACGTGCTGGCCATTGGGAAAAGCGGGACAACTCCCGAACGGCCGGTTCATTCCCGGCCGGTCCAGGCCGGCCATTAGGAAAAAAATTTAAAATAAAATGTCGGCCTTCGTTCCATTTTGGGGGCTGGGCGGCCAACAAAGTAAATCGTCACTGTCGGGCAGAAACCTTGTATCTTGTATGTTTCAAATTTGTAAATTTTTTCGCAATAGCCCTGCTTCATCATACAAGGCCGTCGCACAAAAGTAGTGAAAACAGCAGATCTACAAGCACACAACGCCTCGCGGGTGCGAGGTGTTGTGTGCTTGTAGATCGGCTGTTTTCACTAGTTTAAATCATTTTTAAAATGATAAATACAAAACAAACGGTTTTGGACATACAAGGTTTCCACCCGACAACGACGAAATATAACTCATGTAATTGGCCCACTGGCTTGTCTGAAATGGCAAATCTTTGAGTAGCAGCAGCGCTATAGAGAGATCTCTCTCTATGGCGCGCAATGAGGGCCTCTCCAACTCTTTTTCCTGGGCTGAATCAGGGGCCCAGCACGTCCCTGAGAGAGAGAGAGAGAGAGCGAGAGAGGGGTGACCTGCATGACCTGGAAACTAATAAAAAATGGTGACGGCGAGGTGTTCTATTGATTTTCACGCCCTCCCGTCAAGGTCATTGAAATTACTGTGTAATTGAAGTTTTTTAATGGATCCATTGAAATATGATAGGTCAGATAATGGGTGCTCATATAGGAGATTGGCCTGACACGCAGGTTAAGGTTGACAATAATGCACACACGTGTGCATTCAAAGGACAAGCAAGCGGAACGCAATGGGAGCGCAGATCGAGCATTTGCATTAAATTGGCATGACATAAACTCTTCAAAATGAAGGAATAGCTCACGTGTCGTAGCACAAATTCAATTCCAAATTGTTTCAGTGATTTCTATATTCTCAAGTCGGCCAGCTCTTCCATAATCTTCGCTTCGAATGCTGTCTGTAGTAGTAGTGAAAACAGCAGATCTACAAGCAAACAACGCCTCGCCGCGAGGCGTTGTGTGCTTGTAGATCTGCTGTTTTCACTAGTTTAAATAATTTTTAAAATGATAAATGCAAAACCAAAGGTTTTGGACATACAAGGTTTTCACACGACAACGACGATATTTTAAAATGTGGTTAAAATATATTTTGGAATTTCTTCTAAGCAGCAAGCTAGGCTTTTGACGGATTGGTTTCCATTATTTATTACGTTATTGTAACTATAAAGGTGAAGCGGAAGTGTGTGCAGGGGCGTCGCACCAAATTCTTGGCCCCCCCTGGGTACAAGGATTCCCCCATGAATGTTCTGGGTTTAACCCACTTAGACCGGGAACGCATTATTACACGTTATTTTATGCTTAACTATTGAAAAATAGCAGATATACAAGCTCGCAGCGCGGCACCGAGTGCCGCGCTGCGAGCTTGTAGATCTGCTATTTTTGAAAAATCGTGAACATTTATTTTTTGAAAAAAAAACTATGTTTCTATGTCAGTGGTGCTCAAACTTTTTCATGTGAAGGACCCCCAAAATGATACGTATTTGGCCACGGACCCCCATCTCAAAATATTTAGTTCCAGGGACCCCCCAGAAGCAGCATTTTAGTTACAAATATTCACTTATATTCAAAGATTTGCACACGTTTTCACGACTGCTATTTATCAATAGCTAAAGTATATAAAATAATTCCAGGCCCATCCACCTTGGGCCCTAGTAACTCAGTCCCATTCCCCCCCCCCCACCCCCCCCCCCCCCCCCACCCCCCCCTGGTGTGTGTCCCGAGGGGCAGCAGTAACAACCAGGTACCAAGCCGAGGGCCACAGCATTGCAGGGGGCGACGGTGGCGTTCCCGCTACTCCAGCGACAGTTCAGATATCGTCGTTGTCGGGTGGAAACCTTGTATGTCCAAAACCGTTCATTTTGTATTTATCATTTTAAAAATGATTTAAACTAGTGAAAACAGCAGATCTACAAGCACACCGCGAGGCGTTGTGTGCTTGTAGATCTGCTGTTTTCACTACTTATGTGTGACGGCCTTGCATGATGAAGCAGGGCTTTACTTTGCGAAAGAACGTACACATTTGGAGATACGAGGTGTCCACCCGACAACGACGATATACTATTGTTGTTGCTGCTCTTAATACCACCATTATTACTGGGGTTGGTGGGGGCCAGACAGTAGCCCCCCGCGGGCCGCAAATGGCCCGCGGGCCGCCTATTGGGGAACCCTGGTCTATTGGTTTATTTATGCCTAAATTATACTTCATGTCATTAGACAAAAAACAACTGATGTGATGCATCATGATTTTTTATGTTTTTTTATTTGAAAATCAATATAAGTAATAAATGGTATACACTGGTTACACTCATTGTTTCCAGAACAGTAGGGACGTGCTGGCCATTGGGAAAAGCGGGACAACTCCCGAACGGCCGGTTCATTCCCGGCCGGCCCAGGCCATATTTTTTTGGGGGGCTGGGCGGCCAAAAAAGTAAATTGTCACTGTCGGTCAGAAACCTTGTATCTCCAAGTTTCAAATTTATACACTTTTTCGCAAAGCAAAGCCCTGCTTCATCATAAAAGGCAAGTAGTGAAAACAGCAGATCTACAAGCACACAACGCCTCGCGGTGCGAGGCGTTGTGTGCTTGTAGATCGGCTGTTTTCACTAGTTTAAATCATTTTTAAATTGATAAATACAAAACAAACGGTTTTGGACATACAAGGTTTCCACCCGACAATGACGAAATATAACTCATGTAATTGGCCCACTGGCTTGTCACTTGTCATGATCTGAAATGGCAAATCTTTGAGTAGCAGCAGCGCTATAGAGAGATATCTCTATAGCGCGCAATGAGGTTCTCTACAACTCTTTTTCCCGGGCTGAATCAGGGGCCCAGCACGTCCCTGCAGAACAGTCACTTGTTTCTTATTTCCGTGAGGCAGGTCTGAGAAAAGAAGGCTTGAAATTGCTTGAGGAGCCGATAGAGTATACGTCGCAGCACCGCCACAGATTAAATTCAAGGAATTTGTTTTTCTAATTATCAAATGTTATTTTGGAGGATAAAATAAATGAGTTCTGCTCGGTGGATGGTGTACTGGTTAAATGCCTTCAGAACCACATACAACTGCTGGAATTGGATGAAATTACAGTCAGACTGTATCTGCATTATGGAGCTTAATTATGTGTCCAAAATGTTTACCCACTTCCAAACCGGTGTCCATATTTTGGGTATGTCATTATAGGTGAACATTTTCCAAAATTTGACATACAGGGGCCTTTTTTTGTCCATGTCTTAATTGGCTGACCCCTTATTCCTACATTTTTTAGCATTTTCTTTTTTTCCTATTGAAAAAACAAAAAAAAACTATGAAATCTTTGTTCTAGATCTATACATTCTGTGTTCTAGATCTATACTTTCTATGTGCTTCAGTTCTATGTTTTTATGAATTCTGAATTCTGAATGATTTTATCTGAAGGGTCATGTGAAGCTTGACCAATCCTCAATCCTGGACGCACGATACACACAAAGCCACTCCTTGGAAGCGGCTTTCACCGTTTCAAAAAAACGGGAAAAAAACCAGAAGTTCCCAGAATCCCAGTCTCCTGGACTAGAGTCAAAAATGAAGTTATTTGTGTATCTGTGTGTATCTTAACATGTGTGCTGCTTGCCATTTGTGAAAACCAAAAATGTTATGTAAGAATAGCAACTATCTTGAACATCAACCCACATTACTACTGTATGTATATATCGTCACTGTCGGGCAGAAACCTTGTATCTCCAAGTTTCAAATGTGTATGTTTTTTCGCGAAGTAAAGCCCTGCTTCATCATACAAGGCTGTCGCACAAAAGTAGTGAAAACAGCAGATCTACAAGCACACAACGCCTCGCACCTGTAGATCGGCTGTTTTCACTAGTTCATTTTTTAAATGATAAATACAAAATGAACGCATTTGGACGTACAAGGTTTCTACCCAACAACGACGATATGCTTGGTTTTCCTTTTATTTATTTTTTATCATTTCTTTAAGACTAATTTCATTTTTGCTTCATTCACTAAAACGGCGACTGATGGTTTGGGACAGTCGGACAATTTGTCAGGGCCGTTGGCTCAGTGATTCCTTATTGAGGTCTATTTAACCCTGCAAGACCCGAATTATTTTCTACTGGCCCCAAAAAATTAATAAAAAATCAGATGGTGTTGTAGGAGTCCTAATCACAGGAAAATGCAGTTTAAAAAAATTAATAATGTTTTTTTGTAAGGTTTTATAGCCATAAATCATAAATCATAAACCATGCTCTAATTTGCATTTTGGGGATATTTTTTTTAAATAATAACATAATAGTACATGTTCTAGACATTCTAATGATGATGATTACAGGCATTTCACTTATGTTTTAGTGAGGAATAGCTTCAGTTAAAAAGTGAGATGTTGTTCGTCCAGACGCTGGAATTTCAACTTCTCTGGGAGGTGTGAATGTCAGCCCCTGTGGGGGGTATTTATATGCAAATATCGTGGCCAGTGGCATTGTAATACTAAACAATAGGATTTAATGGTGATGTTAATGTGAAAAAAGAACAGGAAAACTAACTATAACATTTTTTTAAAAATGATTTAAATAATGTTGCCAAAAAGCAACGCTGGGCCTTGCAGGGTTAATCTTCAATGGAGGAAATGATGACTCACGTGAAATAATCTGTTTCCAGCTTCTTGGTATTGGCCGAGTCCAGATCTCAGCCAGATTTGTCATTGTTCAGCATGGATTAATCACTCAGGGTGACAGTGCAAGTAATTGGCCAATTTTTCATCATAGGACCACAAGAATACCCCCTGTCAGCACAGCTGTCATGCAAACTAACAGAGGAGGCTGCCTGGGCCGCTCTCTTTCAATAATATCGTCTCCGGGGGATGTATTAATCATATCTGCGCCATTTAAAGAAACATGGATCAGGTATAGGCCCATAGGTTTGTGTGAAGAAGCATAACACACTGTCACTTTAATTATTTGAAGTACCACATGTTTTCTTTGATGATGAAGATGAATCTTTAGTAGTGTAGATACTGTACCTGTGAGTTCATTGGTGGTGCGCTGTTTATTGAAGCGGTGAAAGCTGCTTTCAAGGAGTGACTGTCCCGTACAGTCTGTCCCATAGGCTTCCAAGGAGTCCCGTGTCCGTGTCATGTCCCGTGCATGCAGTATTGAGGATTGCTGATTGGCCAAGCTTCACATGACAATTTGGCCCTCCAGACAAAATCATTCATTCATTCAATGAATGAACTAAAACACATAGAAAGTATAGATCTAGAACACAAAATGTATATATCTAGAACACAGATTTCACAGCTCTAGAACACCGCTTCACTTCGAACCGAGGTTTGATTTTATTGGATAAAATAGGAGACGCCCCTGTTCAGAAGCTTTTTTTTTTTTTTTACAAAGTAGTTGTAACAAGAATGGAGCATGGAGAAAAGAGACAATATGGAGCCACCTTAACAAAGACCCGTCACCTGAAAGGGTATCAATCCCCCCTCAATGTGAAGCATTAAAAGAACTCGGCTTTGCTGAAGCATTTAGGGAGGGAATTCCCATCCATTTAAAAAGAATATATGCAGTTGATTTCAAAACCCTATAACATTAGCCTATTGTCAAAAGCAAACAAGTATACTGTAGGTCCCTTTATAGAAATGGACGATATTAGGGAAACCTTCGATAATCGATAACGTTGTTTAATGCCTCGATATCGATATTACTCACGATATTAGTCAAAACAATTGCATTTTATAGTTTTTAATGTTTTTCTGCTTTAGGTCCACTGCCTGCCTAACCCAGATAATGAATAGCATATCCATGCATAGACACATTTGCTACGTGCATGCATAGTGTCTGTTAATTAATTTGACACATACACCAATACCTCATTTCAAGCCGTCTTTGTCGATATGTATACCTCGCATGTTGATACCTCGATATATTTTCAATATATTGCCCAGCCTTAAGCCCTTTGCACACAGGCGCGTTTATCCGCACGGATAAAACGGACAATGATTCTCTACGACCTCATGCACACCGGATCCGAATTAGCCGTGCGACGAGTGGCTGCGGCCGTGCGTTTTTTTCTCGATCGAACTCAGTTCGATTCGTGCGTCTTGTCGCATGCGGTAAAAAACTCATCACTCCTTTTATGACTCCTTTTGGGATCCGCAGCGCCGATTCCGCAAAGCATTGCACACCAAATCCAATGCGTTTTATTCATACAGCAAACGAAAAAAACGCAACTGTCCTGTGTGCAAAGGGCTTTACTTTATAGCAAGCAGCAGCTCCCAACTTGCCTGTGATCCCTCCACAGTCCATTTGCCCCTCAGCATATCCTCTCAATAGCCGGCAAAGTCAGCCTGACCTCTGAGCTTATGTTGGCCGGCAAAAGAATTCTGTGTGGAGGCAGAGATTCTCTGACAAAGGTGGCTTTAGACTGCACGGCCTGTAGCCTATCGAAAGCAGGAGTGGAAGCAACAGTGGGTCTTTACTCAAGGCTCCGTGTGAGGTTCTCTCAAGTCTTTGGGGGTGATGGACCCCCGCCATGGGCGGGTCTTATCGGCTCTAAGCCCAGAGGGACCTTTGGGGAGCAGATTCTCAGATCTGCTTATGATGGTGATGGCTTTTAAAGCCCGGCTGCATTATAAGATATTATTAAACAGCTTATCTCACAGCGTTCTTTACTTCCACCTTGTCTTGGGAGCTGAGTGCGTGCCGTGCGTGTGTGTGTGTGTGTGTGTGTGTGTGTGTGTGTGTGTGTGTGTGTGTGTGTGTGTGTGTGTGTGTGTGTGTGTGTGTGTGTGTGTGTGTGTGTGTGTGTGTGTGTGTGTGTGTGTGTGTGTGTGTGTGTGTGTGTGTGTGCGTGCGTGCGTGCGTGCGTGCGTGCGTGCATAATGGTTGAATAAAGGTTAAAGGAGGATTCCGGAGTAGTGTTTTATTTACCTAAATCTTATGTTTGGAGCCCAAGTAAAGGCGAGTGGTAGAGCGGTTTTATTCGTTCACGACAACATCACACTGTTGTCCAGGTGCCCACCTCTCCAAGTTCCCACATGTCCCTAGTACCCAGTTGTCCAGGTGCCCACCTCTCCAAGTGCCCACATGTCCCTAGTACCCAGTTGTCCAGGTGCCCACCTCTCCAAGTTCCCACATGTCCCTAGTACCCAGTTGTCCAGGTGCCCACCTCTCCAAGTGCCCACATGTCCCTAGTACCCAGTTGTCCAGGTGCCCACCTCTCCAAGTGCCCACATGTCCCTAGTACCCAGTTGTCCAGGTGCCCACCTCTCCAAGTGCCCACATGTCCCTAGTACCCAGTTGTCTAGGTGCCCACCTCTCCAAGTGTCCACATGTCCCTAGTACCCAGTTGTCCAGGTGCCCACCTCTCCAAGTGCCCACATGTCCCTAGTACCCAGTTGTCCAGGTGCCCACCTCTCCAAGTGCCCACATGTCCCTAGTACCCAGTTGTCCAGGTGCCCACCTCTCCAAGTGTCCACATGTCCCTAGTACCCAGTTGTCCAGGTGCCCACCTCTCCAAGTGCCCACATGTCCCTAGTACCCAGTTGTCCAGGTGCCCACCTCTCCAAGTGCCCACATGTCCCTAGTACCCAGTTGTCCAGGTGCCCACATGTCCGAAGTGCCTAGCGCCTCTATATTTTTTAAGTACATTGATTTAATGACATCATAAAATCATCGGGTGGTTTCCAGGCACGCCCGGCTGGGAAGAGACTAGCTCTGGTCCATCGCGTCACCTCCCGGTGACACTCTGACAGACCCGTCGGCAAATGAATAGGCCGCGTTTTCTCAGCCCCTACCAGCGCTCAACTTCAGTCAAAATAAACTAAACTACTTCACTACTCACCAAACCAAAGGTAGTTTTGCTTTGTTGAAAGTCTATTCTCCACGGTGGTGAACCCCTCAGCACCCCACCCATTCTGCAAAATATACTATTTTTGGCATGAAATAAAGTGCATCCAACTCGACCGCCGCTTATTTCCGGGTTGTGAACCATTGTATCTTCGGTGGCCGCTGGGTGGCTCGAGGTGGGTGCGTTTTATTTCATGAAAAAAATAATGTATTTTACAGAGTAGGTGGGGTGCTGAGATGTTCACCACCGCAGAGAATAGACTTTCAACAACGGAAAACTACCTTTGGTTTGGTGAGTAGTGAAGTAGTTTTGTTTATTTTGACTGAAGTTGAGCGCTGGTAGGGGCTGAGAAAACGCGGTCTATTCATTTGCCGACGGGTCTGTCAGAGCGTCACCGGGAGGTGACGCGATGGACCAGAGCTAGGAAGAGACCATGGGGCAGACCAAGGACCAAGGTGGGGGGATTATATATCTCCACGCTGGCCTGGATATACCCCGGGAACCCCCTGCAGTTAGACTTGGCTAATGAGGCCATGCAGAGAAAGGGATGTCTGGCTTTCTCTACTGCTATTTCCACGACTCAGCTCTGGATAAGCGGACAAAGATGGATGGATGCAGCGATCGGAGTTGACGCAACCCTCTCTTTACATGGTATATATATGGACAATGCTCCAAATAACGGGCGGTCAATTGAATCCCCAATTATGTCTCAGAAACGGTTTAACCCATTCAGAACGGGTACACATTATGTGTATCATTATTTTATGCTTTAACTATTGAAAAATAGCAGATATACAAGCTCACAGCGCGGCACCGAGTGCTCTCGGCGCTGTGCCGAGAGCTTGTATATCTGCTATTTTTGAAAAATCGTGAAAATTAGAATTTTGACCCGATTCTATAAGTGTCTTTTGAATCCTTCTAAGATTTTTTGAAAAACCTATGTTTCTATGTCAGCAATCTGGCCAGCCATCGTCAAAGAAAAGGTCCTTCTTTTCACTTAACTGGAGCTCAGTTAGTCTGTTCTTGAGAGACTACTATGTCAGTGGTTCTTCATGTAGTTTTTCATGTGAAGGACCCCAAAATGATATTTATTTGGCCACGGACCCCCATCTCAAAATATTTAGTTCCAGGGACCACCCAGAAGCAAAATTTGAGTTACAAACGTTCGCTTTGAAAATACATATATTCAAAGATTTGCACACATTTTCACGACTTTTTCAAAAATAGCAGATCTACAAGCTCGCAGCGTGGCACTCGGTGCCGCGCTGTGAGCTTGTATATCTGCTATTTTTCAATAGTTAAAGCATTCAATAATCCTAGGCCTAAACGGTTTAAAGTAATAACAAGATACTCCTTTGCTCAGAATTCCTTTAAGGAACCAAATGCATGCCTGCTCCAAATTCCCATGCGCCGCAATCAAATCAGAATACATCTTCTTCCAACACAAACCAGATGAATCTCCAATAAAGAAAACAAAGCATTACCTCCAGCTGACTAATGACTTCCCATGATCCTCCCCTCCCTCCCTCCCTCCAACGTATTCCGTCGGGGGGAGAGAGAAAGGAGAGAGTGATGTGGGGTGTGCCGCGCGCCTGAAGTTTTTTCCACTTACCCTTATTGCTTTTGCCCACCGAAGAAGCAATATTATTATCTACGGCCCTGCAGGCCACATAGCACACAACTTGTAAATAATAAAGCAAGAAGCGGCTGGACAGAAGCCTAGCTGTGAGGCCACGGCTAATCCTGGTATTATTCCACTTTTATTGTTGCTGTTTGTTCATTATTCCTCATCTCCTCTGGCTGAAGACGGCCGAGGCTGAATTTGTTTTCACTCCATTGTTTTTCAAGTCCAAATTAGCATTGAGGAACGGGCAACATGTAGAAACTGTCGCTTGTCAGGGGAAAACCCTGTATGTCCAAAACCGTTCCTTTTTATCATAATTCTTTCATAAACGATTACATTGGTGAAAAAAGACTTAGTTTGAGCTTACAACGTGTCACATCGTGACAGGGTGTGAGCTTGTAGATCGGCTATTTTCATTACTTTTTCACTCTTGTTTGATGAAGTAGGACCCATTTAGGTCTGGGCATATTGAATGCTTTGAGCTTGTAGATCTGCTATTTTTGAAAAAGTCGTGAAAATGTGTGCAAATCTCTGAATACATGTATTTTCAAAGCGAAAGTTTGTAACTGTAATTTTGCTTCTGGGTGGTCCCTGGAACTAGATATTTTGAGATGGGGGTCCGTGGCCAAATAAATATCAGTTTGGGGGTCCTTCACATGAAAAGGTTTGAGAACCACTGACATAGTAGTCTCTCAAGAACAGACGAACTGAGCTCCAGTTAAGTGAAAAGGACCTTTTCTTTGACGATGGCTGGCCAGATTGCTGACATAGAAACATAGGGTTTTTCAAAAACCCTTAGAAGGATTCAAAAGACACTTATAGAATCGGGTCAAAATTCTAATTTTCACGATTTTTCAAAAATAGCAGATCTACAAGATCGCAGCGCGGCACTCGTATATTATCTGCTATTTTTCAATAGTTAAAGCATTCAATAATGATACACAATAATGTGTACCCGTTCTGAATGACAAAAAAAACATAAAAGGTTGAAATGGAGATAGGAGGTTTCTGCCTGATGGCAACGAAATGCCTTTATTTGTTTTTGGCTCTCCTTACCTACCTCTTGACCCCTTTATTACCCATAAGGCATTGCAAACTCTCACTGTTGGCATTAATATTACATTGTTTAAATTATGAGTAATGCTTCCTTCTCTCTAGAATAGATTCTTGTCTCTAATTGTGTACATTTAGAGAGAGTCAGAGAAACAATAACAACCCACTGATTCAAGCTACGGTATATAACTCAGTTATAGGGCCCTTGTGAAATGATCCTTGAGCACATTATGTGCACATGAATTGTACAGAAAGCTAAGCATCGGTTGATCATTGACAAAGCATCCAATTCAATACTTGTTCATGGCTGAAGTATTCTATAAGCCTCAGGAGTTGTAATGATTCATATTTGCTCAGCAAATACCCTGGACTTGATTCCAATCGGCTGGGCCCAGCAATATCCTTGAATGGCCTCAATGGATTGCAAAACATATTGTATGTTGTTTACACTTGTTGTATTGTTTAGGCCTAGAATTATTGAATGCTTTAACCAGTGAAAAAATAGCAGATATACAAGCTCACAGCGCGGCACCGAGTGCCACGCTGCGAGCTTGTAGATCTGCTATTTTTGAAAGAGTCGTGAAAATGTGTGCAAATCTTTGAATATATGTATTTTTCAAAGCGAACGTTTGTAACTCACATTTTGCTTCTGGGGGGGGGGGGTCCCTGGAACTAGATATTTTGAGATGGGGGTCCGTGGCCAAATACATATCATTTTGGGGGTCCTTCACGTGAAAAGGTTTGAGAACCACTGACATAGTAGTCTCTCAAGAACAGACTAACTGAGCTCCAGTTAAGTGAAAAGGACCTTTTCTTTGACGATGGCTGGCCAGATTGCTGACGTAGAAACATAGGTTTTTCAAAAAATCTTAGAAGGATTCAAAAGACACTTATAGAATCGTCACAATTTTTCAAAAATAGCAGATCTACAATCTCGCAGCGCGGCACTCGGTGCCGCGCTGCCCCATCTAGCCCCCCCCCCCCTGCCCCCCTGGAGCCGCCACTGCTGTCATGTCTCACCCAATGGATACACCTCAACAACCAAGAATAGTCTGTGTCCATTGGTGGAAAAAGTACTCACATTCTTTACTTGAGTAAAAGTATCAATGCTGCATTGTGGAAATATTCTGTTGCAAGTAGAATTTTACTTGAGTAAAATTACAAAAGTACTGGTATCAAAATATACCTAAAGTACAAAATGTTTGAAAATAGCAGATCTACAAGCTCACAACACGTCGCATCACGACGCTTTGTGCGCTTGTAGATCGGCTATTTTCAAATAGCCAAGGTATAAATTAGGACTAAAGTGGATTAATGTAGGCTACAGTATGTTTTATAATAATATTCTAATTTATATCTGAGAACTAACTATTAACTAAGGTTTTCAAATAAATGTAGTGGAGTAAAAGTACAATATTTGGTTCTGAGATGTAATGGAGTAGAAGTAAAAGTATTGGAAATTGGAAATAGTAAAGTACAAATAACTCAAAACTGTACTTTACTTAAGTAAATATACTTAGTTACTTTACACCATGTGTCATGTATAAAAGGGCCAAGGCTCAAGTCTTCTCTTCACTTGCATTGTTGTTGTGAAGCCGTCCTTATGAACCACTTAAACCAGGGGTATGGTGATGGACAGGCTGGCAGAAGAGGTTAGACAGGAATCCCCATGGACCCTGATGTTTGCAGATGACATTGTGATCTGTAGAGAGAGCAGTGAGCAGTAGAGCAAAATCTAGAGACGTGAAGATTATGCCCTGGAAAGGAGAGGAATGAAGGTTAGCAGCAGCAAGACAGAATACATGTGTGTGAATGAGAGGAACCCAAGTGGAACAATGGGGTTACAGGGAGTAGAGGCAAAGAAGGTGAAGGACTTCAAGTACTTAGTCAATCTGAGGTTTGACCCAAAAGAAATTGCAATAGTAATGGTTCAAGGTTTTTTATGATCCTTAGGGTCATCCTAAAAAACATGTTAAAAGTTTCCCATTATATTCTTAGTGGATCAAGGTGAATTTGGTGGGTTCAAGTTTGGGTCCCTTCACTTACTATAGATGGAAAAAAGACCTCCAAGGGGTCTAATTAGGGTTTTGTCATGATTCTGAATCCATTTCCAAGCATTTGTTTTGCACGAAAAACATTCCTCGGGCTAAAAACGGACACAACAAAACTGAGCTGACCACAGAAAAGTGATGACTTATCACTCATAGTTTGGGGGATCAGTTTTTAGCCCAAGGAATGTTTTCCGTGCAAAACAAATGCTTGGAAATGGATTCAGAATCATGAAAAAACCCTAGTTAGACCCCTCACTTGCTACTTAAAGAAGATTTTTTGGGGGGGTCTTTTTTTCCTCTATAGTAAGTGAAGGGACCCAAACTTGAACCCCCTGAATTCACCTTGATCCATTAAGAATAAAATGGAAAACTTTTAACATGTTTTTCAGATTGATTGATTGATTGAAGACTTTATTAGAAGTTTGCATAGGAAAAGGTACAGTTTCATGACGGTACAGTTCACTGGTACAAGGTCTACTAAAAGGAGATCCATGAAAAGACTAAGCTTATTTCCACTGGAAACCATTGAAGTATCTCATATAACATTGAATGACAGACAAATAGAACACAGTACTATGCAGTAGATATGTAAAGAAAAAGAAAAAAGAAAACAGTAAGTCTAAATAAACAGTATATACAAAGAAAGGGGAGGGTAGGGTTGGGCTAGGTTAGTTTTTTACCAGTTGCGAATGGCTGCTGCCTGTAAGTGATTCTTCAGGGCAATTTTAAAGGATGCTAGTGATCCACACTCCTTTATGACCTTCGGTAAGGCTTTCCACATTTTGGTGGTATAGCAGAAAAAGGAGTTTGACCCTTTGTTGGTTTTGACTCTGGGTTGAAAGTGATCTGTGGCGCTGCCTCTGGTGTTGTAATTATGGACATCCTTAATGTTTATAAAGTATTTTGACAGGTACTTGGGTATCATAGTGGTGTAGTGTATCTTGTACACCAGGCCCATTGCAAGTTGCTGTACTCTGTCATCTACTCTGAGCCACCCCACTCTTAACTGGTGAGTAGCGGTGAGGTGAGTCTGATAGGGAAGGTGAAGTAGGACCCTAATTAGTTTATTTTGGGCTGTTTGGAGTTTAGTTTTTAGGGCTTGTGGGGCGTCACGATACCATACGTGGACTCCGTAGTCAAAGAGGGGCTGGATTATTGCACCAGCTATGGTCTTCAGTGTGTTGAAATTGACCATTGGGGCGATCCTCTGTAGGAAACGAGTCCGTTGGTTGATTTTATTTATTACTTTAGAAGTCATCTTTTCACTGGAAAGATTAGCTTCAAGGATACATCCTAAGTAAGAGATTTCGTTTTTTCGTGTTATGACCTTGTCACCCACTTTGATTGTGAAGTTATCGACTTTTTTGAGGTTATGATTTGATCCAAAGAGGATGGACTCAGTTTTTCCCAGATGAATTGATAATTTGTTGTCATTAAGCCATGTGCAGATCTTACTTAGTTCAGAGTTAAGTGTCTTTTCAACCTGCAAGTGGTCCTTGCCCGAGACTAGGAGAGCCGAGTCATCCGCGAACAGGAACAGGTTGCAGTCACAAGCAGATGCCATGTCGTTCACATATATTAGGAACAACAGAGGTCCCAGTATGCTACCTTGAGGAACACCACAGCTTACTGGGAGGGGGGGGGGACAGGGTACCGTTAATCTCCACCACCTGTTCCCTCCCCACCAGGTAAGATTGCATCCAACTCACTGCTGCGCTGTCAAGACCGATGGCTTTTAGTTTCTCAATCAGAATAGAATGATTTACGGTGTCAAATGCCTTCTGGAGGTCCATCATGACCATGCCGCTATATTTGCCGTCATCCGCTTCGCGTTTGATTTGGTCAGTCAAATACAGAAGGCATGTGTCAGTGGAATGAGATTTTCTGAATCCAGATTGGAACTCGTAAATCAGATTATTCTCATCGAGATATCTTGCTATCTGTTCGTAGACTAGATGACTCTAAGGATCATAAAAAACCTTGAACCATTATTACTATTGCAATTTCTTTTGGGTCAGGCCCTTTTTTAGCTTATAGATTGACTGCCCTACCAACATTTCAGAGCAATAGAGGTGAAGAAACGAGTGCAGGCAGGTTGGAACTGGTGGAGAAACTGGGGTGATGTGCGTGTGACAGGAAAGTATCAGAAAGAATGAAAGGGAAGGTGTACAAGACGGCGGTGAGACCAGCTACTGTAGGTTGTGTGGTTTAGAGACGCTCGCACTGAAGAAAAGACGGGAAGCAGAGCTGGAGGCAGCGGAGACTAAAATGTTCTCTCCGGGAGTAACGAGGACGGATAGGATCAGGAAGGAGTACATCAGAGGGACAGAGCATGTCAGATGTTGTGGAGATAGAGCCAGAGAGGCCAGACTGAGGGATAGGGAGTATAGATGGATGCTGAGGTTGGAACTGCCTAGAGGAAGACCAAAGAGGAGATTTATGGATGTATAGTGAAGTTAGTTGGTGTGAGAGAAGAGGAGGCAGAGGACAGGGTGAGATGGAGGCAGATGATTAAGTTGTGGCGTCCCCTGAAGGGAAAAGCCGAAAGGAGAAGAATATTCAATGTTTTTCAGGCCAAGGCCCCCTTAGCTGAGAGAGAGCAGAGAGGGAGGGACCCCCACTACATATTGTATAAAAGTGATTCAACTTTTTTCCTATAGATTTGATAGATAGCTTGGCAGCACTGTCATCAGTTTTGTGTAAATGTATGTTTTTTTTGTTCACGTGTAATGTCAGACATTTAACCTCTTAAACCCTCAATACTTAGTAAACGTAACCTTTGACTGTGTCCTTGGTCTGCCCTTTTTCCCCCTCTACACCAAACCTCTGCAAGGTGATGTGAGCTTGTAGATCGGCGATTTCTACAGTATTTTCGGCTAATGTTCTCCTCAGTTGTAACTCTGAGGACCCCGTATAGGGATCCGGGACCCCCTGTTGAAGACCCCTGTGAAACAGACCTGATGCGGATAGATGCGGTTTCGAATCCCGATCCCGATGACCTTTGCTGCGTACGTTTTCTGAAAAACTTATATCATAATGTGCTATAAAAATGCAGATGATTGGTTTCACCATTACAAAAATATTCAGCATTGTTGAAATAAAATGTGAAGTTTCTGCTTAACACATGAAATGTTGAAAAAGACGATCAAATCTCCCACCCGGTCTCAAATGAGTCATGATGTGATGAAGAGGTGATAGCGGTCATGAGTCAGCATGTCGCTCAGTTTGGCAAAGGTAGTGTAGTGTTGCCGACTCATCGCTATTAATCATTGTGTGAGATACATTTACAAAGGAGGTTTATTTATTAGTGTATTGGTTGGGCCATGCAAAACAATGAGTCTATCTGTCTGTTTTTAGTACTGTAGCCTTTGTTTGTAACTCTGCTAGCAAATGTATCCAACAGGGGGTGCTGGAAATCACCCAAGCAAACCCCCAACATTCCACCCTTTTTGGAAAAAGGGGATGACATTTGCGTACAGCACAGGCCAAGATCTATATTCAAACCTAGAACTTTGCTTTTATTTAGCATGGACACTGACTGACTTTGTTTTTATTTATCATGGGCACTAACTGAATGACATGAGCATCTAGACATCTGGGGTGTTCATTCTCAATTGAACTTTATTTTCAAGCCGCTGCCTTCAGGAAGGAGATTGCGGTGTTCCAGCATACAATAAGGTCAGACTAAAAAGGTCCTTTGTCCATCAGTCGACTTTAAGGCTTAACCAGGAGTTTGGCCAGGGGTAGGCTAGGTAGTGGACATTGCTCTTGTCTGTAGTATCCTTATGTATGTAATCCAGTTTTTTGTTCCTTTGTGTCAATTTGTTTGTTTATATGTTGTCGCATACATGGCCGCTGTGTCGCAAGACACATTTCTGTGTGAACCGACAATAAGTACTATATCATATCATATCATATCATATCATATCATAGTCTCAAAGCTTTATAATGGCTCACATTTAACATAGTCCGTCCTTAGAACCTCAGTCAGGCGAGGAAAAACTCCCTGCAAGGAAAAGAAGGAGAAAACTGGGGAAGGATCACAACACAGAGTGCAGTAGGAGCTGAGCGGGCAATATTTATGCCAAACAAACAGAAAAGTGACAGCAAGACATTTTACACTATTAGCATTTGTATATTCCTAATAAATGAAACTCAATGAGGAGGAGGATATCTGTGGAGGGTGGAATACAAGTCAGTTGAGGACAGGAAGGGAACCTCGGGACGGTTCAGGGACGTGCTGGCCATTGGGAAAAGCGGGACAACTCCCGAACAGTAGGTTCATTCCCGGCCGGTCCAGGTCGGCCATTAGGAAAAATATAAAATGTTGGCCTTCGTTCCATTTTGGGGGCTGGGCGGCCAACAAAGTAAATCGTCACTGTCGGGCAGAAACCTCGTATCTCCATGTTTCAAATGTATAAAATTTTTGCAAAGCAAAGCCCTGCTTCATCATACAAGGCCGTTGCACAAAAGTAGTGAAAACAGCAGATCTACAAGCACACAACGCCTCGCGGTGCGAGGCGTTGTGTGCTTGTAGATCGGCTGTTTACACTAGTTTAAATCATTTTTAAAATGATAAATACAAAACAAACGGTTTTGGACATACAAGGTTTCCACCCGACAACGACAAAATATAACTCATGTACAGTAATTGGCCCACTGGCTTGTCACTTGTCATGATCTGAAATGGCAAATCTTTGAGTAGCAGCAGCGCTATAGAGAGAGATCTCTCTCTATAGCGTGCAATGAGGGCCTCTACAACTCTTTTTCCCGGGCTGAATCAGGGGCCCAGCATGTCCCTGGGACGGTTAGTGGGTCTGAAGTCCACAGGGCAACATGGTGGATGGTGCTGATGTGTGATGCAGATCAGATATGAGGACACACAGCCAGGGGTGTCGCACCAAATTCTGGGCCCTGTGTACTTTAACTATTGAAAAATAGCAGATCTACAAGCTCACAGCGCGGCACCAACTGCCGCGGTGCGAGCTTGTAGATCTGCTATTTTTGAAAAATCGTGAACATTTGTGCAATATTTCACATTTTTTGAAAACCCTATATGTTTCTATGTCAGTGGTGCTCAAACCTTTTCACGTGAAGGACCCCCAAAATAATATGTATTTGGCCACGGACCCCCATCTCAAAATATTTAGTTCCAGAAGCAAAGTTTTAGTTACAAATGTTTGCTTAAAAAATACCTATATTCAAAGATTTGCACACATTTTCACCCTTTTCAAAAATAGCAGATCCACAAGCTCGCAGCACGCGCTGTGAGCTTGTAGATCTGCTATTTGTCAATGGCTAAAGTATAACATAATTAAGGCCCCTCCACCTTGGGCCCTAGTAACTCAGTCCCACATTAGTTAAATTAAAACAGCTAAATACTTACTTACAGAATAATACATTTTATATTATATTTGGAAGTGGAGAATCTGTAATCTGAGTAGCTTCTTAGTCAGAAATGAATTAGGAGTAAATCATAAGAGTTACTTGGAAGAAAGGGAGTGTCACTCCACCAGCCCCTGAAAGAAGACACAGTTGCGAAAATGTAATGTACAAGACAAGACACCTGTGTCAACTGCTCTTGGTTTGTCTGTAGACATCACATGCTCTCACAGGCAGGCCAAAGCTTTGACTATATTACATGCTCTCAAAGAGGCTTCAAAGGTTTGTCTTTTTCAAAGGGCTCCAAAGGTTTGTGCCAACTGTGTACCATGACATGCATAAAAGCACCGCGTAGGGACAGAATGTCACCTGATTTCAGTGTGGAAAAACGGAGGGAAAACCAGTCCACAGCAATGATTGTGATGTAATGAAACCATTGCTGAACATGGTTTCAGCGGTTTGAATCACCCTTTGCAGGTCGGCACACACACTGGCTCATCGAGTGATTCAACTTGTCCAATCATAGCAACACGTTCTCATTTCTCATTTCTGATCACAAACACGTTGGTCACACTAATCTGCCGTTGTAGCGTAACTAGCGTTACAACATGACCTTTTCTGTCTCTGTCTCATTCTTGCTCTCTCTCTCACACACACACACACACACACACACACACACACACACACACACACACACACACACACACACACACACACACACACACACTCTCTTTCTACCGTGAGTGGAGCACACATCTGCCAATAGAGTGGGTAAATAGAGTGAGCAAAAGGGAATTCTTCCCTTTGCTCAAGCGTATACAGTAGCTATTTAATTTAATATTTATAAGAGTAGGTACAGTATATGCAACATATACAAGCTTGGCCAATCAACGACACGTTTGTGACCATTGTTGGCCAATAAAGTTCGGATATTACATGCCCACCATGAGGCCGATTTGAAAGATTCTCGGTGGAATGTCTTCCTTTGCCTACTTCAGTGTGTACAAACAGTTTGACAGACATTAGCCTGGGTGCCATCCTGTTCGCACCGCCATTTCTTTTTTCTCTCCGCATCACAGTCTGGAAATGATTCAGTTGACTCATATTTCTGAACATCCGTTGTGACGTAGCGAGGTCATTGCTGATTGGGTGTTGTTGAAACGAATCAGAGCAGGTTATAGGGTAGCTACGTCATCAACCAGCCAATACACACTGGTGTATTTGTCCTGCCTCTCACCACAGACCAATCGGGAGCTGGGGTGGCTGGAAAGCCGCATTCTATGTTCCACCTCCCCTTGGAGATGCGAGGCTTTCCAGATTGTGATGCGGAGAGACAAAACAAATCACGGAATGGAGCAAACAGGCTGGCAGTCAGGCTAGACAGACACACAAACAGGTGCAAAAACATAATCTCCGCCTCCGTCACGGGCCTTCCAGGCAAGGTTGAGATAACAACAAAAATGTGTTGCGCTGCAATTCCACAGCTGTGGCAGAGAAATTAGCTACTGTATAACAGGGAACTGGAAGCGTTTCTTTTCCTTGGCAGAACTCCTCCATTACATATCTTCCACACGCTGAGTCCCTTTTTGAGCGCTTAATGTCCCAATTATGGCAGCAGCTCTCAGCTCTGGAGCAGATCAGTGGAGACACGCCAACCACGGCACTCTGCACAATTGTTGGTGCGAAGGGTTTGACAAGATAAATGAAGACCCTTTGAAGAAGGTGATGTGCACGAGTAGCAGCCAGTTGAAGAAGTCTGCCTGTTCTCCAAAGCATACTGCTGTCTGCTGCTGTGACAACAGCCCTGTCCGTAATATGTAAGCAATCTAGATCTGACTGCTCAGCTAGCTATTGACCGTCAGGTCGCAGTTACTATCAAAACCTCCACCGGCTGTCAGTCTGTCAGTCTGTCACATCACGTCACTCACGTCACGTCACACTTTTGCCCTACTCATATCTCCGGCACCGTTGCCCCTATCCATGCCAAACTTTGCACACAAACTCCTTAGATGGCAAATCACAACCTCCAGCCCTGATTTCTCACATGGCCCTCTTCTAATGCCACGATGAGGCAATTTTTTGCAAAACACATTTCTGGACACTGCTCCTACAGATTTTGACCTGTGTCATCAACATGGATCTGTCCCATTTCCCATATTCCCTCCCGATTGGCTACGATTGCCTTCTAAAGTTTGTGTATGTGACCTGGCGGTCGCTTATCTCTCGATTAGGGAGTCTTACTGGTTTTATTGGTGTTGGTACTCCCGGAAAGATTTACACTGTCAAATCGTGTGGGTGAATATTAATAGTGGGGGATGCAAATGTATGGCTTTTAAAATGAGTCGAGTTGAAAAATAACGTGTTGTCTTCCACTACCCTGGGATGTATTTGGAGGTGGCACAGATTCTCTATCTAGGGAGTGTTGGAGGCTTATCACAACCTGCTCTGAGGAAGCAGCAGTCAGCCAGACTAATCCTAACATCCTGGACAGAAGATACTAAATGTACATATCGTCACTGTCGGGCAGAAACCTCGTATCTCCAAGTTTCAAATTTGCACAGTTTTTCTGCTGTCGCACAAAAGTAGTGAAAACAACCGATCTACAAGCACACAACAGTTGTGTGCTTGTAGATCGGCTGTTTTCACTAGTTTAAATCATTTTAAAAATGATAAATGCAAGACAAACGGTCTTGGACATACAAGGTTTCCACCCGACAACGATAATACTGTATATTTGCTAGATCCCAGGTGTGAATGTTTGAAACGTAAGCAGCTAGGCCGGGCCTTGCTGATAAGGACCACTCGTACTCAGCGAACCAAATAAATAAAGTTCGAAAAAAACAATATCATAAACAATAAGAAATGTGCGAGTTCAGGGTGAAATAAATGCACTGTTAGGCGAATCCTAATGGACTCCATTTAGGCCTGTTTCATGTTTACCTTCCAAGCCAAGCCAAGCATCCCCAGCGGACGCTCTTATCCCTACAAGACCCGAATTAATTTCTACTGGCCAATTAAAAGGTTTTATAGCCATAAATCATGAATCATAAATCATGCTCTAATTTGCATTTTGGGGATATTTTTCACAATAATAACATATGTACATGTTCTAAACATTCTAATGATCACGAAAAGAAATATTACAGGCATTTTACTTCTGTTTTAGTGAGGAATAGCTTCAGTTAAAAAGTGAGATGTTGTTCGTCCAGACGCTGGAATTTCAACTTCTCTGGGAGGTGTGAATGTCAGCCTCTGTGGGGGGTATTTATATGCAAATATCGTGGCCAATGGCATTGTAATACTAAACAATATATTTAAAAAATGTTGCCAAAAAGCAACGCTGGGCCTTGCAGGGTTATTTCTCCATGCGGCAATTTGCATTTTTATGACGTACGGGAGTGGAGATTTATGTGCTTGGCCTTATAGCCCGTCTCTACCGCCAGTGTAATTGAGGGATGGCTTTCAACGGAGAGGTCCCGTCGCCAGAGTGAAGAGCCCTGGCTGGCAGCAGGAGGAGCCAGGACATACAGGGACGTGCTGGCCATTGGGAAAAGCGGGACAACTCCCCAACGGCCGGTTCATTCCCGGGCCGGTCCAGGCCGGCCATTAGGGAAAAAAAATTAAAATAAAATGTCGGCCTTTGTTCCATGTTGGGGGCTGGGCGGCCAACAAAGTAAATCGTCACTGTCGGGCAGAAACCTCGTATCTCCAAGTTTCAAATGTATACATTTTTTCGCAAAGCAAAGCCCTGCTTCATCATACAAGGCCGCCGCACAAAAGTAGTGAAAACAGCAGATCTACAAGCACACAACGCCTCGCGGTGCGAGGCGTTGTGTGCTTGTAGATCGTCTGTTTTCACTAGTTTAAATCATTTTTAAAATGATAAATACAAAACAAACGGTTTTGGACATACAAGGTTTCCATCCGACAAAGACGAAATATAACTCCGGTACAGTAATTGGCCCACTGGCTTGTCACTTGTCATGATCTGAAATGGCAAATCTTTGAGTAGCAGCAGCGCTATAGAGAGAGATCTCTCTCTATAGCGCGCAATGAGGGCCTCTCCAACTCTTTTTCCCGGGCTGAATCAGGGGCCCAGCACGTCTCCCTGAGCCAGGACATGGGTAGAGGCCGCAGAAAACCTTTCCAGCGCCAGGTAATTCACATGAGAGTGGACTCCATCATTGTTGTGCCTGGGGCAAACAGGATGGGGGAAATATCCAGCCAGTGAAAATAATTAGCTAACGGAGAACGTTTTGTTGTTGTTGTTGTTGGGCCCACCAAGCTTCTGCCTTCACACTCTGTGGGCATGTTCTGTATCTGCAGGGGCGTCACAAGGGGGAGTGGGACTTATAGGGCCCAAGGAGGAGGGGCCTTAATTATTTTATGCTTTAACTATTGAAAAAAATAGCAGATTCCTTCCTTGTTTTCCAAGGCGACCTTGTTGCGTTAGGGGGACGCCCAGCACAACACTTGTGGAACACTTCCAGCCGTCTGTAAACAAGGAAATACCTTGTTTTGTTTTTAGTTTTGAGTTAAATTATAAAAAAAAATATTTAGTAGCCGGGTAATAAGCAGGATAATGAATGGCTCCTTGGTGAATGACAATATTATATAACATCCCTTCGGCCTGTTATATATCGTCATTTACCGCAGAGCCATTCATTATCCTTTACTAACTGCATAACCACACTCCTCCTTCCTCTCCTGTTCATAAGCAAGACATTGTTTACATGTTGATTAATCCATTCAGAAAGGGTACACATATTGTGTATCATTATTTTATGCTTTAACTATTGAAAAATAGCAGATATACAAGCTCACAGCGCGGCACCGAGTGCCGCGCTGCGAGCTTGTAGATCTGCTATTTTTGAAAAATCGTGAAAATTAGAATTTTGACCCGATTCTATAAGTGTCTTTTGAATCCTTCTAAGATTTTTTTTAAAAACCTATATGTCAGCAATCTGGCCAGCCATCGTCAAAGAAAAGATCCTTTTCACTTAACTGCTCAGTTAGTCTGTTCTTGAGAGACTACTATGTCAGTGGTTCTCAAACCTTTTCATGTGAAGGACCCCCAAAATGATATTTATTTTCCCACAGACCCTCATCTCCAAATATTTAGTTCCAGGGACCCCCCCAGAAGCAACATTTGAGTTACAAACGTTCGCTTTGAAAATACATATATTCAAAGATTTCCACACATTTTCACAACTTTAAAAAAAATAGGAGATCTACAAGCTCGCAGCGCGGCACTCGGTGCCGCGCTGTGAGCTTGTATATCTGCTATTTTTCACTGGTTAAAGCAGTCAATAATTCTAGGCCTGAATGGATTAAACTTGATGATCTCTACTGTTGATTTGCCTTGCAAGGTTTTGGATGCGAGTCAAACTGCTTTCTGAGACAAATTGAGAGGATTTACGCAAGCTTCTGTTTCAGGCTCACAAATTTGCCTTGTTTTTTTTGGCATAGACAAGACATATCTGTGAACAGTGCAGTCAAGCAGTCTGTCTGTATCTGTGAACAGTGCAGTCAAGCAGTCTGTATCGGTGAAAGACACTCGTTAGGTTGGGGCCTATTTTCGAAGATAGACTTGGCAGGGTCTATGTTGTCTGCATGCTTCCAAGGAAATCTGAATAACTAGTGAACTTATGGAGTTCATTTATATTTACCTCACATTTATACTGCAGCTATATCATTTGTAGGGCATTCAGCAAATATTCGAATATTCGAATATCAAAGTCACTACAAATATTTGCTTATTTAATTTTTTTTTTATAGTTTTGTCTTTAAAATATATATATATATATTTCTTCATGGTTTATAATATAAAGCTTGGCTAGATAGGAAGTCATAAGAACCCTGTCAAGCACTTGGAATTGTAGGTATTACATTTAATGTGACTCGGTTCCACAGATAAATATTGTGAAAATAGCCGATCTACATGCTCACAACGCCTCGCAACGCGAGGCGTTGTGAGCATTTAGATCTGCTATTTTCTATTTTCACAATGTTCGCCTCTTGCTTACTTAATATCTGACAGTTTACTCGAATACTAAAAATCACTATTGGTGAATGCCCCAATCATTTGTTAATGTTTCACTGTTTCTCCTTTGAATGTACAACCTGTCCTGTCGTTAGCAACACTGCTCACGATGCTTGCCATCTGTGCTAAATCCACCTGGATATGATATCTAGTTAATCCATGTTCTGTAATCCACATCATGGATGTGTGTGTGTGTGTGTGTGTGTGTGTGTGTGTGTGTGTGTGTGTGTGTGTGTGTGTGTGTGTGTGTGTGTGTGTGTGTGTGTGTGTGTGTGTGTGTGTGTGTGTGTGTGTGTGTGTGTGTGTGTGTGTGTGTGTGTGTGTGTGTGTGTGTGTGTGTGTGTGTGTGTGTGTGTGTGTGTGTGTGTGTGTGTGTGTGCGCGTGTGTGTGTGTGGCGGGGGCTGCACACCTTAATTAGGATGGTTTAGCCCTGTTTGCTACAAGCTGCGTTGCTATATGCCAGTACAAATAAAGATGTTTACATTTAGGCTATTTAAACACGAGCACATACGTACTGTACTGTATTATGTCTGGTCACGTATGACGTATAGATTCTTCATTAGGCAAATTATAGTTGTTTCCAATAAAAATAGTCGGGGGATATCTTCAGAAATAGTGTCATATTCTGGAATAAATCCCTTACCAAAAACATTTCTCCACTAATGTGTTAATTTGTAAAGGTGTCTAGTAACACATCTCACAAAGACTGAAATTCAGTTTCCCTAGGAGAATCCTTGACAGCTGCTAAAAGTTGGGGTACCATTTACTATATACAGGATAAAACACTCCAAAATAAATAAGCTTTAAGTAGTATGTGAGGGGTCAAACTAGGGGTTTTTAATGATTATGAATCCATTGCAAGCATTTATTTTGAACAAAAAACATTCCTTGTGCTAAAAAAGGCTGGTTTAGTGATTTATCAATTTTCACAGTTTTGTGGGAGCCGCCTTTACCCCAAGGAATGTTTTTTCGTGCAAAACAAATGCTTGCAATGGATTCAGAATCTTGAAAAAACCCTAGTTTGACCCCTCACATGCTACTTAAAGCATATTTATTTTGGTGTGTTTTATCCTGTATAGTTAATTTAATGGGACTCCAACTTTCAGCAGCTGTCAAGGATTCTCCTAGGGAAACTGAATTTCAGTCTTTGTGGGATGTGTTACTAGACACCTTTACAAACACATTGTAGGAAGCCATTTTTTGATAAGGAATTTATTCCAGGACTTTTTAAGATATCCCCGACTAAAATGAAATGAGACTCGTCCAATTATCACACACATACAGTTACAGTGCTTGACGAAAAAAGTAATTTAGGCGTTTATTATTTTAATAAACAAATACGCCCCATGAGAGTGTAAATGGGAACAAATGGACCCATTTTGGTCATTTTCTCATGCAAGGTACTGCATATCGTCACTGTCGGGCAGAAACCTTGTATCTCCAAGTTTCAAATTTGTAATTTTTTTCGCAAAGCCCTGCTTCATCGTACAAGGCCGTCGCACAAAAGTAGTGAAAACAGACGATCTACAAGCACCTTAAATCATTTTTAAAACGATGAATACAAAACAAACGGTTTTGGACTTAGAAAGGTTTCCACCCGACAACGACGATATGCAAGTAGTGAAAAGTAACTAAGCTAAGCACATGCAGTTAGTTAGACCCCATGCACAATGGAACAAATAAACAAACCCATATGGGTGTATTTGGTAGGTGCACAGTCACAGATCTGTAAGGGTCCAGATTGGTTCCTAACTATCATTTACCTGAGGACCCTCTTTAACCCCCTCAAGGACCCCCGGGGGTCCCCCCGGACCCCGCGTGGAGAACCACTGTATTAGGTGACATAACAGGAGTGTGTACACGTTCTTCTAAGCCATGTGGATTCAGGGGGGAAATGGAGCAGTTCTAGCCTTCCATCAAAGGCAGGCACAACTGAAACTCTCAACATCAGCCCAAACTGTCAAACTGGTCCGACGGGAGCGGAGATAAGTAGATATGCTGATTTAATATTACCACATCAATCCCCTCGCTGGGCCTGCAATGAGACAATTTGCATTAAGAGTGGCTTCACCTTTATGAAAAAAAAGAGCAAAAAACCTGAGGTGAATAGTTCTCACATTACCGCTGAAGGAGTTAACCCTGCAAGGCCCACTGGCGCTTTTTGGACACATTTATATTTTATCAAAAAAAATGTTTAAATAATTAGTTTTCCTGTTCTTTTTTCACATTAACATCACCATTGGATCCTATTGTTTAGTATTACAATGTCGTTGGCCAACTATATTTGCACGATATTTCCACAGAGGCTGACATTCTAGAGTCTGGACGAACAACATCTCACTTTTACGCTGAAGCTATTCCTCACAAAAACATAAGTAAAATATATGCCCTTTTGTTGATTATTAGAATGTCTATGTTGACATAGTTTGAAATATATTCATAAGATTTTGCCTATAAATTGATGACAACTTGATGGACAATTTATCTATTCACTATAATATAGTCTCCAATGTCTTGAGTCTTTTTTTACTATTCAGAATGCAAATTCTCCATAGGCGGAGGTCTTTTTCAATCCTCTTTTCCCTATAGTAAGTGATCACAGCATTACAATTTGGTTAGAGAAATGTGATGTTTTACACTGCATTTGTGAATTTTCAGGGGTTAGCTTGCATTTGGTGGGTCAAGAGTAAAGCCACAACAATCATTGTAGTTTTGTGTCCACAACTGTTCCAATTTGGGCATGCATTTTAGGCGGATTTTTCCCCCTCTGGACTCCCCTTGGGTTCAAGAGGTTAATTTGGCAGCAATGCATAGCTCAGGGGTATAGAGAAACCGTTATTAGAGCACGAAGGGTTCCCCGAAGGGTTCCCAGTTCGAATCCGGGCTCCCCCTGAGTTAATGTCGAAGGGTCCTTGGGCAAGACTCTGAAACCCACATTGCTTCCGGTGAGTATAGGCCATGCAAGTTGGTGCCTTGCATGGCTTCCTCCACCACCGGTGTATGAAGCGTGAATGGGTGAATGTAATGCACAATCTATGTAAAGCGCTTTGGATAAAAGCGCTATATAAATGCACCATTTACCATTTTACCATTTTAGAAATGTATTCAGGCCTTACAGGGTTAAGAACGGGGGAGAGCGTGGCGCGGCCAACACGGCTCTTGATTAAGTGAGTCAATTGGCCCGGGGGAGGACACTTCACTCCCCGTTGGCCCGGGGGAGGACACTTCACTCCCCGTTGACCTCACCGTCGTGTCATCAGCGATAATCTGGGGGAGCGTTTGATAAAACAGCCCTCCCTCCCCTCCCTCCCCTCGTCGGACAAATATGCGGCGAGTTTCGCTCACATCGGCGGCATCTCTCTCTCATCTCTCCCTCATCTCACCGTGCCTCGGGCGGATTGCCAGATGATTTTAAATGAGGGGCGAGATAGTGCCATATGGGGGGGGGGGGGGGGGGGGGGGAGACACTTCGCCAGATGTCAGTCAGGGACGAGCCATCATCAACGGCCAGGGGCGTCACAAGGGGGGGGAAGGTGGGACTGAGTTACTAGGGCCCAAGGTGGAGGGAGGAGCCTCAGTTATATTATACTTTAGCTATTGAAAAATAGCAGATCTACAAGCTCACAGCTGCGAGCTTGTAGATCTGCTATTTTTGAAAAGTCGTGAAAATGCGTGCAAATATTTGAACATATGTATTTTTTAAGTGAACATTTGTAACTAAATTTGTCCCTGTAACTAAATATTTTGAGATGGGGGTCCGTGGCAAAATACATATCATTTTGGGGGTCCTCCACATGAAAAGGTTTGAGCACCACTGACATAGAAACATAAGTTTTTCAAAAAACCTTAGAAGGATTTGAAATATTCAAAAACTTTCACATTTACAAGCAGATTTACGAGCGAGTGCCGCGCTGCAAGCTTGTAGATCTGCTATTTTTCACTAGTTAAAGCACAAAATGTGAGCGAACCCTTGTACCCAGGGACCAGAATGTGGTGTGACGCCCCTGGAGCCATCATCAGCGGCTGACGTTCACTGAACACATAAAACAGGGAGAGCATCCTCAAGGTTGAAAGTCTCATCTTCTTGCAACGACATTTACACAGTCAAACCCAGCCTGTCAATTCAGCTCCGAGAGACTGTAACAGTTTACAGATAAAGGTCGATTCTTACACTCTCTTGAGTTAAAACCCATTTAGGCCTAGAATTATTGAATGTTTTAACTATTAAAAAATAGCAGATATACAAGCTCACAAGCACAGAGTGCCACGCTGCGAACATGTAGATCTGCTATTTTTGAAAAAGTCATGAAAATGTGTGCAAATCTTTGAATATATGTATTTTCAAAGAGAACGTTTGTAACTAAAATTTTGCTTCTGGGTGGTCCCTGGAACTAAATATTTTGAGATGGGGGTCCGTGGCCAAATACATATCATTTTGGGGGTCCTCCACATGAAAAGGTTTGAGAACCTCTGACATAGTAGTCTCTCAAGAACAGACTAACTGAGCTCCAGTTAATTGAAAGGGACCTATTATTGACGATGGCTGGCCAGATTGCTGACATAGAAACATAGGTTTTTCAAAAAATCTTAGAAGGATTCAAAAGACACTTATAGAATCGGGTCAAAATTCTAATTTTCAAGATTTTTCAAAAATAGCAGATCTACAATCTCGCAGCGCGGCACTCGGTGCCGCGCTGTGAGCTTGTATATCTGCTGTTTTTCAATAGTTAAAACATAAAATAATGATACACAATAATGTGTACCCGTTCTGAATGGGTTAAATTAACCCTGTTTGGTTGCAGATAAGCTAAGCCAGGTGTGGCATCTAGTTGAGGGGATTACGATAAGATAATGTTTTATCTTATCTAGATGCAATTGTATTGATTTCCAGTGGGATCTTGGGTGCTAACACAGATGTATCGGCTTCATCGCAGTACGAGTGCTCCTTGTTGCAACAGGTAGTTTCAGGCAGGAAATATGAAAGTAATAATGCCCTTTAAATGCTTTTAAAATATGGAATTCATTTCTATTTTGGTAGCAAGGGAGTTGTTTTTGCTTATGCTTGCTTTTCATCCGGTTCTGTGGCTACGGTATGTCATTTATCTTGAAGAAAACTGTTCAGAAAGTGCATATACATTATTCACTAAGCTTTTATTGTGTAAAAGACACACTTTGATAATTTGAGTACATTGGTGAAGCCAGTGGTCCAAACGCACATTATTGCCATATATTGTATATTAATGGTTATCTTTTTCATGTTCTTACATATTCATGAGAATTCAACATGGACTGACTAAGATGTTTAGTTTAAAAAAAAACTGATTTGTATTAAAGTTGATAAACCAAAAGCAAGCAAATAAATACAAATAAATATACATAATTTATTGATGGATAAATGCAAAATATTAAATCATGGCTGTTGGGCAGAAACCTAGTAGCTCCATATTTCAATTTCATATTTTTTACACTGTATACATCATAGAAGAGTGTCGCACTATAAGAGTAAACAAGCTCAGAGGATACGATGTGTGAGCTTGTAGATCAGCTAATTTCACTATTTTAAATTGTTTTTAAATAACCTTTTGTTTTTAAAGGAATGCAGACAGACAGCCAACAGCAAAGTTATATACTGTAGTATCAGCACATAGCCTACACACACACTATCAAGTCTAACATCACTATATGCAGTGTTGCCAGGTCTTGCTTGTCAAGCGATACATTTGGGCATGTATTCATAGACCTGCTTGCTTGTTTCTCTCTCATGTAATCTGGCAACACTATTCATGCTCTGCAGTGTTCCTGTTCTGTTCCTGAAACACAAACTAACATGAATTGGTCGAATCAGAATGTCCAACTTCAGGACACATTTTGTAATTTGTAACCTTTATACACATAATTTAAAGTTAGCATGGCTTTAATTACAACTAATTAAAAACTTAGGACAATGGATAAACAGTAATCAGGATTATGATGTTGTTTGGACGTTGCACTGTTGGGGTGACTGAATCTGTTGGTGAGTTATAACTTTTGAGCCAGCTTTATCTTTTACTGTATGTACAGTATTACCTGCCTGGCCGCTGTGCCAATTAATGTTGTTATCATTTAAGATGAGATATGGCTGGCATTGGTTGCTTATGTGGGTTCAGAATCAGAAGCACACCGGTCGGTGTTGTTTGTTGTGATTTGATTTGATGACATGTGTGGCTACCTGGCAGGCAGGCTGTCTGTGTGCATCTTCTGTATGTTCTGCTATGATTTCTCAAATTATTTAAATGTATGAGGTGAATGTACAGTAGCCTATCGATGCTTGTAAGCCCTGCAGTTAAGCATGTGGCACGTGAAGCCTGAAAACTGGCTCTCCCTAACAGGGGCGTCACACCAAGGCGGCACCTAGTGCCGCGCTGCGAGCTTGTAGATCTGCTATTTTTGAAAAAATGTGAAAATGTGTGCAAGAAACCTATGTTTCCATGTCAGTGGTGCTCAAACCTTTTCATGTCAAAGACCCCCAAGATGATATGTATTTGGTCACGGACCCCCATCTCACAATATTTAGTTCCAGGGACACATTTTCACGACTTTTCAAAAATAGCAGATCTACAAGCTCGCTGTGAGCTTGTATATCTGCTATTTTTCAATAGCTAAAGTTACTAGGGCCCCTCCACCTTGGGCCCTAGTAACTCAGTCCCACTTAACCCCCCCCCCCCCCCCCCCCCCCCTTTGTGACGCCCCCGAGAGATAGAGATGCACAAACAACATAATGTCAAGAGTGGCGAAATCTGTGTCTATGTGTGAGCATGAGCATTGTTAGCAATATAGTAGTAAAACCATGCCCACTGCAGGGGCCATCTATCTTGGCCATATATGGATTCTATTAGTGTGGTTTTCCTTACCCGGCATCATCTGGGATACAATCCCTTTTATGCCCATATATGGAGATCCCTAACAGAGTACCTTTTATGGCCATATATGGAGATCCCTGCTCTGAGTATCTGGCATCACTATGATGTCACCTGTGATGTCACAGTGATGTGTCAGGGGAACGACAGTGTCAGGTGTGACGGATACGGTCAAGCTGTGACGGTTCTGATAATAAACTGCGACCTACGGTCACAATAATTGACTGTGTGATTGCCTGACAACGTCCTGGTGTGCCGGCCTTTATGTGGTGTAATTCTCTCACATCAACCGCATTTCAGACGTCTCGCCATGAAAATGTAGTTTACAATAATCCCTGCGGCAGTTGTCATGTTGACAAACAGTGTTCCGAGACCATTTAGCATATTTATACCGCCATGTGACGTTTACTGTGTGGGGAGCAGATGGCCCGGGTCTCGGTTACACGTTTCTGATACCCCAAGGATTTGCTGCTTCGATTACGCCAATATGTTTTGGCATGCAGGGCTCGTCAGCATGTGCCATTTCAATCAATGATATATGAGCACCATTAAAATGGAGGTGTTAAAATGTGAATTATTCCTTAACAAGGGCGTTTGCATGTGTGTGATGATTTGGGTTTATTTTTTTATTATTGTTTTGTCAGTAACACTGAGCTGTGCTTTGCTTTCGTCTTGTGATATAATTGTGTTGCTGTTGTCAGCTTTTCCATGGAAAAGATTCCATTTCTAAACTGTCTTGTACTCATTGTTTTATGTTCTTCTCTGGCAATTTAGTATTTAGAAACTATTTGACTTGGAAGGACTTTCAAAGCAATGGAATGGCCCTTTAGGTCGAGGTCGCTTTTCGCCCTTAGGTGTCTTACTGGTAAGGTAGTAGTATGTGTCTAAAATGAGGGAGTAATGATAAGGTGTTTAATGTGTGTCCCTTAACTATGTGTTCAGACATCTCTATGTTCCCTCAGGCTCAGCCCTATGTTGATCCTAACCACATGCAACCCTACAGTAGCTCTGGTCCAGAGCGTCAGCTGCACTGACACTCTGACAGACTGCTGGCTAAAAGACTAGACCAGGATTTATCAGCCCCCACGACGACTCAACTTCAGTCAAATTAAACTAAACTACTTCACTACTCACCAAACCAAAGGTAGTTTTGCGTTGTTGAAAGTCTATTCTCTGCGGTGGGAAACCTCTCAAGCACCCCACCCACTCTGTAAAATACATTATTTTTGTCATGAAATAAAACGCACCCACCACTATTTTACAGAGTGGGTGGGGTGCTTGAGAGGTTTCCCACTGCAGAGAATAGACTTTCAACAACGCAAAACTACCTTTGGTTTGGTGAGTAGTGAAGTAGTTTTGTTTATTTTGACTCAAGTTGAGTCGTCGTAGGACAGAGAAATCCTGGTGTAGTCATTTAGCCAGCAGTCTGTCAGAGTGTCAGTGCAGCTGACACTCTGGACCCAGGGGCGTCACACTGGGGGGGAAAGTGGGACTGAGTTACTAGGGCCCAAGGTGGAGGGGCTTAATTATTTTATGCTTTAACTATTGAAAAATAGCAGATATACAAGCTCACAGCGCAGCACCGAGTGCCGCGCTGCGAGCTTGTCGATCTGCTATTTTTGAAAAAAAGTGAAAATGTGTGCAAATCTTTGAGTATATGTATTTTTTAAGCGAAAAACTAAACAATTTATTTTGCTTCTGGGGGTCCCTGGAACTAAATATTTTGAGATGGGGGTCCGTGGCCAAATACATATCATTTTGGGGGTCCTTCATGTGAAAAGGTTTGAGCATCACTGATATAGAAACAGGTTTAAAAAAAACCTTAGAAGGATTTAGAAGATATTTATAGAACCGTGTCAAAAATATTCAAAGACCTGCACAAATGTTCACATTTTTCAAAAATAGATCTACAAGCTCGCAGCGTGGCATTCGGTGCCACGCTGTGAACTTGTATATCTGCTATTTTTCAATGGTTAAAGCACAAAATAATGCATAATAATAATGCGTTCCCATTCATGGGGGGCCCCACAATGAATCCTTGTACCCAGGGCCCAGAATATGGTGTGACACCCCTGTCTGGACCAGAGCTAATGCAACCCCAAAACCCAACACCCTAAAGTGGCTGTCACGTACAGTACAGTACAGTACATAACATAACGTATTTTCACCACTTAGTTCAAGATATCACTAATGCGCTGCTCAGCCGGGCCAAGTCAGCACCTCTCAAAATGGACACTGAAAAGAGAGAAATGCACAGTCAGTGAATTAATGTGATGTAGGCCTACTGTACCACACAGCATCAAAGAAGTCAACCAAGTGGTTATTAATTGGAATTTGGAAGCAAGTCACTCATCTTGGGGATTTTATGATGCGTTGCCAGTCCAGTGGTGTAAAGTACATTTGCTGTACGGTTTTGAGGTAATTTTTTTACTGTACAATTTTGAGGTATTTGTACTTTACATTGGAATATTTCCAATTTTCAATACTTCTACTCCACTACATCTCGGATCTAAATATTGTACTTTTACTCCACTACAATTATTTGAAAACTTTAGTTACTGTGTGCAAATATAAATTATAATATTATAAAACTTACATTAACAGTTTAGCCTTTTTTTATACCCAAGCTATTTGAAAATAGCCAATCCACAAGCTCACAACGTGTCGCATTGCGACATGTTGTGAGCTTGTTTTTTTTGTGAGCTGCTATTTTCAAACATTTTGTACTTTTACTTTAGATATGTTAAGTACATTTTGAGGCCAATACTGTTGTACTTTTACTCTAGCACATTTTGAAATCCAGACTTTTACTTGTAAGGCTGCACACACACCAAAGTACCTATGAGAGTGGAATCCGCGTTCCGTCAATGCATTTCAAAGAGAATGAAGCAGAAGATTTCTGCAAACTCTACTTTGTACTTGGTACTTTGGTGTGTGTGCAGCCTTACAGGGTATTTATACATTGCAGTATTGATACTTTTACTTAACCCATTTAGAACGGGTACACATTATTGTGTATCATTATTTTATGTTTTAACTATAAAAAAAATAGCAGATATACAAGCTCACAGCGCGGCACCGAGTGCCGCGCTGCGAGCTTGTAGATCTGCTATTTTTGAAAGATCTTGAAAATTAGAATTTTGACCCGATTCTATAAGTGTCTTTTGAATCCTTCTAAGGTTTTGTGAAAAACGTATGTTTATATATGTCAGCAATCTGGCCAGCCATCGTCAAAGAAAAGGTCCTTTTCACTTAACTGGAGCTCAGTCTGTTCTTGAGAGACTACTATGTCAGTGGTTCTCAAACCTTTTCATGTTAAGGACCCCCAAACTGATATTTAATTGGCCACGGACACCCATCTCAAAATATGTAGTTCCAGGGACCCCCCCAGAAGCAAAATTTTAGTTACAAACGTTCGCTTTGAAAATGCATATTCAAAGAGTTGCACAAATTTTCACGACTTTAAAAAAAATAGCAGATATACAAGCTCACAGCGCTGTGAGCTTGTATATCTGCTATTTTTCACTGGTTAAAGCATTCAATAATTCTAGGCCTAAATGGGTTAAGTAAAACATTTTAGTACTTTTTTCACGACTGTGCTTTGCTTTGACTGTGAAAGTAAGGCCTGTATTTGCTATGCACGCCACTGGCATTCTGAACACCCCTATTTCCCCACGCCTCCTCCCAACCTGACCTATAACTGACCTATAACTGACCTATAACTGACCTATAACTGCCTCCTCCCAACCTGACCTATAACTGACCTATAACTGACCTATAACTGACCTATAACTGCCTCCTCCCAACCTGACCTATAACTGACCTATAACTGACCTATAACTGACCTATAACTGCCTCCTCCCAACCTGACCTATAACTGACCTATAACTGACCTATAACTGCCTCCTCCCAACCTGACCTATAACTGACCTATAACTGACCTATAACTGACCTATAACTGCCTCCTCCCAACCTGACCTATAACTGACCTATAACTGACCTATAACTGACCTATAACTGCCTCCTCCCAACCTGACCTATAACTGACCTATAACTGACCTATAACTGACCTATAACTGCCTCCTCCCAACCTGACCTATAACTGACCTATAACTGACCTATAACTGACCTATAACTGCCTCCTCCCAACCTGACCTATAACTGACCTATAACTGACCTATAACTGACCTATAACTGCCTCCTCCCAACCTGACCTATAACTGACCTATAACTGACCTATAACTGACCTATAACTGACCTATAACTGCCTCCTCCCAACCTGACCTATAACTGACCTATAACTGACCTATAACTGCCTCCTCCCAACCTGACCTATAACTGACCTATAACTGACCTATAACTGACCTATAACTGACCTATAACTGCCTCCTCCCAACCTGACCTATAACTGACCTATAACTGACCTATAACTGCCTCCTCCCAACCTGACCTATAACTGACCTATAACTGACCTATAACTGACCTATAACTGCCTCCTCCCAACCTGACCTATAACTGACCTATAACTGACCTATAACTGACCTATAACTGCACACCTGAATGAAAGATGTTTCCCCTCTATCATTTGCTCACCACATGAAGTCATGAATTCAGGTAAATAGGGTGTGCCAAATGTAGTTCTAAGAGCGGCCATTTCTTGGGTAAACACAGCCTTACACAGGTGTTCTGATTAGAATATAGCATTAGTTCTATGCAATCAAACAATTGAAACACCTGTGTTTTGACCCAAGAAATGGCCGCTAAGGACTACAATGACGTAGCCGCTGGCACACACTATAGGACTATAGCCAGGAGCCAGTGGCGTCAGTTCAGCAAAAGCTAGGGTATGGCAAAGATGGGAGTCCTCATGCGCACGCACAAAATCAGTTTTTTTCCCGGGTTTCTAAGGTTTCTTGGGCTCGATGTGGCAGCCTGGAACGGTTGTTCAATTGCAACTAAACTTGACATGTTAGTAAACGTGCCACAATTAACAATAAAGCACCTGTGGAGCTGACCTGCGGAACTTGGGAATATACCATTTTGTCAAGATGGGGAGAATACAAGTGTGGAGGATAAAATTACAATCTCTTTGTTCCTTACTGTCCCTCCGACTCGGTCGAGGCAGCACGGCTGTTCACCCCAGAGTCAGGATCTGCCTGACGTTTCCTCCTCCTTAAAAGGGTGTTTTTCGTTACCATTGTCGCAAATTGCTTGCTCAGGGTGGGGGCCTCGGGCCTGTGAGGTATCCGCTCGGGTTCTCTCGAGGGGGTACCTCACGGGTACAGGTTCTGCTCGGGTTCTCTCTCTCCTCCCCCCACCCCCCCTACCCTTACCCTTACCTCCCCTTCCCCTCCCCTTCCCCTCCCCCTACACACGCATGCGCATGCAGCGCCTGTGTGTGTGTGTGTGTGTGTGTGTGTGTGTGCGTTCGTTTGTTCGTTCGTTCTTGTACATACGCATGCAGGACCTGTGTATGTGTGTGCGTGTGCCCCTTGTTGTCTTTCCCTTGTCTCTCCCTTGTTTCTCCCTCTCTCCTCTCTCTCTCTCATGGCTCTTTAGCCTTTGTAAAGTGTCTTGAGATAACTTGTTATGATTTGACACTTTAATAAAATTGAATTGAATTGAATTGAATTACAATACCCATTTTGTTAAATTTTGCATTTGTAGTTATTTTACTGTAATTTAACAACATAATAAGCAGCACAGATATACAAAGAGACATTCATGGATTTATATTTAAAAGTAACTTTTATTTTCCCCCAATTGACAACCTGATAGGAGCCATTTTAGGTAAGGTTTTTACCAAAGAACTTAAGGTTTTCTCATATCCTCTCTATCTACATCCCCTTCTCTGTCTACAGAATTGATGCTGCTTTTCTTTGCGACTCAGTGAGCTGCTGTACTTAAGTGGACGATATCATAGCTATAAACACACACACAAACGACGAAGAGGCAATATGCTGCGCTCGGCTTCGTTAGTGTGCAATGAAACGCAGGAATAAGCTCATTTTAATTGGAGCAGATTCATGGAATCATTTTACATTTCTCCAAGTGGGCCACGAGGTCTTAACGTCTGGGAAATGGGCTGATCTAGCGTGTAATGGGAAGGGAGGAGGGGAGGGGGAGACGTGGCAGAGGGGGCAAAGCAACGGGGCCACTTTAGACGTGACCTGTGGTAATAAGCATGTGATGGATCTGGACCAAACGCTGGGGCTTCCCACTGTAGACACAGTGGGAACCAACCTGCAAGATGGTAGACATTAAAGAGTTGTAATTATGGCGTCCAGTGGGGCTGTGTCTCGATGACAGCCAGAAATTCATCACAGAGTTTGTACAGCAGGTGTCCGTGCCACATGCTTGCACTGGTTCATCATTATCGGTTGCCCTGGCCTCTTTCACGGCCTTATTCCTCTCCCTCACCCCTCTTCTTTCAAATGCAGAAGAGGCGCAGCACAGCAAACCAAACAAATCGATTGAATCGATTATAAAACAATCTATTTTAGGGTTAGGGTTAGTAGGAGAGATGATCTAAGCTCATCTAAGATGATCTAAGCTCAGAAAAGTGTGTAAACTGATTTACTATAGGGCTCAAGGTGGAGGGGCATTAATTATTTTATACTATTGAAAAATAGCAGATCGACAAGCTCGCTATTTTTGAAAAGTTGTGAAAATGTGTGCAAATCTTTGAATATATGTATTTTAAGCGAACATTTGAAACTCAAATTTTGCTTCTGGGGTGTCCCTGGAACTAAATATTTTGAGATGGGGGTCCGTGGCCAAATACATATCATTTTGGGGGTCCTTCACATGAAAAAGTTTGAGCACCACTGACATAGAAACATAGGTTTTTCAACAACAACAAAAAAGAAAAAATAAATTCTTTGAAGGATTTGAAATATTTCAAAGATTTGCGCACATTTTCACATTTTTACAAAAAATAGCATATATATATATATCTGCTTGTATATCTGCTATTTTTCAATATTTAAAGCACAAAACAATGCGTAATAATGAGTTTCCAGTTCCCCCTATGAAGAACATTCATGGGGGGCCCGCATGCAGTGAAACCTTGTACCCAGGGCCCAGAAATTGGTGCGACACCCCTGGGTGGGTATACTAGTAGCCTACATGAAGTTAAACATAAGGTGCAGAAGGTGGTAAAGGCAGGAACACACTCCAACACATTGAAGTAGTCAGGGACTCATCGGATCATTAAAAGTATTTCACACTACACAAGTGTCTTTCTTGAAATCGGCTGTCATAATAATCACTGTGGTTTTCACAACACGATTGATCGCTGTGAAGGCATCACACATTGCAGCACATTTCACATGTAGGACTTATACCCATGTTGTAGACGAGAGCGATCCGTTGGGTGTTTTTTTTAGTCTGTGTTTCTGGCCAATGGGACGGAGTGTTGTTGACTGTTGTGGACTCGACAGCGTGAAGCTCAGGCATTGGTTGAGAGGGATGTGTTGGTGTGTGCGCTCACTCAGTGCGCTGCTTCAGTTTGTGTGAAACTGTTAAAACCAGAGAATAAAGTTGGAATGATGAGCTGAGGATTAGGTCTCTGCCAGATGTCAACCAGTGCTATTGTGTTGTGCATTTAGTGCACAACAACAAACACATGCACCCATCGGGAGGATCGGCTGGTACTGCTCTCTCATAGGTTGAAACTGATGCTTGCTACCTGCTTCTCCCGCAATGATCTTGTCGCAGAGGCTTTCACACACAGCGAGCAAAACCTCTGCGAGCAATGTCTGATATTGCGTCAGATGGGGGGTTTTGTCGGCAGGGCAAATATCTTGCCGTGTGTACGAGCCTGAGCTCTGGACCAGAGCGTGAGCCGCACTGACCCTCTGACAGGCGGCTGGCTAAAAGACGAGCCACCGCAGACACAACCCGGAAATAAGCGGCGGTCGAGTTGGATGTGTTTTATTTCATGACAAAAATAGTGTATTTTACAGAGTGGGTGGGGTGCTGAGAGGTTTCCCCCCGCAGAGAATAGACTTTCAACAACACAAAACTACCTTTGGTTTGGTGAGTAGTGAAGTAGTTTAGTTTATTTTGACTGAAATTGAGCCTTCGTAGGGGAAGAGAAATCCTGGTCTAGTCTTTTAGCCAGCAGTCTGTCAGAGCGTCAGTGCAGTTGACACTCTGGACCAGAACTATACGAGCCTTAACATGTTTTTCAGTTAGTCAATTAGTTTGAAAAGTACTCGAAAGAGTAAATGTTAAGAAGATAATAGATAGTTGCAGCCCTAAAATGTACAATGTGATTGAATGCTGAATATAGTAGGCCTGTATATACCTGTGTATGCCTATTATATCACACTTCAGTGTCCCATTCCGCTGTGTGTGAGGTCTGTATGTACAGTAGCCTACTTTTGCTTCTGAGTGACAGTATGCCGCTGCTCCAGTGCTGCCGTGACAACTTCCTGTACAGCTACTGTATAGCGCACACACAATGATGAGCTGGTAATGCTTCCTCTTCTAATGACACATTAGTTGTAACCCCGCTTTCCCCTTGTAAAACATGCACACACAGCCTGTCATGGTTAGATTGAGAGTAGCTTTCCATTGCTATTCACCCACCGCATCTCCCCCTCACCCCAGCTCTCAAACATATCGTCGTTGTCGGGTGAAAACCTTGTATCTCCAAAACCGTTAGTTTTGCATTTATCATTTTAAAAATGATTTAAACTAGTGAAAACAGCAGATCTACAAGCACACAACGCCTCGCGGTGCGAGGCGTTGTGTGCTTGTAGATCTGCTGTTTTCACTACTTTTGTGCGACGGCCTTGTACGATGAAGCAGGGCTTTGCTTTGCGAAAGAACGTACACATTTGAAACTTGGAGATACAAGGTTTTCACCCGACCACGATGATATTCAGCTATCCAGCAAGCAGATGTCCTGCAAAATCTAATTCAGGAGCCTTGCCAATATGGAGAACAGTCTTGTTCCTGCCCCAGTTTCCTTATTGCTGTGAAATCACTGATGATGAAATCCTATTTGTCCTGGCTGCAGCCAGACGCAGCAGGTTTTTATATCTGTGGCTTGGTTTCATATACTAGGCATATTCTTTTTTTTTATGTGTTCATGTATTTTTGAGTGGTAGGCCTAATTATTAAAGGTCTTACACCATGCATTTAAACATTATTTACATAACATTGTTTGTGTCCCAAAAAAACGTTTTTCAAAAGTTTTGAGGCTAAATTACCACTCCTGAATACAGAGCCCCTGTCATTTCTGCCTGGCTTTCAGAGCATTTTCAGCTGCAGTACCACCTTGTCCTGAGTGGGAGGACTGCGCTATTGAGCCAGTTTTGGCCCCATGCACACTCCTCCCCACCTCCTGCTCAGCAGGCCTGCCCACCCCTCCCAAAACCCTCCCCCAGCCCCTCCTGCCTCCTTCTCAGGCCTGCCCACCCCTCCCCAACCCCCACTCAGCACAGCAGTAGCAGTAGGTCCCGATTGTAACATCACAATTGACAGCCCGTTCTGAGACCTGCTTACATAGATCTGCCCATAAACTGAGAAAGACACAATGGTCAGAAATAGGACTTTGTGAGGATAGAAATTGCTGGTGGGACACCCAAAAAAAATACATACAAATTGGAAAAAATAAAATTCATGGTGTAGCCCCGTTAACAAAATCACAAAATCTTGCAGTACATCTTTGGACCCCAACCCCCACTGTAGTCAGGGAATAGGCTATTATCAGAATACCTGTCAAAGCTGGGAATAAATTCCTTACCAAACGATTTCTTCACCAATGTGTTCATAAAGGTGTCTAGTAATTTTAAACTTTGTTAGATATTATCTAACAAAGATTGAAATGCAACATCCCTAGGAGAATCTTTGACAGCTAGGGTAACTTTGGGTCTCATTCACTTACTACATACACACTATACTATAAAGCAAGAAAATGACTCCCAAAAAATCTGCTTCAAGTGAATCTGGGAGTACACTTTTCCTTTATAGCATAGTGTAAAGTAAGTGAATGAGACCCAAAGTTACCCTAGCTGTCAAAGATTCTCCTAGGGATTTTGAATTTCAAACTTTGTTAAATATGTTACTTGACACCTTTACCAACACATTGGTGAAGAAATTGTTTGGTAAGGAATTTATTCCCAGGTTTTGTTAATATCCCCTGACTACTGACAGATAAACATTACTCTATGCGGTTTTTACATTTTAATAACATTTTCACACATATTCAATATGGTAAATTAAAACCTCTGGGTTTGACAGATACAGTACTATACTAATGTATGATACATTTAATGCATGTGCAATTTATTTATTGTAAAATGATGGAATATCTCTCCTATAAACCCTGAATATTTACTTAAAATTGAAATGAGGGATAATCCATGATGAGCTGTGTGGTTATAAAAAAAAAATGAACGCACGATGTGGAGGCTAATAACAGTGAAGTGCAATATCTTTTAAATAAGGGAGTCGATTATTCAGCTTAGGCTATTATTAACTTACACTTGCCAACAATTAAAATGTAATCAGTTTCATATTTTGGTGCAATACATTCTTTAAATAGAAGCATGGGATTTGCACTATATTCATCAACTTTGTAATGAAAGTTACTGTACTGCAGAAGGAGAAATCATAACGACCTGGAAATTAGACCATACCAAACAGAACTTTAGGTTTCTTTCTATGGTCGAGTCTGGTTGTGAACTTGTCTGCCATCATTACCAAATAGATTGCTCATTTTGAATCATTTGAAAGTGATTCCTATGTGCACGGTTCTACACAGTTTGGGGTCTGCAGACCCTTCCCAAAGGCAAGCGGGAGGCTCTCTCCATTCTGACATGTCGCCACTCCGAAATTGACTTATTATTGTCGGAGTGGCGACACTCCCATGGGGGTTAGGTTTAGGGTTAGGGTTAGAGATAGGGTTAGTGTCGGAATGGAGACATGTCGGAAAGGAGACATGTCGGATTGGAGAGATGCACCCAAGGCAAGCCAAATGACGTCATGATAACGTCCTCCGGTGACTCCGGTGGCATTCAGAACTAGGCCAGATCACAGCCCATATGGGGATGATCTGGACGTCATTACCAGGACGTCATATGGACTTTTTGTTTGACAGGATTATTGTTATTGTTTGTAATGTAAGTTGAACTATGAGCATGTAAGGTTATATTCTGGGACATATCTGACTAGTTATGATATTTATCTGGCCTCGATCGGAGCAATTTTGTATTCCCTTTGTAATTTGGATTTCTTCCTGGAGGCTGACACCTTGTGGGTCAAAAAAGTGCCAATCCAAAAACACAGATTTCATGACATCATATAATCATCCCCTCCCCTTTTACCATTCACCCAACACTGTGGGTGTGGCTAACTTCAGCCTGGTCACCACCCACCATGACAACCAGGCATATTTAATGAACTGGTGGGTGTGGCCACATAAAAACCAAATTTTAACTCTTTCTGTACACTCTTTTGGAAAAAATCCTCCTCCTAGTATAATCATAATACCTGATAATCATGTTTAAGGGCGAAATAAATCATGGAACTGCAACTTTAAAAATAGATACCGGTAGATTAAAAAATGTGATTGGTTTGAATTGTTTGAAACCGTTTTCTTTTAAGAAAGAATAATCAAACATCATTCTTGGCAAATTTTGACAGCCCAACTCACCATAAGCATTTCCTTTGAAATGGCCCAAGTGACCAGGAGTTAATAGGGTCTGTGTGTGCTTTCCAGGGCATAATTAAGGCTACATCCGATCGATCAACTTCAAACTTGGCGTGTGTTGCCGAGGTGCAGTGTCGTGTGGGAATTCGCTCAGACTGGTGATTGAAAATGACTCCCAAAAAATCTGCTTCAAGTGAATCTGGGAGTACACTTTTCCTTTATAGCATAGTGTAAAGTAAGTGAATGAGACCCAAAGTTACCCTAGCTGTCAAAGATTCTCCTAGGGATTTTGAATTTCAAACTTTGTTAAATATGTTACTTGACACCTTTACCAACACATTGGTGAAGAAATTGTTTGGTAAGGAATTTATTCCCAGGTTTTGTTAATATCCCCTGACTACTGACAGATAAACATTACTCTATGCGGTTTTTACATTTTAATAACATTTTCACACATATTCAATATGGTAAATTAAAACCTCTGGGTTTGACAGATACAGTACTATACTAATGTATGATACATTTAATGCATGTGCAATTTATTTATTGTAAAATGATGGAATATCTCTCCTATAAACCCTGAATATTTACTTAAAATTGAAATGAGGGATAATCCATGATGAGCTGTGTGGTTATAAAAAAAAAATGAACGCACGATGTGGAGGCTAATAACAGTGAAGTGCAATATCTTTTAAATAAGGGAGTCGATTATTCAGCTTAGGCTATTATTAACTTACACTTGCCAACAATTAAAATGTAATCAGTTTCATATTTTGGTGCAATACATTCTTTAAATAGAAGCATGGGATTTGCACTATATTCATCAACTTTGTAATGAAAGTTACTGTACTGCAGAAGGAGAAATCATAACGACCTGGAAATTAGACCATACCAAACAGAACTTTAGGTTTCTTTCTATGGTCGAGTCTGGTTGTGAACTTGTCTGCCATCATTACCAAATAGATTGCTCATTTTGAATCATTTGAAAGTGATTCCTATGTGCACGGTTCTACACAGTTTGGGGTCTGCAGACCCTTCCCAAAGGCAAGCGGGAGGCTCTCTCCATTCTGACATGTCGCCACTCCGAAATTGACTTATTATTGTCGGAGTGGCGACACTCCCATGGGGGTTAGGTTTAGGGTTAGGGTTAGAGATAGGGTTAGTGTCGGAATGGAGACATGTCGGAAAGGAGACATGTCGGATTGGAGAGATGCACCCAAGGCAAGCCAAATGACGTCATGATAACGTCCTCCGGTGACTCCGGTGGCATTCAGAACTAGGCCAGATCACAGCCCATATGGGGATGATCTGGACGTCATTACCAGGACGTCATATGGACTTTTTGTTTGACAGGATTATTGTTATTGTTTGTAATGTAAGTTGAACTATGAGCATGTAAGGTTATATTCTGGGACATATCTGACTAGTTATGATATTTATCTGGCCTCGATCGGAGCAATTTTGTATTCCCTTTGTAATTTGGATTTCTTCCTGGAGGCTGACACCTTGTGGGTCAAAAAAGTGCCAATCCAAAAACACAGATTTCATGACATCATATAATCATCCCCTTTTACCATTCACCCAACACTGTGGGTGTGGCTAACTTCAGCCTGGTCACCACCCACCATGACAACCAGGCATATTTAATGAACTGGTGGGTGTGGCCACATAAAAACCAAATTTTAACTCTTTCTGTACACTCTTTTGGAAAAAATCCTCCTCCTAGTATAATCATAATACCTGATAATCATGTTTAAGGGCGAAATAAATCATGGAACTGCAACTTTAAAAATAGATACCGGTAGATTAAAAAATGTGATTGGTTTGAATTGTTTGAAACCGTTTTCTTTTAAGAAAGAATAATCAAACATCATTCTTGGCAAATTTTGACAGCCCAACTCACCATAAGCATTTCCTTTGAAATGGCCCAAGTGACCAGGAGTTAATAGGGTCTGTGTGTGCTTTCCAGGGCATAATTAAGGCTACATCCGATCGATCAACTTCAAACTTGGCGTGTGTTGCCGAGGTGCAGTGTCGTGTGGGAATTCGCTCAGACTGGTGATTGTGTAAATATTTCGATTTGTTTTGTTTTCTTCGATTGATCTCTTTGAATTAGACCAACAGTTCTACTGGCAACACAGTAGCACTGCTGTCCAGGTTCCAACAACATATTGGGCACCACGTTCAGTTGGGGGTTCCATCATGCAGGGTTCCCACACATTTTTTATAAATAATTTCCAAAACTTTCCCAGAATATTTAACCCAATTTCAAGGACTATATAACAATAATTCATCTCAATAACAGGTCGCTTACTCCTATGTGCAATGCCCAAAGACAGGTAGTGTATGCCAGTGGTTCTCAACATTTTCAGGCCGTGACCCCCGAAATAATCATGTTTTAACTGGGGACCCCGGCACCCTGACGAGCACTAAGAGTTGAGGAATTTTGTATAACACGGTTCTATTGTGAAAATAGCAGATCTACATGCTCACAACGCCTCGCGTTCCTGACGAGCACTAGGAGTTGAGGAATTTTGTATAACACGGCTCTATTGTGAAAATAGCAGATCTACATGCTCACAACGCCTCGCGTTGCGAGGCGTTGTGAGCATGTAGATCGGCTATTTTCACAATTTCTGCCTCTAAGATTTGACAATTTGGCCCATGTTTAATTTGTCATTTCAGAGCTATTAACAAAATCAATATCCAAAGAAAATGCATAGCTATTTTTTCCAGGACCTTCCAGGACCCTTGATACATTCCAAAACTTTTCCAGTACTGGAAAAACATTTTTCTAATTTCAAAATATTTCCAGGAATTTCATGACCATGGGAACCCTGATCATGGGAAAATTGCTCATAGCTCTAGGCATTTTCCCAGTGTCTCTCAGCCTTGCCAGCCGTGATGTGTTCACATCAATGCAGGCTTACAGTATAAGTATATGTGTTTTATCATGGTTCTAAGGAGCCAAAAGACAACAATCTCAACTCACATTGTGTACTATTGCTGTGTTGATATGGCGGTGTGATACCTTTTGTTTGGCACTGCTTTGTTAAGTTATGCTTTGAGTATAGCTTTTTGTGTGTGTGTGACGTGTCACTTATGAGTGTTGAATGTTTCGTGGTCACTTTATGCATAATATTCTTCTTTTTTGCAATAGCTTTTCGACACTTTATGTTTTTCTTTTTTTGTGCTTGCTCTTTGGACTGTACACTACAGTACTCTTTATTTTTCTTACTTCTTTGTAACTTGTAACCTTAAACTGCTGTGCTGCCTCTAGGCAAATGAATATCCCCTGTGGGATAATAAAGGTATTGATCATATTCCATATGGATAAACAGTTTCCCCAATCATAATAAAATACTCCACACAAGAAATGAGTCCACACCAGTGAATATGCGTTTTTGTGTTGAAGTTTAGTCAGAGTTCAAAGTACTGTACAAGTACAGTATAAAGCATTTTCACCCATCGTAAGCTCTCTGAGTCCAAAGCATAATGATTCACAGATATATGGAGTTTACAGAATACATTAGTCACATTCTGATTGGACAATTAAACATAACATGGATGGGATATTGTTGTGACTGAGTCCCGTGGACTCAGAAGCCAAGGATGTAGAATGTTTTGGCTTTCCATTATCCCGTGTCCTGGACACTTTGACATTTCGCTGGTCAATCTTTCTGTCCCTGGAGTGGGGCAGATTCTCGTCTCGTGCATTAGTGTAGCCTGAACGCTAGATATGGACACGACAAATTATGAACAGTTATGAATTGTATTCATAACTCATATTCAACCAAATGGACCCTTTGTGTTAGGACCGGTTGAATGTACCCTTCTTCCCCCAAAAGAGATATTGACTGTCTACTCCATGGTGTCACCCAACACCACATTCCAAAGTGCCAGTATAGTGTTTTATTACCCTGCCGATCAAGATAAGGGACATCCTGCCAGGGTCTCTTCTCTTCATGTGCACACAGTACTGAGCCTCTCAGACCACATGTAGAAGATCATGAATCATGGAATGCGGCGAATTAAAGCTTAATGAAATAACATTCCATAACATGAACATATGTGTTGTATTCTAACACGATGTACATCAACTATGCATTGATTTTAACATGTACGAATATGTATTTCTTTGGTTATTTAACTTTTTAACCCATCTGCCCTCTGAACGATATAAAACAATGATGCTTGATACCTCCACGTGTCTAAAATAATGATGATTACAAATATCTGGTCAAATGTAGGAAATCACTTTTCCTCAGAATGTTGATAGGAGTTTTAATTTGACTTCATTTAAGAACAGGGAGGTGACAGAGATCTTTGCTCCAAACTCCTCCTCATGCAGGCCTAACAGAGAGGCCACACCTCTGGACTTTAAAAGACCATTTCCTGGTTCTCTCTCTCTCTTGAAAAAAATCACTGAACCAACAACACACAAGGAGGGCTAAAGACTACTCAGCCACCAAGGGCTGCCACGCCCTGGTGACCACGACTTGGTCTCTCAACATAGAGTCCTGCCGGACTCATCATCAGGACTGCCAGTCCGTGGGATTGAGGCACGCTATCTCTCCCACTCCGACGACGACATCAACCAGATACCCAGACAGTGAGATTTGGAGCGTGCGAGCTCTCTCCCCCTCCAGCGGTGAAGACAACAGACGTGGGTGAAGACCACTCAACAGCAGCAAGATCTCCTGCTCCTGAGCAAGCGCCTCCTCCAGCCAGTGGGGGGTGCCTCTCCATCCTGCTCTGCACACGCTACTTCCTGTGGCTCTCCAAAGATGGCTGCCTCCATCCAAGCCGCATGGTCAGACCTCATGGCAATGACACAGCCAACGCCCTGCTGCAATGGCCGACCTTCCAGCACATGCTAGGCTGCTACGCTAGCAACCAACCCTCTCCTCTTCTCCTCTCTACGCGCATGTGCAAACGGACCTCTCACAGTAAGGCAGTGTTTACATTGTGTCAATGGCAACTAAGATAGAGTAGGGTTAGATATTGAATGTTTAATGATCTTCGATTATTTCATTTCTTTCATTTCTTTTCTTTTGGTGATTGTTTTGGGGAACGCTATGCAACACTGGATAACATGTACAGTAGCCTGCCATCTATTTTGTACAGTTTGACAGGTTTTAAAATACTATGCCTACTACTTCCCTAGGAACCCATTTATCTATCTTTTGCTTGAAGGATCAGACATAGTTATGCTAGTCTGAATGTACATTTTATGATTTTTATAATAAATCACTTTTTCATATTTTAAGCGAAACAGTGTGGACCTTGACGTTCTTTCTGTGTGTTTTGAATCAATGTGATTGGTACTGGAATCTTAAATGCCTAGGCTAATATAAAGAATCTACGTTTTGAACAGTGAACGAGAAGAAAAAATATATTTTTCATCATTTTTGAAAAAGATATTTTTTATTATTAATATTAATATTTTTATTAATATTGATATTGATATTACTGTCATTAACGCTACATAAGTGGGGGCTCGTCCGGGATATTAGCTGATTTCCAGTGTTAATCATATTTTGTTCGAAATGAGCAGAAAGTAATTTTCCATTTTCTGTGTCTGTCGAGACTATTACATACGCTGGACGTACTGTAGTAGTATCGCACCGAGGCATAACAAATGATAGTATTGTCAGTGTCCTACTGTACATTATCTTTACTATATGGATTAGACAGAGTTGCGGCCGCGGTTCTGAATGATTCATAGAGTACTGTAACATGTGTGTTTAGGTGTTTATGATAACGGCACCATAAAAACGTGGGAGTGTCTAATCTCCCAGTGGCATGATTTTTGATTTAAGTGAAAAGCTACACTTGTTGATAACTTGATGCTCAAGCCAGCCTGATACCATATTTAGAACGGAACCCCCCCACTTCGATTAAATTCGAAGCGTGTTTTCGCCGGAGTTCTCTATATATGATAACTATATGGCATTTTGATTGAGGAGGGATTTATGTTAAGAATTGTTCTCCCCTCTAGTGTAAAAGGAGTTATTAGTAAACATATGTCTGACGAACTTCGCCATATAGGCCATAGTGCACAGAGTATGAATTACTGTAAATCCAACAATTCTTAATTCAAAACGGATTTTAATCCAGCTCTGCCAGACTAGAGTCTGTCGAGCCCACTGTGCGTGTGTGTGTGTGTGTGTGTGGGCGTGTTCGCCCTGTCACCAAGTGCTGTGTGTGTGTGTGTGTGTGTGTGTGTGTGTGTGTGTGTGTGTATGTGCTTAGTGGGTTACTTTCGCTCGGCTCCCCAAGAGGGATAGACCCATCTAAGTCACAATTTGGCAAAGACGCCATCTTGAATAGAGGTGGAGTCTCACATGCTTGTGTGACTTCCCTCTTTTCTCACACCCAACTTACGCGCAGCCTATCGTGAGATTTAAGTACCTCCCATACGACACACAGACCAGAGGACAATTCAAAGGTTTCTCTGTGTGACACTCAGTATTAACATCACCTCAGATCTTTGGGTTTTTCAACCCGTTTCGACATTGTACCACGGTGTAATATTAAGGATATCCCAACCATAATTTACGCCTCCACGCACCTTTAAAGCTATCAAGCTGTAACTGTGAGCTGCTATGTTTTAAAGTGTTTGTTTTCTTATCTTATCTATTCTCTCCCTATTCAGTTTGGCTGTATTCTCCCAGCCTCGAGGACTTAGTGAATTCTATAAATTGGCACGACTGTTTGATTGATAACTGAATCAGTCTCACATGAACCGGTTCAGCTTTGTCAGGCAAACACTCTTCCAACTACTGGATGAATTAATTGGATTAATCAAGTTTAATCCAAGTTAATTTGTTTTAATTACTTATTCACTTTGGTCATCGACGCTTGAAAAATATTTTTTTGCCAAACCTATCAATAGGTCTAATGGTTTACGCCCTTTGTGTTTCATCAGTTATCAAGGACAATTATTTTAATTAAGTTTCAAATTTCAATTTAATTCCTTTTTGATTTTTTTCTTTTATTGGGAAAAAGGGAGGATTTTCTCTCCTACGCTTGGAACTCCTTTTCTAGTCATATAAATTATTAAGTTAATTCATGGGACTAACCAAGGAACTTTTTCACGCAATAATTAAAATTTAAATGTCACTTTCTAGATGAAATACGAAGGATTGTTCTTTATTATTTGAAGAAGAGTGATAGGAGCCTAGAGCAAACACTTAAAACCTACTAGGTTTATTTAATATCAAGTTCCCAAACTAGGATATTTGGCATATTTCTCTAACCTCGGAGACCTGTAGAAATTATATAGCTGACACGGTTGATTGATTGATCACTGATTTGGGCTCTTTCATGCTCCAGTTTAGTCAATCAAACAAACAATCGTTCCAGCCAATAAAGACAAATTGGATTAACCTATTGTAATCCGGTTTAGTGTATTAATTACTTCATTATCTCGGTCACCGTGGTTTGAAAATATCTTTGTCAAATCCTACAATTGAGCCAATCAATTGTTTTTATTTCTTTTATCCTTCATTTATCTATTAAGGACACTTTGTGTCCGCATACTGTCAGATCAGCCAGTCGTTTTCATTTCGTCTGGACCATCTGATGAACAACTCTTTAGCCATAACTCAGAAGGAACTCATCTCTCTCGCTCATTTGTCCAACTTCCATCAAAACACGCACGCTTGGCTGTGCATGAGTTTTGACAAACACTGGACCTACAGTACATCTTTGCTATTTGATTACCTGTTTTAAACTTTTCCCCGTCAGGCCAAGGCACCTCCCTGACTCCAGTCATAAACAACACTACAGAAGAGAGACAATAAAACTGTCTCTCCAGTCCTGCGCCCTTTGCACGCAGGCCTGTAAGTTTATGACAGTGAGGGCTATATGGTCTGCTTGCATGCTGAGCATTGTCCAGCCATTTGCACTAGATTTGTTTTAACAGTGAGTAATCTACATAGCAAACACACTGTAGTGAGTTTTGTTCCATCAGTTAGCTAGAAGCAGTATTTCATTTTCTTTAAGCGTCTGACCAACACTGGTAAGCGATCATTAGTTCTGAGTTTGTAGTTCTTTTCCCCAAAACTGTACCTTGCATTTTGTGTGTTTCCGAACTTAGGTTTCTATAAATTCTATCTGACACGCTTGAGTGATTGATTAACTGGATGGGACTCTTCCATTGAGTCCAGTCTAGTCTGTTCAGTCAAACAACCGTCCCAGTCAAAGAGGATTACATTGGATTAATCTCTTTTAACCCAGTTTAATCTGTTCTATTATTTAATAGTTTTGTTCTCGAGGTTTGGAGACAACTATCTTGCTATTGGGTCGTTAGTAAGCTCTGTTTACTTTGTGCTTTATCCAGTATTTGAAAACAATTATTCTAATTAAGATCTAAATTTCAATTAAATTCTTTAAATTTTTCTTTTTGAAAGAAAAGGGAATTTTTACTTATAAGCCCCGTTAGTCATATGGATTATTAATTTAATTTATAAGACTAACTGAGGAATTTTTATTTAAACGCATAATTTACAGAACTTATTAGTTTTCACAGTTTGCATCGTAAGAAACAGCTGTTGAATTTGATTTCACTTTCTGGATGAACATAGAGGAATTGTTGTGCTATTAGTTTGGAAAAGAATATAAACCCAAAACAACGCTTGGAGTAAAACGTATTTATTTGAAATATCAGGGTTCGATTTATTTCTCCCTGATATTCCAGCTGTAGTTAGTCAAACCAACGCCTATAATCATGGAGGCTTTTGTTTCGATGATCAAGTCCTTAGCGACGACTGCTAACTTTAACGGTCCACCCATTTTGGGGCCTTACTCCAGGACGGTTCACCCAGTTCTAAAAAAACTGGCTTGCCAGGGTTTTAAGACGGAGCGTCCAAGGCCCAGCAACAAGCTTGAATTGTTTGCTTTACAACTCATAGCGAAAGGTGATATAACTTTTCAAGAGAGACAGAGCGATCCTGATCGAGAGAGGAGAAGATGCCGCAGGCCCTCCTCTCACAATCACAACTGCTTTTCCTTGCCTGACGGCGAGGTCTCTCGTGACTGTAGTCTAAGCCCGTTCCACGAACTGAGTCTCAGTGACGGAAGTACGAACGAGGCCAATTTACTTCGGTCGGGAAGCTTGTCAACCCGTCCTACGACACGGGAAAGCCCTTTGCCTAGTGATAAAAGCCTAATTCAATCCTTTGATATTGGACAACTGTCCACGCTTTCTGCAACAGCTTTGTTGTCAGAGCTTGCTGCCAAAGTGAATGACCCTAAATCTCAGCAGGTAACAGATGCTAAGTGTCCCTTGAAAGAGGTTCTGTGTCTCTCCGGAGACGACACTGCGTTTGGAACGCACAACAATCCAGCCCAGATGGCCACTCAATGCCCAGGAGCTGAGAACCACGAAAATGTGCCACCAGTACAGGACACACCATGCACAGAACACATTCTGTACACTGATTACAATGCATGCACTCTTAAAGTGATTGACAGGTACGGATGCATACACATCACAGCTGTTACAGCCTCGTTAATAGCACAAACCAGTGGTTTGTCACTCGCAACGCAATGCGAATGGGCCCACGAGTCGCTGTTGGACAGAGCAGCTGACAGTAGTGTGATGTCTCAAAGTTTGTTCCTTGACCTGCAATACCGGGCACAGCGTGCCCACCTAGAGGGCAATGGGTTGTATCAATCCCCCAGTGTTCGGCCTTATACTAAGGCTAGTACTCAGATGGTTCATACCTTCTCGTGTCCTTTTCAGATGAGACACAGGGCTGCAATCCGTCGAATGTATGCATCTGAAATGGAATACCTCCCACTTCTCTTGGGCTATGTCCTGTTACTTCTGCAACTACTATCTGTACTTGCCTTCTCAGAGGAGAAATCCTCCTTCTCTACTGAAAAACCCGCGCAAGACTCGTTAAATCTAACTGACTTTGTGGAGTGTGACGCTCTGACGTGGAAACACCCACCCGTAGTCAAGCCAATGCCACCGTTGAACGAGGGGGGTGTCCTCCAACAGCAACAAATTCTTGTGTGCCCCTTTCTCCAGGGCCCCCTCGCAGACACTGCGTGTAACGGCGTGACTGACACCCTAGCAGACGCTGGGGCAAACAATGTCACCCAAAAGGACCGGAGTTTGAAAGGCAACACGTGCACAGACTCGCCTACGGTGTGTGTTGACATCTGTTCATACAGCAAACCTCCTCGCCAAGCGAAGGTAGAATTGGTATGGATAGATAACACGCCGGCGAGACCTTTGTGTTTCAAACTTGTTGCGGTGATTTCCAGCATACTGATCGCTCTTTGGTGCGCTTCCGCGCACGGCAATAAGGGAGTAATGTTTTGCACCGATTCACACTACACCCGTCTCGACTACACTCATCACTTGCCCAACGGGCGTAAAAACGGTTTTCGAACAGCCGAGTTAAAACCCATCAAGCATAAGGAGTTGGTTCTTGCCCGCAATCACAACGCGAACAAGCAAGACATGCAGGTATACGGTAAAAAGGTCAGAAACCACTCAAACCTTCTGGGACCTGCCATAGTTTTCAATGACGAGACAAGTGCCCTTACTAAAGCAGGGGCTGTCAACAACTCAGCATGGGACTTCGTCCCTGGGGTCCTTCTTTCTGATCTCACCCTTTCCGTCTGCGTCGTCTTAGCCTCGTCGATGGCTCAAAGTGTTACACTCGCAACACAACGTGACCCGGTCGTCCGTGAGACGAAACAGCTCCCACGTAGAGCTCGCAGGCCCCACGTGCCCTCTGCGGACACTAGGCAGACCCAAAGGTTAGCCAAAGTCCAGCGAAAGAGCGCATATAGGAAGCTATTCCCCCCGGTGAAGTTACAACATGAAGTAACCCACGTAGCGCTGTTGGACACGACAGCGGACATTAGTGTGATGTCACAGAGTTTGTTCCTTGACCTGCAACACCGGGCACAAAGTGCCAACCGTGAAATGCACATGTTGTCTCACCCCATTCAACCGTACGCTATGACTGGTACTCAAATGCATCAGGCCTTATTGTGTCTCATTCAGGTAGGGCACATGGCTGTGAAGCACCTGATATATGTGTCTGAACCTATACTCAACCTTTCAGAGGGAGGTTTCGCCCTAACCGCTAGCTTACTCAGGCCAAATCCTGTGGATTTGACTGACTTTGTTAAGTGTGTTTCTCTAAAGGGAGGACGTCGACACATGGTCGAGACAGTACCTACGTTGGACAGGGAGGTCTCCCTCCAACGACTGCAGGCTGACACCGATACCCCTGCCAAGGCTAGGGCGATCGAACTCGCCACGGAATATGTTGTTTTGAAACCCACCCAATATGTCTGTCTGTTCACAAACCCTGACGTTAGTTCTCTGCAGACCCCACCCCTTTTGGTAAGGCGCCTTATGTCAACGCTCATCTATTTGAGTGTGCTGCTGCTGCCTATTCTGCTCTGCGTTTGCTACGCAGTAGCCGCACAGGGGGGGTCCACGACTCACTGTAGGACATCGACGCCTTGCAAAAAGGGGGGTTTGGTTGGTCATTCAAACCACAGCGGTAATTTCAAAATAATAGCTCAACCCAATAAAGCACATGTAGTATTGTTGCGCATTCACTGTGCATTAAGTTGCATTATGTTTGTCCCACCTGGGCAATACTAAGTGTGCCCTGTTCTCTTTATGGTTTTGTTTCTTGCATTAGGAAGAATACCATAAATCTGTTTGCTCCCATGATAATTTGTAAGCGCTGTCTGGATCGGATTCATCCAGACCGAGCCAAAATGGTCATGGAAGCAAATCCCACGGGATTGTAGTTAGAATCTAGTCGGTTTGCTGATCACAGATTTCCTAGACCACTATTTACAAAACCATCTCTCATTGATATGCTTGTGTGCTTGTGTTTTTCCCTAATCCACCTGGGGACAATCCTATACCTGTTCATTTCTGACGCTAAAATAATCAGAACCAGATGCCCTCCCTTGACAAACTCAAGGTCAAGGGAGTGAGCTCCACTGATATTTGTACTTAGAAAGCAGGCTCGGATCACAAATAACCAAGTACAGAACGTATACTCAGACGGTCGAACCCAATCAAAACTTTAAATCTTAACAAAATATATGACAATATATTTAGGACGAAGAGAATTATAATGACAAACACATTTAAAGAACAATATCGATAAGCATGATTGCCTTCCCAGGAAAGTGGGAATGACCTCCACCTATGTACTGTATGTTTGCAACTTTTTGTTTTGTTTTTGTTTGTTTGTTATCTAATATTTACATTTTTTTATATGCTTTTTGAAACATAGATAGGAACCTTTAGCTCCCAATAAGATAATCATACACTATGTAATGCCTGATACCTATATCTCTCTCCGGAGAAACCTGTTGAATGTACACACCTTTTCCACAGGCATTTCGAGTATAGTTTTGTTTATGATTTTGGTTTGATTATATATATATATATATTTTTTTTTTTTTCTGTCTTTCCTGTCTTGATCCTATTTCTAAGGGCCCCATACTATTAGGCCCATTTCACTGGGTGATATAAAAGCCTCCTTATTTGAACTAGGTGTTATTACTGTTATCCATGCTCAGGGGTTTTACTTTATGTTCTATGATTTATGGTTTTCATTTCATGAATTGTTAATCCATGATGTAGAACTATCTTTTTCCAGTTGTACCCAGTGATGCTAGATCAGTTAGTGAAGATCAATAAAAGTTGCCATCTGACATGTGTAGATATTACTGCCATCTGTGTCCTATATACTGCTCTCATCTTTGTTTTGTCATCCAAAGGTCGTGACTTCAACCTTCCGTTTTGTCGGACTTCGATGACAAAAGGGGGGATCTGTAGCCTGAACGCTAGATATGGACACGACAAATTATGAACAGTTATGAATTGTATTCATAACTCATATTCAACCAAATGGACCCTTTGTGTTAGGACCGGTTGAATGTACCCTTCTTCCCCCAAAAGAGATATTGACTGTCTACTCCATGGTGTCACCCAACACCACATTCCAAAGTGCCAGTATAGTGTTTTATTACCCTGCCGATCAAGATAAGGGACATCCTGCCGGGTCCGCATCAGAGTTCCGACGGTCCGGTATTCCGACACTAAAACTATAACCCTAACTCTACCCCCAACCCTAAACCTAACCTCAGTAAACCTTACCTCAGTAACTAACCTGCCGACGCTAAGTAACTAACCTGCCTTACGCTAAACTAACCTGCCGACGCTAAGTAACTAACCTGCCTTACGCTAAGTAACTAACCTGCCTTACGCTAAGTAACTAACCTGCCGACTCTAAGTAACTAACCTGCCGACCATGTCGGAACAGCGGATAGTCGGGATAGTGAGCGCTTCCCCATCCTGCCAGGGTCTCTTCTCTTCATGTGCACACAGTACTGAGCCTCTCAGACCACATGTAGAAGATCATGAATCATGGAATGCGGCGAATTAAAGCTTAATGAAATAACATTCCATAACATGAACATATGTGTTGTATTCTAACACGATGTACATCAACTATGCATTGATTTTAACATGTACGAATATGTATTTCTTTGGTTATTTAACTTTTTAACCCATCTGCCCTCTGAACGATATAAAACAATGATGCTTGATACCTCCACGTGTCTAAAATAATGATGATTACAAATATCTGGTCAAATGTAGGAAATCACTTTTCCTCAGAATGTTGATAGGAGTTTTAATTTGACTTCATTTAAGAACAGGGAGGTGACAGAGATCTTTGCTCCAAACTCCTCCTCATGCAGGCCTAACAGAGAGGCCACACCTCTGGACTTTAAAAGACCATTTCCTGGTTCTCTCTCTCTCTTGAAAAAAATCACTGAACCAACAACACACAAGGAGGGCTAAAGACTACTCAGCCACCAAGGGCTGCCACGCCCTGGTGACCACGACTTGGTCTCTCAACATAGAGTCCTGCCGGACTCATCATCAGGACTGCCAGTCCGTGGGATTGAGGCACGCTATCTCTCCCACTCCGACGACGACATCAACCAGATACCCAGACAGTGAGATTTGGAGCGTGCGAGCTCTCTCCCCCTCCAGCGGTGAAGACAACAGACGTGGGTGAAGACCACTCAACAGCAGCAAGATCTCCTGCTCCTGAGCAAGCGCCTCCTCCAGCCAGTGGGGGGTGCCTCTCCATCCTGCTCTGCACACGCTACTTCCTGTGGCTCTCCAAAGATGGCTGCCTCCATCCAAGCCGCATGGTCAGACCTCATGGCAATGACACAGCCAACGCCCTGCTGCAATGGCCGACCTTCCAGCACATGCTAGGCTGCTACGCTAGCAACCAACCCTCTCCTCTTCTCCTCTCTACGCGCATGTGCAAACGGACCTCTCACAGTAAGGCAGTGTTTACATTGTGTCAATGGCAACTAAGATAGAGTAGGGTTAGATATTGAATGTTTAATGATCTTCGATTATTTCATTTCTTTCATTTCTTTTCTTTTGGTGATTGTTTTGGGGAACGCTATGCAACACTGGATAACATGTACAGTAGCCTGCCATCTATTTTGTACAGTTTGACAGGTTTTAAAATACTATGCCTACTACTTCCCTAGGAACCCATTTATCTATCTTTTGCTTGAAGGATCAGACATAGTTATGCTAGTCTGAATGTACATTTTATGATTTTTATAATAAATCACTTTTTCATATTTTAAGCGAAACAGTGTGGACCTTGACGTTCTTTCTGTGTGTTTTGAATCAATGTGATTGGTACTGGAATCTTAAATGCCTAGGCTAATATAAAGAATCTACGTTTTGAACAGTGAACGAGAAGAAAAAATATATTTTTCATCATTTTTGAAAAAGATGTTTTTTATTATTAATATTAATATTTTTATTAATATTGATATTGATATTACTGTCATTAACGCTACATTAGTTATCAGATCAAAACATCATGGCATTGACTTTTAACACTGAGAATGATATCTATACCATGTTAAACAACAATAACATATTTTACTATCAATTCCCTCCTGAGATAGCATTTGAAGTGTTAAATGTCAAGGCAGCATAAACAACAAGGGAAGAAAACATGGGTTAAACTTTTTAAAAGTATTTGAAACGGAACATAATAATTGAACAATTTAAGTCAAAACATTTCGATAGCTTTAAGTTTTTTAAAGAGGAGAGTCAAAAGAACTGTATATTTTCCAAAGGTATTTAAGTCAGAATATCATAATTGAACTTTGGTTTTTTAAAGTAGAGGTAAAAGATTTTTATTGTCTTAATTATTAATTATTATATATATGTATTTTACAAAGGTTCAATGTGTCCAAGATTGATTGGAAATTATCCATGTCAAGCAAGATAAAAACACATCAGCATCACGCTCCCGGGTGGTTATTACAATTTGGGGCCGATTTTAGTCAAAACAAGACGAACTTGACTCTTTACCATAATTTAGGTTAAAGACAAAAGCATTCAAAATGTATTTAGACAGCATCCGAAAATCAGCCGTTTGGCGGTCATAATTCGTACACCTCCGAAGTTACCTTTAGGTAATGAGTGGTCTTAATTGTCCCTGCAGGTTGGGGACATTTATAGTGAGGTGTCAAACCGGAGCCGCCTTAAAGCCAACTGTCTATTCCTCCTTACTGGCTTTTGTCCGAGTCAAGGTCTGAAAGAAAACTTTACAGCGGGAAAACGTGTGTGATGCAGTTTCATACTCACGAAATACATATGGATTTTTCAATCATCCTTTTTGACATTTCCACTTTGGACAGACATGCAGTGAAGTATGTGTCTGTCAACTCATTCTCAATTATCATCTCAAAATATCTTTATCTGTAAGACAAGGGAAAAGACAGGGACAAATCAATCCATAATGTAAGGCAATAAGGTATTTATATATAGAAATTAAATTGAAATGTTTAGATACATCACCAAAAGAGGACACAAGTTGTGTCAGTTTGTTCTGTTAGGGGAAACAGATTAACCCTGTATTGATTGGAATCGACTTCACAAAATGAAATATATTTAAATGGGATGAAATGAAAACAAAATGAAATATGAAAATATGAAATCAGAAAATGAAATATGAATTCAGAAAATGAAAATATGAAAGAAATAAAATTAAATGAAAAAATATTAATTCGAAATATTAATTCTCCAAACACATTCCCTCTCGTTTGCCACAGCCAAAAATATTGGGTGTGACAAAAATTGTTTTGTTTGGAGGATAATTTGTTAAAATATGGTTAAATGAGAAACAGATGGTACCGAGGTACAGTAGGGTACCGAGGTACAGTAAAGGACAATGACTCTGCTCACTGTCAGAGTTAGAGTGAGCTTCCAGGCCTGTGAGGGGGGAAGTGTACCATAACAAGATAAGGCTTTCCCAAAACAATAGTTAGCGAGGCCTGCTGAAAGCCTCTCTACTGAAAGTGCCCCAGAGAGAGAGACTTTAAAGAAGTAAAATAATAATAATAAAAATAGGTAAAATAATAATAATAAAATACATAACATAATCATAATGTCATTTTTTTTGTTGTTTTTTTTTTCCATAATGTGTTATCCCGTATAAGCCCAGTAGGGTTGTAATAATTGTGGAATTTGACTGAAAGGGTTTGAATGGAGCCCAGCTATTTAAATTGTTTTTGGAATGGTCTCAGCCTGTTGAGGGAGTAATCAAAGTACTTTTACTCAAGTAAAGAGGATAAGGGATTACAGAGAAGAAACAAGGGTTCTGTTACTGACTGTAGCAATCCCAGAATAAACCAAGAAAGATAAATTAAAGGTTGAGTAAAACAGGGCAAGGTTGAAAATAGAGCTATGACCTTCGCCAAAATAGAAAACAACGTTCAGTTGTTACACAGGAAATAGTGTTTTTCACGACAAAACAGGAGGACAGGAGAAAACTGGTTAAAATAAAATAAACAGTCATGAAATTAAACAGGTTAAAATAAAATTGAAATAAAACAGTCAGTCAGTCAGTCAGTCACTGATAATCAGTCAGTTAAGTTGGTAGCGAGTTAGTGGAGTTAGTTCCACTATACCTGTTCTGCCATGTCATTAGTCCGTCCTGTCCCCTAAAATAAAATAAAGCCCACCTGTCATTGATGGGAAAAAAAATTATTAAGACGTTAGGGGCATCACATAGCAACATTCAAATAAACCCAAGCGTTGGTTGTTATCAGTACGAGTGTAGTCATAACAAGAGTGAATGAGATCCCTTTTTAGAGAGAGAGAGAGAGACAGGGGACGGCATAGCTCAGGGGTAGAGAAACTGGTATTAGAGCACGAAGGGTATAAATCCCGAAGGGTTCCCAGTTCAAATCCGGGCTCCCCCTGAGTTAATGTCGAAGGGTCCTTGGGCAAGACTCTGAACCCCTAATTGCCTCTGGTGAGTAGGTTTGGTGCCTTGCATGGCTTCCTCCGCCACCGGTGTATGAATGTGTGTGTGAATGGGTGAATGTAATGCACAATCTATGTAAAGCGCTTTGGATTAAAAGCGCTATATAAATGCACCATTTACCATTTATAAATGCACCATTTAAATAATTCCTAGTTTTGCAAACCAGGCAAGTGAGTTAGAACACCAACAGAGGGAGAAAAACCCAAGACAGATTCAAATATAACCCCAGCACATTGTTATCAAGCCCTGTATTAGAATGTAAACAGTAGATTATACAGAACAAGAGCGAATGAAACTCATTTTTGAGAGAGAAAGAGAGAGCAAGGTCACACAGAAACTGAAATAGGCTTGTGGCCTCTCAAGGTAAAAATAAGAAAAATGAAATAAAAAACAATTCCAGCAATCCCCTCATAGTTTTTTTTTCAAAATAAAACAATAATAAACCATAAACCAAAATGTAAGCATCGGTCAAGCGAGCGCGGGCAAGCAGCAAGCCAGCAGCATAAGCGAGATGCACAGAACACATGAGCACTGCTCACTTCATACTTGGTTTGATTTTTTAGTTTCCCTTTTTTTTTTTATAATAGTTGTAACCCGGGGAGGAAAAGGGGATTAGAGATGATTAGACAGAGACAGATTATCAAAAACATTTAACACACAGGTTTGTCAGTCAGAACTTGATTTTTCTTTTTTTTTCTTTCCAGAAGTCGTTCTTAGTCAAAAGTAAACAAAATATATAGTACCATTATCTCGGGGCGTCCCAAGGGTCAAGAGTGTTTGTTCTTTTCGGGACATTGTAATCCATGAAAGTCACGTAGCAGATCGACAAGCTCACAACGCGCCCCATCGCAGTGCCAGCCAGGTTCGGCTGGGGGGGTTGGTGTGTTGTCAAGCCTTTCAGCATCTGAAAATATTGTTTGCGTTGTCTGTTCCTTCCTGATGAGGTTTGCAGATCTACAAGCTCACAACGCGTCCCATCGCGAGTGAAAGGCATCCAGTGGCAATAATGTCACATATCCATTGAAATGTTCCAGGAAAGGTTTTAGGTATTGTTGGTTCCAGAGTAGATTGTAAAATCTCCTCCGTGTGGGTCCAGGTTTACACGGAAAAAAACACTGCTTCTCGGAGCAGGGGGCTTTTTTAGCTTGAATGGTCATGTTTCTAAAAAACAAAAATGTTCTTGGGAGCGCTGAGATAAAAAGCTCCTGTATTCAACATCTCAGAGTGGCCTGAGACGGAAATTAAAAATAAAATAAGATAAGACGAAAACGAAGACATGTAAGCTTAAAGCATGAAGATTTCCGTCAGAACGTTCGGTTCTAGAGCATAAAGTGAAATCTCCTAATTAAAATAACCACGCTATTTCTTATGTGATTAAGTGGCTCTAATCAGCCGTATTGGGTTATCGTACTGGCCGAAGAGACATTCCTTCAGAACAAAATATGTTCTGGCCCCAAATAAAAAGATTTCTTCTCAGAACTTCTTGAAACAGCCGTTCTAGAGCATAAAATGAAATCTATATTGAAGTCTCGTACTGATACAAACCCAACCTTAGACAAGCAATCTCCGTGGCCAAACGGCTGCTATGTCCTCAAAACATGTAACAAAAAGCGACAAAAACAATAGACTACAAAACATTAAACATTAAACAATAAAAACGCAGCTGTGTTAAGAGCTAGCTAGCCTCTTAAGACAGCAGGTATAAACGTATGACCTGGGTTCTGTTGAATTTGGACCAGGGGATGAAGCATGTTGCCCTCTCAAAATCTCTGTGCGGAGAGATGAGGGGGGAGAGACCGTCCGTGAAAGGCTCCTGGTGTGGAACTGTGCCAGAGAGCCAAACCTGGCCGCCTCAATTTCGGCTTTCTTCAGACGATATGTTGATGTGGGAGAGAGTCATCATATCTGAATTCCTTTCTCCATATGGGCTAAAATGGTGCAATTGTGGGGCACGTAGAAACAACTGTTTCATTTCCTCATCGTCTATCTTAGCCGTTACGGCTGTTATCAGTTCATTCTCCAAGCTTTGGAGAGAGGCTTCAAGCTCAAAAATGGTGCAATTGTTCCGTTTGTAAAAAGGTTGTTTAGATTTCGGCAGGTGTTTTCTGCCTCCCTGTGCTCGGGGCGTCCCAAGGTAATTTCTCCTCACGCAGGAGGAAAAAACGTGTGGGAGATAGTCCTTTCCGTGGGAGTCAGGGGAAACATCTGATAATATCCCCGGCTGGTTGTTAACTGGTTCTAGCAGCGGAAGAGACCAATATCTCCTCGGAGCTAATCCGGCAATCGAATGGACCATTGATGGAATTTTGATCATATTCCATATGGATAAACAGTTTCCCCAATCATAATAAAATACTCCACACAAGAAATGAGTCCACACCAGTGAATATGCGTTTTTGTGTTGAAGTTTAGTCAGAGTTCAAAGTACTGTACAAGTACAGTATAAAGCATTTTCACCCATCGTAAGCTCTCTGAGTCCAAAGCATAATGATTCACAGATATATGGAGTTTACAGAATACATTAGTCACATTCTTATTGGACAATTAAACATAACATGGATGGGATATTGTTGTGACTGAGTCCCGTGGACTCAGAAGCCAAGGATGTAGAATGTTTTGGCTTTCCATTATCCCGTGTCCTGGACACTTTGACATTTCGCTGGTCAATCTTTCTGTCCCTGGAGTGGGGCAGATTCTCGTCTCGTGCATTAGTTATCAGATCAAAACATCATGGCATTGACTTTTAACACTGAGAATGATATCTATACCATGTTAAACAACAATAACATATTTTACTATCAGGTATCTATCTATCTATCTATCTATCTATCTATCTATCTATCTATCTATTGATACAAGTTATGTTGAGATTAATAAAGGGAGGGAGTAAGGTTCTCTATAGGCTGAAATCATCACTGGTGTTATATTACAACTTGGATTTTCTTTTCTTGGTAGCATTTAGAAAGGATATGAATCAGGCCCAGTGCAAAGCCCTATTGAAATGCAAGTGTTTATTCTTGAATTGCACAAATTAATTGCATTTTTGAGGACCGGGCACATAGGTCGCGTGCTACGGGTTCGAATCCCAATCCCGACGACCATTGCTGTGTGTCACTCCCCATCTCTCTCTACCAATTAACCGTCTACTCAATAAAGGCAGAAAATGCCTTTAAAAAAATCCTTGTCCTACATTACTTAGCTCCACCCCTAACGTGGTTAGAAGTGCGAGGGCCCGGTCATCGCTGCTTGTAGCTTTAGTTTGATTGATTTTATTTTATCTTTTGTGTACTTTAAAGGAGTAGTTCACCCCCAAAATGACTTTTTTCTATTGATTACTCATTCCATGGAGACTTGAGTTCAGTAATATTTTTTTTATTTCTCGCAGACACAAAAAAAAATATTATAGTAAATTTCCCCCCATTGATTCCGAATGGATCCGGAATCAATGGGGGTACATTTATTGTAATCACATTATTGGCTTAGGAATGTAACAAAAAACTAAAATATTATTTTACTCAAGTCTCCATGACATGAGCAATCAATAGAAAAAAATGTCCCCTTGGAGAAATGTGTCCTCTTCATTTAAGCAGTGAGCACCTTGCAGTGCTCGGGTACCAACTCCAGTTTGTAATGCCAGTACCTTGGTCAAGGGCACTGGCAGGAGTACAGAGCATGCATGTCTTTTGATGTGAGAGGAAACCCAAGTATCCGTGTGTGTGTGTGTGTGCGTGCGTGTGTGTGCGTGTGTGTGCACGTGTGCACGTATGCGTGTGCGTGTGCGTGCGTGTGTGTGTGTGTGTGTGCGTGTGCGTGTGCGTGTGCGTGTGCGTGTGCGCGTGCGCGTGCGCGTGCGCGCGTGTGCGTGTGTGCGTGTGCGTGTGCGTGTGCGTGTGCGTGTGCGTGTGTGTGTGTGTGTGTGCGTGTGCGGCGGGCCCAGTTAAATGGAAAGCCATTAAATCCGTCTCAAAGGACTGCTTCCAGCGATGCCATGGCACTGGTTGTTCCCCAGACAAAGTAAAGTGAGAATTCAGCCATCCTAGTTGGCATAAAACTGTTGCAAACAGCAAACAGCAGGCAAGTGGCTGAGTTCCTCTTTTAAATCTCTTGACTATAACTATAACAAACCACTGAAACCAGAGCAGTGGCATCAGTTCAGCAAAAGCTAGGGTATGGCAAAGATGGGAGTCCTCATGGAAAAGAGGCATTACATTTTGTATAAGACGGTTCTACAATGTCAGATTTCTTTTTTTTTTTTCTTCAGTTTTTTTACACAGGTTTCTACGGTTTCTTGGGCTGGATATGGCAGCCTGGAACAGTTGTTCAAGTGCAGCTAAACTTTGCATGTTAGTAAACGTGCCACAATTAACAATAATGCATTGCACCTGTGCAGCTGACCTGCGGAACCTGGGAATATACCATTCTGTCAAGATGGGGAGAATACAAGTGTGTATAATTAATACCTTGTTAAAGTAACCATTTTGTTAAATTTGCATTTGTAGTTATTTTACTGTAATTTAACAACACAATAACCAGCGCAGATAGACAAAGAGACATTCATGGATTTATATTTAAAAGTACCTTTTATTTTCCCCCCTGGACCCAGGGTATGGCAGCTGCATACTCCTGCCATACCCAATTGACGCCCCTGAACCAGAGAGTCTCCTGAACAGCAGTAATCAGAACGGCATTGTCATAGAGGCCTAAACTCAGACTGTACGATGCATGTGCTCAACACAAGCTCACAGGGGAAATGAATGACATATAATCACATTATTATATTTAATAATAATGATTAAAATAAATGGCATATGGCTCGCATGACTGAGCCTGATTTTGAGGTGGTTTGGGTTTTGCTCAGGAAACTCTGAGAAATTTTCCCTTTCATGATTTTTCCTTATCATACAAGCAAAGTCTTGTTTTTTTTCTACCATTTGAGGCGTTTTGTAAATATGAAATAAAATGTTTTGAGTGTTTCCTGAGCATTCTAATTCCATTTCTAAAATCTCAAAAACAGGTCAAAATGACCTGTTAGTCATTCGAGTGTTAGGCACATTCAATCATTTCCCTTTGCTGGCATTTCTCCAACAAACAGGGGCATAGCATTCCAGTCTCTTTTTTATGATCAGTCACATGGGTTTTAAATTCAAGGAAACATTTTATGAGCTTGGATGTTTTACATGCATAAGAACATTAAAAAACGTAAATGCACGGCCAATGAAAGTCTATATAATCATCTTGCCTGCGGTCACCATGTGACCTTGTCTTGACTACTTATTTTATGTTTTTTTTTTATGACTGACAGACTGAACATAAAATCTTTAGAGGTTTTTTAACACAAAACACACACGTGTATGTATGTATGTATAACGCACATTATACACTATGTGTCCAGATTTAGTGAAAGTCTGGAGAATTACAGGGGAGGAGGGGGGGGTTGAACTTATGTTTCTGTCAAGTTTGTCCTTTGTTTTGATCCTGCTTGTGAATGATGCAAGTCGGGAACAATGAAAGTAAGACCTGCAGTCCATTCATCTCCGCTACCCGACTTCCCAACCATGAACACCCAATTCACCCTTTGTCAAGTCCCGCCCGTTTTCTCGCCCCTCTTCACACCCATCGGTTGCTGTGTCTTGGTGGGACACTTGGTGGGACATTCCATCCACTACCATTGTAATTCAGTTGCTTAATATTGTTATTCTGTGCATTCAATTCTCATTTCAAACTTGGTTTCAGTAAAATGGAGCTGCTCAGTGGCAGTATAGTGACTCAGAATGTTTTTAAATGTTTTCATTTTTCCAAAAATTATGTTTTAGCAAATTCAGCATAAAAAAGGCGGAACCAGGGCGGGACAAGGCAAATAGAGCCTGCTGGTTGGTCAGTCAGGGACCAACCAGCAGGCTAACAAAGGGTGAATTGTTTTCATTGGATCGCCCAGCCAAGCCGGATGTACCATGGAGCATTTGAAGCCCAGACAGGAACTTCACCCCTGCGCCACCCGGGTGTCGCTCTCCTTTCCGACATGTCGCCACTCCGAAATTTACTTCTTATTGTCGGAGTGGCAACACTTCCATAGAGGTTAAGTTTAGGGTAAGGGTTAGAGATTTAGTGTCGGAATGGAGACATGTCGGAAAGGAGACATGTCGGAGTGGCGGGGTGTAACCGCGCCACCCACATGCACACAGTAAATATTTGGTTAAGCGTTAAGACAGGGGTCTTCAACGTTTTCAGGCCAAGGCCGCCTTAGTTGAGAGAGAAATGAAGCAGGGACCCCCACAACCTTTTCATAGATTCCATATAGTTTCATCGTTTGTCAGCACAATCATCAGTGTATTTTGGATTCATTTCAATTTGTGTTTTCAGATATTTAACCACTTGAACCGTCAATACTTGACCTTTCACCCTGTACTTAGTCTGCTCTTTTCCCCCCTCTACACCAAAACTCTTGCTAAAAATAGCCGATCTACAACGCCTCGCAGCGCGAGGCGTTGTGAGCTTGTAGATCTGCTATTTTTGACTAAAGTTCTCAGAATATGGACACTAGGGTTCAAGTGGTTAATATAAAAAAGGAGAAAAAAATTCTATCACTTAAAGATTTGGAGGACCCCCATGTAGTAACACTGAGGACCCCCTGTTGAAGACCTCTGCGTTACAGAAAATATCTCCACAATATTTAGTGCGTTGGATTACATGTCAAGCTAATTTCAAGCCTCTGTAAGGTTAATTGCTCATCATACTAAACTGAAACCAGTGCAATCCATCATTGGCCACACATTATTGGTGGGATCTGTGGTTCTGGACAACCGGATCTCTAGATGTGGGAATAGAGGCCGGATTGGCAGTTCTGGACAACCACCTATCTGACCAACTCGACACCGGGCACGGCACTGTCTCGGGTCGCCAGCAACGTGCGCGCAGAGTTTGAAGTTGGTCGGTCCGACAGACGCCTGATATTCGTGAACAACACATGACACACACAAGATTTTGCACTCCCGTTTATACAGCTTCCTTGTGGTGCACAAACTGCACATACAAGAATGGTAGTATGTGGAGTAGGGGTGTAACGATATAGTAACTGTATAGAAATATCGTTTTTAACTTAAAAAATCGAAGTATATCGAAATGAAAACAGCCAAAATCGAATCGAATCGTTTTATTTTGTATTGTATCGAATCGGCAGTGCAAAGAATCGATTGTATCGATACTACCTACTTGTGCATTGTATTTAGCATTTTTAAGAAGAAAAAATTAAAAGGAGGGTTTTAATTACTTTTCCTTTCCATATAGCTACACTGGTCTATCGATAAATGTGTGTAATTTCTGTGTTCATGTCAAGGTGCAGGTTTGTCAATATACAATGTCCATGTATTTGGCAGATAATCACTGTTGTATTACTTATTTATATCCATAATAATACATGTTTCCCTTAAAAACCTGCACTATCCACACCTTTCACACAGATTTAATTTCTTTGCTAAATAGTTACTATATCGGTTTTAAACCATTGAATCGAATCATATCATATTGCCATGAATGAACCAATATTGTCCATTGTCAACCATGTATCGTGATATGTATCGAATCGCTATTAAAATGTATCGTTACACCCCTAATGTGGAGGCTTAAAGTGGCCCACAATGATACCTTCTGGCTTCTACTTAAGGTTCCTAGATGATTGGCATAGTCACCTATTATGTCACCTGTTTGTAACGTGTGGAATGCATAGACATGTCAGGCTCCTCTCAAGGCACTCTATGGATTAATGTCTTGCCTGGATGAGTCCCGGAACAGTATTATTGGGGATGTAGTCAATCCTGGGAAGAGCTGTCTGCGGGTACTCATCCAGGCTGCTTAAACACTGGAGAACCAGCCTCCATTTTATGATTTTTAGCTGTTGATTTCAGGTGAGTCAATTGGGTATGGCAGGGGTATGCAGCTGCCATACCCTGGGTCCAGGGGGATTTAAATATAAATCCATGAATGTCTCTTTGTCTATCTGTGCTGGTTATTATGTTGTTAAATTACAGTAAAATAACATAAAACATAAACATAAAAATGTTTGTCATAATTATATTCTCCACACTTTGATTCTCCCCATCTTGACAAAATGGTATATTCCCAGGTTCTGCAGGTCAGCTCCACAGTGCAATGCATTATTGTTAATTGTGGCACGTTTACTGACATTCCAAGTTTAGCTGCACTTGAACAACCGTTCCAGGCTGCCATATCCAGCCCAAGAAACCATAGAAACTTGTGGAAAAAAAAACGTCAAAACACGATTTTGAGGCAGCATGAGGACTCCCATCTTTGCCATACCCTAGCTTTTGCTGAACTGATGCCACTGGTTTATTTATGAGCTCCTGGCCCTAAGTGTCTGGAATAAAGTTTGAATTGAATTGTTCTTAGGAAACAGTAATATCATGTATACAGTGAGTCCTACTGTATATAGTCAATGGACTAAACATGCCAGATTATGGTCCTTTAAGCATTATTGCTGCATTAACTAAATCGTACATCAGAATTCAGTATGTTTAGAGATATGAACTTTTTACTATACTTTTATATATTGTATATACTTTTACATTAGCTTATCAGTTTAACCCAGCTGAGTGCTTCCCACAGAGGAGTGCGGAGGGGGGAGTAGGCTAATTGGCGGTTGGGTGTCTGTAACTTTATTTCTTGTTGTGTGATGTGATTGTGAAGATGAAAAGTACTGGCACACAGCATAATATGTGCTCAGAACACTGGATAGATTAAAGCAGATCTTCAACGTTTTTTTTGTTTGTTTTTTTCAGACCAAGGACCCCTTAACTGAGAGAGAGAAAGCCTTCCATGCAACTTGCCAACAGGCGTTCAAAGCTAGCTCGCCATATTTAACTGATTGTCTCATTAACTGTTAAGAGGTTTTTCCTTTCCAAGTGATGCTGCAGCTTTGATGGCTTCATCATAGATTCATTTGACATCAGCAGTACGGTGTTGTATTTGTGCAAGATTTTTTTTCTTTGTTTGTTTTCCTTTGCTATAATAAAGGATTCATGTTGAGTATTTTCAGACATTTTTTATTATTTGGGGAAAACGGTTGCTATGGCACAGACATGTGGCACTGGCAGCCCCCCTGTAGCTGCTCTGGGGACCCCCCAGGGCCCCCAGAACACCTGTTTAAGGCCCGTGGATTTAAGGTATCGGTGTCCTGTGGCGCTCACATCCAGGGACGTGCTGGCCATTGGGAAAAGCGGGACAACTCCCGAACGGCCGGTTCATTCCCGGCCGGTCCAGGCCGGCCATTAGGAAAAAAATAAAAATAAAATGTCGGCCTTCGTTCCATTTTGGGGGCTGGGCGGCCAACAAAGAAAATCGTCACTGTCGGGCAGAAACCTCGTATCTCCAAGTTTCAAATGTATACATTTTTTCGCAAAGCAAAGCCCTGCTTCATCATATAAGGCTGTTGCACAAAAGTAGTGAAAACAGCAGATCTACAAGCACACACCGCCTTGCTTGTAGATCGGCTGTTTTCACTAGTTTAAATCATTTTTAAAATGATAAATACAAAACAAACGGTTTTGGACATACAAGGTTTCCACCCGACAACAACGAAATATAACTCATGTAATTGGCCCACTGGCTTGTCACTTGTCATGATCTGAAACAGCCAATCTTTGAGTAGCAGCAGCAGCGCTATAGAGAGAGATCTCTCTCTATAGCACACAATGAGGGCCTCTCAAACTCTTTTTCCCGGGCTGAATCAGGGGCCCAGCACGTCCCTGCTCACATCACATGGTTATGTAATGGCTCTGAAAATGTGAGAGACTCCCTGGACCCCCTGCAGTTTGCATACCAGATGCACATGATGCCATCATCTACCTCAGTGGTTCTCCAACTTTTTTTTTTGTTTGTTTTTTTGCTTCAATAACTAATTTCCTTTATTTCCCAATCCAAGTACTGTTCAAAAAAAAAAAAAAAAAAAAAAAACAGGCAGGATATCGTCTCTGTCAGGCAGAAAACGTGTATCTCCTAGTTTCATGTTTTTTTATTTAATTTTTATGATTAGTATTTTATTAGTTTTCAACAACAAAAAATACCCCATTTTAGCTCATAGAAGTCCATCCTATTATCTAGCCTGTATGATAGTCTCTCGAAGGCGGCCAATTGGCCTAGCGTGGTAATCCAATAGGATAAGGTGCCCTACACACTACAGGCGGTTGCCGTCGGGGCTGCCGCTAGGATCAGCGGTGAGACACAAACACACTCACTCAGCGAGTAAACGCCACGCGGTATTTCACAAAGATGAACACAATCCATCTCTCACCGCCCGCGTACGCATGCACAAACGAGCACGCTCGCAGGGATTTCACGGGACCGCGCCCGCTCTCCTCGCCGCCCCAAAACTTCGCTGCGTGGCTGAAAAAGCCGCCCGCCTCCCATTGAAAATGAATTGCAAGTACGCGGCTAGTGTGGAACCCCCTTAATGCTGGTGTTGATGGGGCTTTCCAGTCTTTAATCAGCAGCCTCCAAGTTTCACGTTTGTATGTTTTTTCGTAAAGCCCTGCTTCATCATACAAGACTGTCGCACAAAACGAGTGAAAGTAGCAGAGGCGTTGTGTGCTTGTAGATCGGCTATTTTAAAGCATTCTTAAAATGATAAATACCGTACAAAATGAGCGGTTGGACATACAAGGTTTCCTTAGAGCCAGAAACACTCATTTAAATGTTTTCCATAACATTTCAATAAGTCAATTTCTGAGGTAAAACAGCGTAACAGTGAGGAAGCACTGCTTTCTGGTCAGTGAGCATTGTGCATGTCAAGTATGTTTTATTCAATTTGGTTTAACACTTAGTTCACACAAAATGTGTTGATGTTTTATGATTAGAATAAATTACACGATTCAATTGTTCACTTTTCTCTCGTGTACGCCTGTAGTATCTGTGAGTGAGTACCCCTGGCCTGGGGGATGGACAGACAGAGGTTTTGCACATTTATGGTAGGATCTTTGATCCAGATTGAATTATGTTACACTCTGTGCGTGCGTGTGTGTGTGTGTGTGTGCGTGCGTGCGCACGCATGTGTATGCTTTTTGTATTTTAATTACAATTAGGGGCTGTAACTAACTAGGCCAATGAATCTTGACCTGATTTTTTTTCTTTCTACCCTAGGCATGCTTTGGCTGAGGTTTAAAACTTTGTTTAAAGTATATCCTCTTGTCTTTTGGGGATATACTACTGCTGTGAATCCAGACAATGGAATGTTTTGTATCATGACCTACTAAAACGTGGAACAACTCTGCTTTTTGTTGTTGCTTTTCATCCAACAACAGCAAAGTCTTTGTGGTGTCTTGTTAAAATACGTGTTAAATAATTATATTCTGATACTACTCATTGCTATAGAGTGAGAACTCACACATGAATGATATAGGATAAACTAGTAAGACGCCTCAGGGCGACATGTGACCTCACAATTCTTTACCATCTGGCCAGTGATCTATATCGGACCAGTTATGGAGACCCCTTGGTACTCGTATATGGAGCATGTACTGTATATGCATGAGATATGCTGTGAGAGCCCAAACATGCTTAGTCAGTTATTCGTTATGTGAAAGTACTATGATGCCCATACATGGAGATCCCTGTATGTAGAACCAGCCACACAGATATGGGCTGTCTTGGCCATCTGTCTTGGCCCTATATGGATTCTGTTAGTATGGGGCCGATGTGGCCTCCATATATGGGCATTCCCTTATGAAGTCCTGTTAGATATGGGCTTAACATTGATGACATCAGGGAACTCCATATATGGGCATAAAAGGGATTCTGTTAGTGTACCATCACAGTGAAGCCAGAGCGTGATGTCAGAGCGCCAATCCCATTCTGTTAAGAGTGGTTCCCCTGACATCACAGTGATGTCAGAGCATGATGTCAGAGTGCCAAACCCATTCTGTTAAGAGTGGTTCCCCTGACATCACAGTGATGTCAGAGCATGATGTCAGAGTGACAAACCCATAGACCTGTGATGTCACAGTGATGTGTCAGGGGAACCACAGTGTCAGGCGGGACCTACAGAGATACACGGATACGCGGACAAGATGTGCCGTTTTTTTAATAGTTAGTGCAATTGGAAGTGATGACACAAAGAAATGAGCGGACAAAACTGGAACTGGAACTTATAAAATGTAAGCTATACATGGGTACTATCTCCTGATTCGCTTAAAATGTGCAACCCACCTGAAAGATGTTCTGCTTATTAAAGAGCTGGAGAGACAGGACCCCTTGTTACTGAACAAACACGCTATAGCAACGATAACTATAGAATAGTGCTTTAAGATTTTGTAAGCTCAAGTTGGCTGTGCACCTCATGTAAAGACTACACTAACCCTGTGTACACGTACAATCTACTCTTCACCCTGAAGTAACAGTTGTGAAACATGTTGTCTGTTCTTCAGGTGATCAAGTGCAAGGCTGCCGTTGCCTGGGAAGCTGGTAAACCTCTTTCCATTGAAGAAGTGGAGGTGGCCCCACCAAACGCACATGAAGTCCGCATCAAGGTAAAACACTTACACAAAGGCCTATCTCCTCTATAGGCAGTCTTTTGAACTTTCTTTTTTAATGAGCCAGTGCTAATAAGACATTTAGTCACAGCCATATAAAACGTAAGCTGATAAATGGGTACTCTCTCCTGATTCGCTTAGAATGTGCAACCCACCTGAAAGATTTTCTGTTTATTAAAGACCTGGAGAGACAGGACCCCTGTTTTTTTGCTGGTCGAAGTAAATTTTGTACTTTTGTGGTATAATGATTTTTATGTTAAAGCAAATGCACCCAGGTCTAAATGTATATATCATGCATGTTGGTGATATCCCAATGTATAAAACTATGTGAATCATTTAGCTAAATATGAGCCTTACGCCTTAAGCTAGCCAGGTTTTGTCAAAATGGTGGCGTGGGGTAAGATGAGCCAAATGCCTTGGGGTAAATTGAACTTTTTTATTAGGTCTTTTCTATTCAAATTATGCTGAATGATCTTTCATTTTGATGAATACACTAATTTAAGAGAAGTTTTTAATATTATATTAATAATTGCAAATATTAAAAGGTTCTGAATAACAAACTTTATTTAATTGGTTTTAATAGTTTAATACAGTTTAAATAACCATAAGAAATGAAATAACACTAATATTTGCAAAAGGGAAATGTGTTATTAAAATATTTCTGATAAGTAAATACATTCTTTTGTTCAAGTTTAAACTGTTAAAGTTTAGAATATCACGTGGGTCAACTTACCCCTTTACTTGGATCAACTTACCCCTCACTTGGGGCAAGTTGAACCACATGACCCCTTTTTTTTAATAAGTCATATTTTTATGGTCCTTTGTCATAGACACTTACTTATGATTTCAAATGATAGCAGACATCCTGAAATATGTCTTGATGTTTTGAATTTACTGCCATCTCACTTTGTCTTGCTTCCAGGGCAACATAAGCACGAAGTGGTTCATCTTACCCTGTTCTCCCCCTAGTGCTTAAAGTGCAGGTGCCATGATAGGAGGAATAATTTTTCCAAATGCGTGGTTGTCATGGTGGGTGGTGACCCAGCTGAAGTTAGCCACACCCACGTGTGTTGGGTGAATGGTAATTAGGGGAGGGGTTGATTCTATGATGTAATAAGTATGGGTGTTTTTGGAACGGCACGTCTGACCCAGCAGGTGGCATCCTCCAGCTAAAAACCCAAATAAAAAGAGAATGCATAATTTCTCATAACAACCACACCAGGGGGTCTAATGAAGTACTGTCAACCTCCTAGACACATGAAAACCAGAAAAAGTACAAAACTATGGCACCTCCTCTTTAAACGTTTTCACCAAACATATCACCTAAATAAAGGCTTACAATACTGCAATATATCATTACATAAATGAAAGCTGTTTCACTTGTGCTGAATGGATGTGTGTATTTTGTCTTTGCGACAAAGGTAAGATGCAAGGTCTAATAGTTCCCTCTGAAGCCAAAAAGCCAACGAAGCCTGGATAATAAGTTCTCAGATTGCTATGAGTCACATATCGCCTCTCTGACTCCAGGAAATGACGAGGATTTCTATTGGCATAAGACTTCTTTTGATCAATTGTTGTGTCTCTGCGTGTGCTGCTCCACACAGCCTGTTCCTTCCCCTTTCACTTATTTATTTTGCACAGAGCAGAGCTTTGATAAAAATTGATCCTTGCTGGGAGCCCTTTGACAAAGTTATATTTCATATATACAGTATATATATATGTGTGACGGAGAGAGTCGCAGCCCCAGCCTTGAAGCTTCAAAAGTCTAGTGGTTAAGATATTGGACTTTTGCGTGGGAGACCCGGGTACGAAGCCGGGTGGGGAGGTTCGGATCACCTCCGTTACATTGGTGCCGTGACCCGGATCCGGGCTTCCCCGTAGGAGGATGTCAAAGGGGGGTGAGTGTGGCAGAGAGAGTTGCAGCCCCAGCCTTGAAGCCTCAAAACTCTAGTATCTCCCCCGGACCAAAAAGATGTCTCTTTGGTCTAGTGGTTAAGATATTGGACTTTCGCGTGGGAGACCCGGATCATCTCCGTTACATATATATACATATATATATATATATATATATATATATATATATATATATATATATACACACACAGTATATCGTCACTGTCGGGCAGAGATCTCCAAGTTTCAAATGTGTAATTTATTTCGTAAAGTAAAGCCCTGCTTCATCATAGAAGACTGTCGCACAAAACTAGTGAAATTAGCAGATCTACAAGTTGTGTGCTTATGTAGGTCGGGTGTTTTCACTGGTTTAGATCATTTTTTAAATGATAAATACAAAACAAACGGTTTTGGACATACAAGGTTTTCACCCAACAACGACGATATATAAAAGTGCCTCTGTAAAATGATATCATAAAATAGTCAAGGGAGGTTAGAGGCATTTCTACCGGACTGAAATGTCCCAAACAATGGACAGTTATGGACACATATGGTTAGTGGAGGGTTTGAGGTGGGATCTGTGACCACACGTTTAGCTGTACTGTCACGCAAGCTCCTGCTGAAGATCTGGCAATTGGGAACAGCTGGAGAAGCAGCCTTTAAATCACAATGGGTAAAATCGCGATCTTTCGAACGACCATCACAACGCCTCGCAGCGCAAGGTGTTGTGAGCATGTAGATCTGCTATTTTCACAATAGAACCGTGCTGTACAAATGTAATGCCTCTTTTCCATGAGGACTCCCATGTTTGCCATACCTTAGCTTTTGCTGAACTGACGCCACTGCAATGAACAAAATGGTAAATGGTGCATTTATATAGCGCCTTTATCCAAGGCGCTTTACATTGTGCATTACATTCACCCACTCACACACACACACACATTCATACATCGATGGCGGAGGAAACCATGCAAGGCAGCAACCTGCTCAAGTGAAATGGATTTTACATTTGCTCAATAAAATCACATCATTTACATCCTGAGTATCAATAACATTTCGACCACAAAACCAGTTTGTCATTCTGTCATTATTAATGGTAAAAGTCACAGTGAATGAGATCACGGAGTCGTTGGGCTGTCGCCTCACAACTAGAAGGTCCTGGGTTTGATTCCCGCGTCATCAGTGCCCATACCCAAGGTGGGGTTGGCGAAAGGGCCTTTCTGCGTGGAGTTTGCATGTTCTCCCCGTGTCTCCTCGGGTAGGTAGCCTCACAAAAAAACATGCAGTAATCCTGGTCTGCTGAACTTCAATCTTATGTTGAAAGAATTGCTCTCTCTGTGTAGAACTCCATGCTGTGCGCCACATTGCCTTTTTTATGCTTAGTTTAGTGTGGTATCAAGTACTGAAAATAGACAACCTCCAAGCTCACAACGCGTCGCGCTGCGACGCGTTGTGAGCTTGGAGGTCTGCTATTTTCAATATTTTCACCAAAATGCCCTTTAAGATATTTCAGCCCCTGCCTCTCAAACATTCTCTGCACGTCCCTGCCAGGTTGGCAGAGCCAGGATTACATTAGACAATTGACACTGGGTGAAAAAAAGGGTTACACAAATCGTGGGATAAAAATGTAATTACTGTAAATTTGCAGTACTTGGTTCTTACATGATTGTACATGATTATAATGATTCAGATCCAGAGGTGATTTGCTGAAAGTGCCATTAATATATTTTATTATTACGTACCGTCCCATATGAGAGATGGGAAAAGAGACTAAAAACATCCAGATTTGGTTTGGATGGAGATCATCATCACTGTGACTGCGTTCAGTTACTGTGCCCAGTATTGCAGGTCTGAGTGACTCGGTGCTGGCATGTCTAAAAAGAAGGGAAATATTTTAGCAGCAGCTGAAAGTGACAGCATGTCTTGAGAAATAACATTTGGTGGATTCTCTGGCGCTGTTACATATACTTGTGAAAATCCTGCGTGACGTGTGATCAGGATGGGAGAGTGTGTGAGTGCATGATCGTGTAGAGGCCGAGGGGCTGTTTTCTTTTATATATTTTATATCTATTTTTTTACATTGGTGTTGGTTTACACACAGGGGTGTCGCACCAAATTCTGGGCCCTGGGTACTTTAACTATTGAAAAATAGCAGATCTACAAGCTCACAGCGCGGCACTGAGAGCTTGTAGATCTGCTATTTTTTTTAAATCGTGAAAATGTGTGCAATTTTCAAAGATATTTCAAATCCTTCTAAGGTTTGTTGAAAAACCTATGTTTCTATATGTCTGTGGTGCTCCAACCTTTTCATGTGAAGGACCCCCAAAATGATATGTATTTGGCCATGGACCCCTGTGTCAAAATATTTAGTTCCAGGGACCCCCAAGTTACAAATGTTCGCCTAAGAATACATGTATTCAAAGATTTGCCCACATTTTCACGACGTTTCAAAAAATAGCAGATATACAAGCTCACAGCGCGGAACTCGGTGCCGTTGTAGATCTGCTATTTTTCAATAGCTAAAGTACAAAATAATTCCAAGCCCCTCCACCTTTTGGGCCCTGGTAACTCAGTCCCACTTTCCCCCCCATTGTGACGCCCCTGTTTACACAGATATATTTTAGGGTTTCTTTCACAGGAACGGTGGGCCCTGTGCCGTCGTGATTCCTACTCCATTTGAGCCATGAGCACTTCCCCCCCCCCCCCCCCCCCCCCCCCAACCAACTGATGAAAAAGAGGGGCATCGGTTGGTTGTAACAGAAAGCATATCGGCTTGGGTTTTCAACACCAGCGTGCTTGTGCCACCGTGCAAGCACTGCCTTTCAGTTTCAATGGGGGAATAAATTCTACACGTGAGCATAGGAAATGGGTTAAGTCCCCCATCCATGGTCAAACCCTATTCAGAGGAGGATTTCGGTTCCAGGCAAAGTATTGACTTACCGTGCGTGCGTGCGTGTGCGCGTGCGCGCGTGCGTGCGTGCGTGCGTGCGTGCGTGCGTGCGTGCGTGCGTGCGTGCGTGCGTGCGTGCGAGAGAGAAAGACTGCATCGGAGAGAGACAGAGACCGGCTCTAGTGCTCGTTGCCTAGTAACTGCAATTCCCCTTTGAAAGCAATTTCTTTCTTTTTGTTTTTTTCTCCCTAAAACATCACTAAAGATTCATGCACATTCTGTCTACCAGACAGTGCATTGACAATGGGACAATAATGTTCATTTGGAGAAACAATGCGCGGGCAATATGATGTTTTTTTTTTTTTTTTTTTTTCTTTTTTTTCCTTCTAGAGGGTGTTCCTGTTTTGCCAGGTCTTTAAGTCCAAGCTCACGAGCAGCCGTGCTCATAATGGACGATAATGACTGCTTTCTGGTTGAAAAACCATAGTTTGCCGGAATGTTGGGTATAATTGCTAGGTGCTAGGTGACACGGTGATGGCAGGAGGCATTCTGGGAGTTTTTAATAACTCACTTTAAGTGGTACGGTATCGTAAAGTGTTGTACACTAATCGACTGAGTTCTGTCACATCAAGCGTTCCACACGTTCTGCTGTTATTACCACGGCAACGTAAATTACCACCTTGTGTGCAGATGTGCTCTCTGGAAAAGAAAAGTCATTTAGGAGGAGGGTTTGTTGAGGACACTGAAATGCTTTGAACTATAGAGGCAGTGTACAGGTATATCGTCGTTGTCGGGTGGAAACCTTCTATGTCCGAGACCGTCCGTTCTGTATTCATCATTGAGAGACAGCCGGCTCTTGCAGTCATCATTTTAAAAATGAACTAAACTAGTGAAAATAGCAGATCTACAAGCACACAACGCCTCGAAATAATCATCAAGAGAGTTGAGGAATTTTGTGAAAATAGCAGATCTGTTGCGAGGCGTTGTGAGCATGTAGATCTGCTATTTTCACAATTTCTGCCTCTAATATTTGACAATTTGGTCATTTCAGTATTAACAAAATCAATAACGAAAGACACTGCATAGTTATTTTTTCCAGGACCTTCCAGGACTCTTGATCTATTCCAAAACTTTTCCAGTACTGGAAAAATATTTTTCTAATTTCAAAATATTTCCAGTAATTTCATGACCGTGGGAACCCTGCTAGATGCGCGTTCATGTTTCTGGCCCCAGCTGCAGTACCTCAAAACGGCCATCATGATTCATCATTCAGCCCTCCCCCTTGGTTCTGGGGGCTTGACCGACCGTGGAGGATTCAAACCCCATTCTCCATGCTGGTGGGCAGAAACGTTACCCTGTCTGTAGCTCTGGTCCATCGCGTCACCTCCAGTGACGCTCTGACAGACCCGTCGGCAAATGAATAGACCGCATTTTCTCAGCCCCTACCAGCGCTCAACTTGAGTCAAAATAAACTACACAACTTCACTATTCACCAAACCAAAGGTAGTTTTGCGTTGTTGAAAGTCTATTCTCCGCGGTGGTGAACCTCTCAGCACCCCACCCAATCTGCAAAATACATTATTTTTGTCATGAAATAAAACGCACCCACCTCGAGCCACCCAGCGGCCACCGCAGATACAATATGGTTCACAAACCGGAAATAAGCAGCGGTCGAGTTGGATGCACTTTATTTCATGCCAAAAATAGTGTATTTTGCCGAGTGGGTGGGGTGCTGAGAGGCTCACCACCGTGGAGAATAGACTTTCAACAACGCAAAACTACCTTTGATTTGGTGAGTAGTGAGTAGTTTTGTTTATTTTGACTGAAGTTGAGCGCTGGTAGGGGCTGAGAAAACGCGGTCTATTCATTTGCCGACGGGTCTGTCAGAGCGTCACTGGAGGTGACGCGATGGACCAGAGCTACCCTGTCTGCACCACCACCAGAATGCCGGAGAAACAAACTGGACCGTTAAATGGATCAATGCCTCTTTTAAAATTATCTCTTGTATTTATAGCACACATTTTGGTGAGCATGGTACATCTGTTCAGGGACGTGTTGGCCATTGGGAAAAGCGGGACAACTCCCGAACGGCCGGTTCATTCCCGGCCGGTCCATTGGGAAAAAATTTAAAACAAAATGTCTGCCTTCGTTCCATGTTGGGGGCTGGACGGCCAACAAAGTAAATCGTCACTGTCGGGCAGAAACCTTGTATCTCCAAGTTTCAAATGTGTACATTTTTTCGCAAAGCAAAGCCCTGCTTCATCATACAACGCAGTCGCACCAAAGTAGTGAAAACAGCAGATCTACAAGGACACAACGCCGTTGTGTGCTTGTAGATCGGCTGTTTTCACTATTTTTTTTTTTTTTTTACTTTTTTTTTTACTTAAATTTTTATCCCACGATTTTTGTAACCCATTTTTTCACCCGGTGCCAATTGCCTAAGCTGTGATCCTGGGCTCTACTCTCCCTCTGCCAACCTGGGGAGGGCCCCGAACTGAGCTCATGCTTCCTTCAATGCATGAGGAGTGAGCAGGCCGCTTCTTATCACCTGACAGGGGGAGCTTCCCCGGTTGGACGTAGCGCGTGGAAGGAACACGTTATTCCAACCAGTTCCATTCCCCTCCATCAGGCGCCCCGGCTGGCCAGGGGGAGGCTTTATAGAGACCAGGATTACTGCATGTTTTTGTGAGGGTATCTACCCTAGGAGACACGGGGAGAACATGCAAACTCCACACAGAAAGGCCCTTTTGCCAACCCCACCTAGGGTGTGGGCACTGATGACGCGGAGGAGGGAACACGCCCCCAGCACCCACAGTGTCCCCCGGCGGGAATCGAACCCAGGACCTTCTAGCTGTGAGGCGACACTACTGACTGCGCCACCGTGCCCCCCTGTTTTCACTAGTTTAAATATTTTTTTAAATGATAAATACAACACAAACGGTTTTGGACGTACAAGGATACCATCCGACAATGACAAAATATAACTCATGTAATTGGCCCACTGGCTTGTCACTTGTCAAGATCTGAAATGGCAAATCTTTGAGTAGCAGCAGCGCTCTCTCTGTAGCACGCAATGAGGGCCTCTACAACTCTTTTTCCCGGGCTGAATCAGGGACCCAGCATGTCCCTGTACATCTGTTAGCGATAGTGGTGTAATCGTCCACAAGCTTCATTCTATTATTAACCTTCTTATTCCAACAAGCCTTATCAGTAAACTGCTACAGATTATGTTTGAACTACACACTGAAATCTCTGTTTCTTTTTTTTTTTCTTTTTCTAAAGCTTTCTTCCGAGCCAGATTTTAAAAAGTTGTTATCTTTACCAGTGCACATCGTGTAGATCCTCCTCGGTAAGTAAAACCGATTCGATACGCAATCTGGAATCTGCTAGATAGTCGAAGGTTATATTTTTTAAGGCGAAGATTTTGTAAGGTACTAACCATGTGGCAAAAAAAGACAAAATAGTGACAGAGAAAGAAAGTAAGTACATTTGGTATTTTTAAACAATGTCAGGAAACGTATGTCATTGGCTGACACTTACAGACTGGATAGACGTCTATTCTGAGCTTGGGTACATGGAAATGGGTACATCTCAGGACAGAGCTCTTCATTCAGAACACTCTGATTCAGTGAAAGCAGTGCAAGAGATTGACTTCATAGTCATTTTATCACATAAGTAGAATTTCCCTGGCGTTATTGTTTTGTTATTAATAGAAGCTGCTGTTGTTGTCAATATCCAGTTGAGTACCTGAGATGAATAACAGTCTAAAGGTGGTTGCACACTGCACTGTGTGTTTTCATTGCGTTTTGGAAATCCGAAATCCAAAAGCCAGGGAGAGAGAGAGGAAAGAGAGAGAGAGCAAGGGACTCAGTGCAACAGCTGCGAAAATCGAAAAAAATCAACCCTGGTCCGAAAATAAATACGAAACGGGCGGCAGTGAGCAAACGTGATTGACAAAACGTGAGGTTGATTTTTTTATTTACCCGCTCCGAAATTCACTCCGATATTCGGCCCGAAAAACGCAGCAGTGTGCAAAGACCTTAAGTCCATTTTTTTTTAAATATAGATATTTTTTGATTAACCAGACTGTAAACCACAAACTAGTAATTTTTAATATGTTAAATTGTTAATGCAATCCCCCCTCATTTTGTTCAATTGTCTGTTTTAATGTTATCTGCTCCATTAGTCTGCTGAATATTGCTTGTACGGACTTACACTGTTGTTCCACAAACTGTTGGAGATGTACATTTTTTCCACTTTCCATAAGTATTATGTCTTATAAGTCCTAATATACATGAGTTAAGTAAAAAAATCTAATTCAACAAAATGAGGGGGGGGGGGGAGTGCTAGTGCATAAAGAATTTAACGGATAAAAAACCTCTAGTTTGTGGTTTACAGTCTGGTAAATAAAACTATATATTTTTCGTCTCAGGTCGGCCTACTCAATTATGCTCTATCGTACAAAAGTGTCGCTTGCCAATATTAGCAGATCTACTACAAGCTCACAACGAGTTGTGAGCTTGTAGATGGGCTATTTTTGTCACAAATTATAAAGCGGGCTTAAAGGACCTACACCATGAATTTTCACTTTTTCTATTTTAAATCCTTTTTTTGGGGTCCCACTGGCACCTTCTATCCTCACAAAGTCCTATTTCTGTACATTGTGTCTTTCTCTGGTTTTGGGAAGACAGAGATGAAAAGCTTTCCACGGGTTCTCAGAACAGTGCTGTTCTGAGAGTTGACGCATGTGACGTCACACGCGTTTCCCGTTTTTTTTTTCAGAGTAAAAAAAAATTTTTTTCAAAAAATTTTTTTTTTCAAAATTTTTTTTTTTCAAAAATGTTTTTTTCCAAAACTTTTTTTTTTCAAAAAAAATTTTTTTTTCAAATTTTTTTTTCAAAAAACTTTTTTTTTCAAAAACTTTTTTTCAAAAACTTTTTTTCAAAAAAACTTTTTTTTTTTCAAAAACTTTTTTTTTTTCAAAACACTTTTTTTCAAAAAACACTTTTTTTCAAAAAACTTTTTTTTTTTTTAAAAACTTCTTTTTTTTTTAAAAAACTTCTTTTTTTTCTGGAAAAACCCCACTAGATGTGCCCCTGAGCAAACAGAGGCCGTTTTGGTATTGCAGCTGGAGAGCCTCATTATAGTAGAGCTAGAACAAACAAAAAGAATGGTCAGAGTGTTTGTTGAGGGTTAAAACCTGTCTAAGACTCAATTTTGAGCATATATTTATACAAAAAATATAGTTTTAAAAGCATGGTGTAGGCCCTTTAAGAGTGTCGCTGCTGTCCCTTCTGTTGCAGTGAGAATAAATTGCCAAAGGAAATGGTGAGAAAAAAAAGAGAGGTGACAGTGAGAGCAAACAAGACAGCGACGTGATGGCTGACTTGATGAGGAGCAGCAGAGATCCAGACCAGGGGTGAAAGCATTGCTCATTCTCATCGCTTATAGAATTGAGGTGAAGACAAGGCGATTTCCCTCTTGGTTCACCATTGGCTTTGAGAGATTCACAGCAAAACTCAAAGTTCTGCTCAGGCCTTTGGGATCCATTCAGGGGAAAACGGTTGTGTGTGAGAGAGAGAGAGAAAGATGAAAAAATAAATAAAACCATGTCAACACAATCTATTTTCTGGTTAATAACTCTACAGACACACATTAGTCCTGTGCACACCATGTAGAGCAAAAAAAAGAGAAGTTATTTTTGTTCAGCGACTCATTAAAACCCATTTAGGCCTAGAATTATGGAATGATTTAACCAGTGAAAAATAGATCTGCTATTTTTTGAAAAAGTCGTGAAAATGTGTGCAAATCTTTGAATATATGTAAGTGAACGTTTGTAATTCAAATATTGCTTCTGGGGGTCCCTGGAACTAAATATTTTGAGATGGGGGTCCGTGGCCAAATAAATATCATTTTGGGGGTCCTTAACATGAAAAGGTTTTAGAACCACTGACATAGTAGTCTCTCAAGAACAGACTAACTGAGCTCCAGTTAAGTGAAAAGGACCTTTTCTTTTGATGATGGCTGGCCAGATTGCTGACATATAGGAACATAGGGTTTTTCAAAAAGTCTTAGAAGGATTCAAAAAACACTTATAGAATCCAGTCAAAATTCTAATTTTCATGTGTTTTCAAAAATAGCAGATCTACAAGCTTGCATATCTATATCTATATCGCTTGTATATCTGCTATTTTTCAATAGTTAAAGCATAAAATAATTACACACATAATAATGTGTACCCGTTCTACATGGGTTAAAACATGCTTGAGGCTATGTGATCCTATCGTATGTTTTGGAGCGTAGTGTGAGTGTAGCATGCTCTCGAAAATAGGCCATCCAAGCCATGCTTTACTGAGGGGAAAGTTGGTTAATATGATAATGGCGGGAATTGAAAAATGTATAATGTAAATACTTGAGAATTGTGTTATAATTTACATAATAAATGTAAATCAATGTTGGGCTGGCGAAGCCCTGCTTGTGGCTGTGATTTCACAAGCACTGCCCCTATAATATGCAAAGCCGACTCTGGCCCCAATAATCATTGATGAGGAAGGCTGGCTTCACTGTCCTTCCAACATAACAGAACTGGCACGTATTCAGCTGTTGTGAGAAAACTGCACTTCTATTGCATGTAACATAATGAGAAATCAATATTGTGAAAGTAAATTGTATGCTCCTCTGTGTGGTATTGCATGCATTCTGCCAGCAGAAGAGTGAGTTTACCACGCATAAATGTATAATATGCTGCAATACTAGGGGTGTAACGATACATTTTAATTACGATTCGATACATATCACGATACATGGTTGGCCATACGATACATGGACGATATTGGTTCATTCATGGCGATACGATTCGATTCAATGATTTAAAATCGATATAGTAACTATTTAGCAGACATTAAATCTGTGTGAAACGTGTGGATAGTGCAGTTTTTTAAGGGAAACATGTATTATTATGGATATAAATAAGTAAATACTGTGGACATTGTATATTGACAAACCTGCACCTTGACATGAACCCAGAGATTACACACATTTATTGATAGACCAGTGTAGCTATATGGAAAGGACAAGTAATTAAACCCCTCCTTTTACATTTTTCTTCTTAAAAATGCTAAATACAATGCACAAGTAGGTAGTATCGATACAATCGATTCTTTGCACTGCCGATTCGATACAATACAAAATCATTTTTAACTGTTTTCATTTCGATATACTTCGATTTTTAAAAACGATATTTCGATGCAGTTACTATATCGTTACACCCCTAAGCAATACTCTAATGTCTGCATGGGCAAAAGGTACTAGTTTGACATGCAGGAGAAAGTCAAGCATATGGTAAATTAATGAGCTGTGTGAGCTTTGGACCTGCTAATTCTGTCGAATATTCCATATTTTCTCTGGATGTTCGCCTCTTATGACGTGACCAGAATAAGGATGCTAGGGCAGGGGGATCTTCAACGTTTCAGACCAAGGACCCCTTAGTTGAGAGACAGAGATGAAGCAGGGACCCCCACAACCTCGTTTGACGGCACAATCATCAGTGTATTTTGGGTTCATGTCAATTTGTGTTTTCAGATAATTTAACCACTTGAACCGTCAATACTTAATAAACTTGACCTTGTACTCTGTACTTAGTCTTCTCTTTTCCCCCTCTACACCAAACCTCTTTGCCGAAAATAGCCGATCTACAAGCTCACAACGCCTCGCGCTGCGATGTGTTGTGAGTTTATAGATCGGCTATTTTTGGCTACAGTTCTCAGAATATGGACACTAGGGTTCAAGTTGTTAATATAAAAAGGACTGGAAGATTTGGAGGACACCCTGTAGTAACTCTGTGGACCCCCTAGCCTAGGGGTCCCGGACCCCCTGTTGAAGACCCCTGTGCTAGGGGTTTATGTTGTTAAAGATGTGGTGCTACTGAGCAGATCATGTGTAAAGTTGAGTGTTGCAAATTTTTTCAGCTTGTACTGAAGGACAGATAAGAGCATGTGGATTGATGTGTTGATCCATAGTGTTATATATAACTCAGTATAGGACACATAAGAGCATGGGGATTGATGTGTTGATCCATAGTGTTATATATAACTCAGTATAGGACACATAAGAGCATGGGGATTGATGTGTTGATCCATAGTGTTATATATAACTCAGTATAGGACACATAAGAGCATGGGGATTGATGTGTTGATCCATAGTGTTATATATAACTCAGTGTCAGATTGGGAATAGGGAGACCTTTTTCCTTGCCGACCCTGGCATCTGGGCGTACCGACTCACGCACACGGTCATGTTTGCTGTGTAACTGAAGGATAATTATGACGAATGAAGGAGAAACAAGACTTAAAACGACAACTTTGTTTTTTTACAACAAAGGTTCATAATTTTAGATAGTCATTAGAGAAAAGAAAAGATAAGTGGTAAAATGTTTTCATTTACTTCTTTCTATCGTTTTAGTGATTTTAATGATTTTGATTTGCAGACTAAATAATGTATTTTTAGACACAATAAGCCCATTCCCAAGTTGCGCCGCAATCTTTCATGGGCAGATGTGACTTATGGGGGCTGGTGTAAATAGAAACAAAGAAATTGCCGGCTTATTTGTTTTTAAAAAATACATATTTAGCCACTTGTATGCATGCCCCCACCCACTGAAATCAGATTATTAAAATCGCTAAAACAACAGAATGCAGTAAATGAAAACATTTGAACACTCATCTTGTCTTTTCTCTAATTACAATCTAAAACGAACCCTTGTTGTAAAAAAAAAAAAAAAGTTGTCCTTCAATACTGTATGAATGCTATAGTTATTCACATTTATTTCAGTTGATATATTTACCATCAATTTCTCTGCTGTCATCTTGTGGATTAGTAATACTTTATTTCTTGAGGACGATTATTTGACTACAGTCTTTGACTACAGTCTTTGTTCAGGGAGCCTATTAATTTGCTTCAGCTAAGTTTTTATAATTAATCTACTTCATTAATGTAATGGTTTCCAGAGTTTGCTCTGACAGTTGGATGGGAAAACGCTGTGTGCTACCCAGCCTTCCCCGGCTCTATTTGTGGCTCTAGCGGAATGTCTAATGTTGACAATGCTTATCGGGAGGACACACAATCATCACGCATGCTGTGTGTAGACAGAGCCACTGCGTTGTGGTTCTGCCCCACCAGACTGAACGGTTGAAACCAAGATATCGTCACTGTCGGGCAATAATCTTGTATCTCCAAGTTTCAAATTTGTAATTTTTTTACGCAAAGTAAAACACTGATTCATCACACAAGGCCATCACACAAAAGTAGTGAAAACAGCCGATCTACAAGCACACAACGCCTCGTGCTTGGCGTTGTGTGCGGCTGTTTTCACTAGTTTAAATCATTTTAAAAATGATAAATACAAAACAAACGGTTTTGGGACATACAAGGTTTTCACCCGACCACGACAATATGCAGGGCCATCAGAGACCATTGACTGTTCAGTAGGGGTGGAAAAGGTACTCGCAGTCTTTACTTCAGTAAAAGTATCAATACCACATTGTAGAAATCCTCCATTACAAGTCAAAGTCAGCAATTGTAAGTTTACTTGAATAAAAGTACAAAAGTATTGGAATCAAAATGTACTTAACTCATTCATTGCCTTTTCAAAATGGCAGTTCCTCACTGCGACGTTCCTAAATGTCTCCGTGCACATCCATGCCTAGATCATGCACCATATTTTTCACAGCGTTCAAACAAAAAAATCTGCTTGGAAATCCGTTCAGGCATTCATGAGATATAAGCCTTCAAAGTCTTCAAATGTAAACATAGATGGCTGCCATTTTGAAAGATGTGTTTGTTATGGGGCTAAACATGCAATTTCGCGATTGCGATCATGCCTAATACATTTGAGGCATTTTTTTTTTTTTTTTACGGGAAAACTCTGGAAACTCGGGCCGTGGCAGTCTGGGGGTACTGAAATAACACGGGAAACTCGGGCCTGGTACCAAAAGTAAAAGTACCCAGAATTTTCCATTTCATGTTTTCAAATGTATATAGGGTTGAAGTAGGTCATGTATGTTTTGTAATAATAATCTAAATCTACAAAGTAACTAGTAACTAAAGTGTTTAAATAATAGTAGTGGAGTAAAAGTACAATATTTGCTTCTGAGATGTAGTGGAGTAGTAAGTAAAGTGGTTCTCAACCTTTCCTGGCCGCGACCCCCAAAATAATCATATTTTAACTGAGGATGCATCATCACAGCTGGGCTCAGAACCCTAACTCAATTAAACCATTTTTAATCATTTATAAAAAAATAAAATAAAAGAGAGCACAGTGAAGCTTTAAAAAGATATGACAAAAGAGAAAGATGATCATGGAGATGCTACTGTCTGTTGGTTGTTTTTGTTTTCAGATGAGGGAGGGGGTGTCTCAGTGGGCACGGCATGTGGTGTGACAGACCAAGGTTCTTAGCGTCTCGACATATGAGCGTAATGTGAGAGGAGACACCAGAGAGAGACTGATGGCCTTCGTTTGGCTTTGTGTTTTACTCTCATGCCGCTGCTCGCTAAGAGAAACAAGCACTGCAACGTCTCTTTTAACCATTTAAAGGTTATACACACCATGCATTTAAAAATCAAACCTTGGTTCGAAGTGAAGCGGTGAACTTTTATTCTATGTGTTCTAGAGCTATGAACTCTGTGATCTATACATTCTTCCAATTCTGAATGAATGAATGATTTTATATGGAGGGCTGAATTGTCATGTGAAGCTTGACCAATCCAGTACAGTTACAGTTACAGTACAGATATACATCACTGGCCAGATGGCCAAGACAGGGCTTGTCGCCCTGAGGCGTCTTACTAGTATTTATTTAGTTTTTTCGTCAGTGAAAAAAAAGTGGTCGACGAACATTTTTCGCCATAGTTTTATTTGCCAATCTCAAACACCGATGCGGTCCAATCGCCACACAGACCGCGGGACCTTGTGTTCTGCAGCGCGGTCACGGTAAATCTAACTTAGAGGCTCCCAAGACAAAGAGGTCGCCAAAGTACATCGAGCTGGTGGCCCCTTCACCCCATCTGTCAGACCTCCACCGTCACACACAATGCATCCTGGGAATTGTTAGGGGGATGACATCTCCAGACTGCTCGTCAGAGCAGGAAGAAATCTGTCAGCAGGGGTGTCACACCACATTCTGGGCCCCGGGTACAAGGATTCACTGTGGGCCCCCCATGAATGTTCTTCATAGGGGGGAGGGGGTTTAACCCATTTAGACTGGGAACACATTATTACGCATTATTTTGTGCTACGCTGCGAGCTTGTAGATCTGCTATTTTTGAAAAATCTTGAAAATGTTTTTTTTTTTTTTTTTTATCTTAAAAAACGTTTTTTCTGAAAAACCTATGTTTCTATGTCAGTGGTGCTCAAACTTTTTCATGTGAAGGACCCCCAAAATGATATGTATTTGGCCACGGACCCCATCTCAAAATATTTAGTTCCAGGGACCCCCCCAGAAGCAAAATTTGAGTTACAAATGTTCCCTTAAAAAATACATACATTCAAAGATTTGCACACATTTTCACGACTTTTCAAAAATAGCAGATCTACATCATGCTCCCCTAACAAGATCCAGGTATACAAGCCCCCTAGCTGTGGGCTTGTATATCTGCTATATTTTCCAATAGCTAAAGTATAAAATAATGAAGGCCCCTCCACCTTGGGCCCTAGTAACTCAGTCCTTCATAGGGGGAGGGGGTTTAACTCATTTAGACTGGGAACACATATTACGCATTATTTTGTGCTACACTGCTCCACTCCCCCCGCGCGCCTTGTTGCGGAGCACTGGGGTTCAGCTGGGTTAAGCTGAAAACTGGATTTCCCTTGTGGGATGACGTAGGTAAATTCTTCTATTCTTTATAAAATAATTAAGGCCCCCACCACCTTGGGCCCTAGGAACTCAGTCCCACTCCCCCCGTTGTGACGCCCCTGTCTTGTCATCCTCAGCCCAGCTGGAAGTGTAGCCGGGTGGGAGGAACAGGGAGAGACGGAGAGGAGAGAGCAGGAGTGGAACAGCTACTGTCAGGGAGGCGAGGAGAGGAAGTTGGATGCTCAATAAACTGCGCTGGGGTTGCCATCAATCTCTTGTCCAAAGGGAGGGGTTTGGGCCTGGCGTTCTGGCAGAGCATGATGGATGGCGTTCAGCTGGCTGAGGAGGAGTGGAGGCTGGTATCATGTTTGGCATTGTCTGGGCCACGGCGTTATACTCCACTGTTTTACTTTCACGGCAGGGGCAGAATTAGAGTTCTCAACGGGCCTGAAAATTAAGGCCCGGCCCTAACTGGGCCCTAACTGGGCAGGCCCTATAGGCCCTACCCGGCCCTACTAGTTAGCATACATTTTAGGCCCTACGCGGCCCGAAAACGTCGGGTCGGGTCGGGTATGGTCGGGTCTATAACAGAGTAATAGTAATAAAATAATAAAAAAATATATATTTTTTCTTTTTTCATTGAGCCCGAGGCCTTACCTGGCCCTAATAGCATACATTTTAGGCCCTACCCTTCCCGTAAATGTCAGTCGGGTTCGGGTATGGTCGGGTTCGGGCAGAATTTGAGAACTCTAGGCACAATGCCACAGGACGACCGACAACGCCAAGTCAACCAGTGTTGTTTTTGACAGAAAATTTTGATTTAGTCATAGTCTTTTGAATAAAAATGTAATTTAGTTTTAGTCATAATTTAGTCACCCGAACAGTTTTAGTTTTAGTCTAATTTTAGTCGACTAAATATCATAAGATTTTAGTCGACTAAATCCACTGTTGATTAAGTCAACTGTAGAATTGTATCTTGGCAGGCCTTGATGGCATCATAATGATTGATTTTACACTTGGTTGCGTGCTGAAAATAGCCGATCTACAAGCTCACAACGCGTCGCAGCAGAGCTATAGTAGATCTGTTATTTTCAGCACTCAACACCTGAGAGCATCCAAACATAAAATGACTCTCTTCTCCACTAGTCCCTCCCTAAGGTTTTAGTCTAGTTTTTATTTTGTTGACGAAATTGACAATATATTTAGTCTTAGCTTTGGTCATCACAGCTTAGTTTTTATTTTGTTTTTATTTCGTTTTTGTCGACTCATCCAAATATTGTACTAGTCGACTAAATATCCACATTTTACTCGACCCAATTGTTGTTCAACACACACTAGTTAGGTGATCCGAATATGGCCACTTACTACACTCCACTACATTTATTTTAATTACTGGTTACTTTGCAGATATAAATTATAATATTATAAAACATACACAAACAACATTAGCCGTATTTTATACCTTGGCTATTTGAAAATGTGACGCTTGTAGAACTGCCATTTTCAAACATTTTGTACTTTTTGGTACTTCAAGTGCATTTTGATACCAATACTGTTGTACTTTTACTCAAGTACATTTAGAATTCTGGACTTCAACTTGTAACAGAGTAGCCTGTTTCCACATTTCAGTGTTGATAATTTTACCTACTGTAAGTAAAACATGTGAGTACTTTTCCCACCGCTGTTCAAGGGACTCCCCTGCAATGCATGACTGAGTAAGTCAGAGAGTCTGTATGGAAAGCTGTTGGGAGGGATAGACCTGTCAGCTCTCAGCTTCAGCGCCGCCACAGAGGGTCATTTTCTCTGTCTCCACCCCGTCTCCCCTCAAGATGTCTTCCTCCTCAGACAACCCCCCCCCCCTCCCCCGCCCCCCCACCACACCCCAGCCCCATCCCCTCAACCCCCCCTCCTCCACCCGCCCCCCCACACCCCCGCCCCAGCCATCCCCTCAACCCCCATTCCCCACTGGAAATAGATACTCACTTTTTGAAGGACGACCGATCCATAGCTCACGTTCTCACATGGCTGAGGCATGTCTGTCTGCCCTTCTGGATCTTTGGTGTATTAAAGGAGTAGTTCTTTTCTCTCAATTGCACACCCCACAAAGCCTTGAATTCATGCCTACTGTAAGTGTAGAAATCACCATCAAAGACCACCGAGATACATTTTTGTCGTCAAAATCAACTTTAGATTTAGTCAACTAAAACCTTATGATATTTAGTCGACTATTAACTAGACTAAAACTAAAACATTTCAGACGACTAAAATATGACTAAAACTAAATGGAATTTTATTCAAATGACTAAACCTAAATCTAATTTTGCGGTCAAAACCAACACTGGCACCACCTCAGCATTCCATCTCCCCACCATCTCCCAGTGGTCAACGGATTGAAATGGGAATACAAATTAATAATGTCCGTTTTCTATCCCGATAATCCCCATAAGTTTGTTTTTTTGGGAGAGCTAAACGTCAGAGGTCATATACCATAGATACCATAGTTAGTTAGTTGTTCTCAAGCCCCCAGAACCACAGTAGAAAGTTGAAGCGACAGGGTTGACATTGATAACGGGGTTAAGTGGAACGGGGTTGAGATTTTTTACTCAAGATGGCAATTACTCTACCTGTGGTGGTTAAGAGGAGACCACATGGCATGCATGACATTAGGAAATCAGATACATTGTTGAAATAACAAAGATAGTTTTCACAAATGATTGTTTTCTATCTTTATTTCATGTAACGGGGTTGAGTTGTTAAGCTTTACGACCACACTATGAAAGTATAAATGACTATAACTAGTTGTAAAAAGTTGGGAAATGTCCTCTTTCTGCAGCATCTTGCTCAGAAGACTTGTAGAATGCCATTGTATGTTGTTGATGTCACTAAAGGAGCAGTTCATACTTTTTACAGAGAGGAGAATGACTTTGTAACAGGGTTGAGTGCGAGTTGGGGACAGAGCTATAGCGGCTGTCTCTCTTTTAATGATAAATCATCTATCTATTAAAATACTAAACATGACCAGCAATAGAGTACATTGCTGGTTTTATGTGAATAGCATAATTTATGGATTATTTTACATTTTTAGTAGTCATATCTCAAGTCCACTTTCTTTAGCAGCCATCCGGGACATGAGAAAATGGACAAAATAGGTGGTGTCTACTAAAAAAAGGGAAGATAATTTCTGGAATTAAGATAACATTTATTTAAGTTTTACACAATATTAAAGGGAACATTTCAATCAATGACAAAAAGCTTTTAAAAATCAAATTTGGTGACCAAATAGATAAAATACAGCTAAAAGGATTAGAGGGACCTCAAATCGTACCGGTTTCGTGGAATGACTCGGTTTAAAAAATGAGAAAAGAAGTTTCTATCACACAAAGATTTGGAGAACCCCCTGTTGAAGACCCTTGGTCTAGCGCATAGTAAAAGGCATAGGCAGCCTCACCCTTGGCTGATACCGCGGCAATAAGCCACTCTAACCTATTTACTGTAAATTGGGCACTTCAGGACAAATGTCTTTCCTGGTGTTTTGTAGCGCTTAACTGGTATTTTTGGGCCGCAGGGAGCATTGTATTCACGTCATCTTAGTGCTACATTATTATTAAGTGGCAAATATATGTGCTTAGCTTGTCACAAAAACAACCGAGTGTCAAGTGGAGAAGAAATAACTCTCTTCCCCCAAACTGTCCTGTGTGCGCCCTTCACTCCCCAGTATTCAAATGGGCTCAGACTAACTATTAACAGTCACTCAGAGAAATCCTGCAACACTCAATACTATTTGAGGAAGTGCATTTAATGTACCACTTCAGTGGCCTTGTGGTTAGAGTGTCCGCCCTGAGACTGGAAGCAAAGGTCCAGCTCTCGGCAGAGCTGTACCAAATAATATAAATGGTACCCAATGCCCAGGGGTGTCACAAGGGGGGAGGGAAAGTGGGACTGAAGTTACTAGGGCCCAAGGTGGAGGGGCCTTAACTATTTTATACTTTAGCTATTGAGCTGCGAGCTTGTAGATCTGCTATTTTTGAAAAGTCGTGAAAATGTGAATGAATCTTTGAATATAGGCCTATGTATTTTTTAAGCGAAAATTTGCAACTCAAATTTTGCTTCTGGGGAGGGGGTCCCTAGAACTAAATATTTTGAGATGGAGGTCCGTGGCCAAATACATATAATTTTGGGGGTCCTTCACATGAAAATGTTTGAGCACCACTGACCTAGAAACACAGTTTTTCAAAAAACCTTTGAAGGATTTGAAACATTCAGACTCCACAAAAAGATTCACGATTTCTCAAAAATAGCAGATCTACAAGCTCGCAGCGCGGCACTCGGTGCCACGCTGTGAGCTTGTATAGCTGCTATTTTTGCGTGTTATTTTTGCGTGTTATGAGTGTGAAAATAGACCTAGGCATTGCAAAACAAAAGTTTGCAGAATAGTGTTGACCTGTGATAGCAACTGGCATAACAAAAGACTGTACTGTGATAATATTGCATGCACATCGCGTGGGGACCCAAGGGAATTATGCAGCGTGATCCTCGCATTCCGCTGTGGACCTTTTGTCACGTTGTTACATAAAGTGTCTTTGTAAGACACTTTATGTATATATACTTATATATTATTCGCCCCCTCTATTGATGCACCTTCTCTTTATTGGTACTGTACTGCTCTTGTTTTTTCCTCTTATCTATTTTTTTTTTCTTACTTCTCTGTAACTTTGTAAATTACTGTATACTGCTGTGCTACAACTGGACAACTGAATTTCCCCCTTGGGATAATAAAGGTATCTATCTATCTATCTATCTTTCTTTCTCCCAATGTTGCATCACTTTTTCAGTTGAAATATGTTGTTGTTGTTGTTTTTGTCATGCAGCAAGGTATATATGAGGGGTTATGGCTAGTTTCATCTTGCTCGAGTAAGAGCTGACAGCCCAATCACAAGCAAGTAGAACATAAACCCCAGCCTTACTCTCTGAGAAGGGCAGAAATAATTTCACTTGTTGGGGATCTGTCAGTGGTGTCAGTTCAGAAAAAGGTATGGCAACTAGGGGTGCAACGGTTCACAAAATTCACGGTTCGGTTCGGTTTGATATTTTGGTGACACGGTTCGATACTTTTTCGATAAAAAAAAAATAAACAGAAATGTCCTTGATTTATACATGTATTTTTATAACTATGTATTTTTTTGTTTTAACTTCGAACAATACGGTACCCAACCTCTAGGGTAGTGGTTCTCTGGGCTCTGCGGACCCCTAGGGGTCCTTGAGGGGGTTCCAGGGGGATGTGGAGTGGTATTGTATTGTTCGGTACAGGGTCATTTGGTTCGATATTTTTCGGTTCGGTTCGATTTTCGATATTCGGTTTGATATGTTGCACCCCTAATGGCAACATGACCGGTGTCTTGCACACGTGCAAGACACCAGTCATATTGCCATAGCATGATCTATTTATTTTAAGAAGTACATTTAATTTTTCCCCCCGTTTCTACGGTTTCTTGGGCTGGATATGGCAGCCTGGGACAGTTGTTGTGCAGCTAAACTTGTCATGTTAGTAAACGTGCCACAATTAACAATAATGAATTGCACCATGTGCAGCTGACCTGCGGAACCTGGGAATATACCATTTTGTCAAGATGGGGAGAATACAAGTGTGGAGAATATAATTATAATACCTTGTTAAAGTGACCATTTTGTTAAATTTAGCATTTGTAGTTATTTTAATGTAATTTTTACAACAAAACCAACATAACCAGCACAGATAGACAAAGAGACATTCATGGATTTATATTTAAAAGTAACTTTTATTTCCCCCCCTGGACCCAGGGTATGGCAGCTGCATACTCCTGCCATACCCAAATGACGCCCCTGGAATCTGTGCCCAAGAGGGATGATATTATGAAAAAGGATCTGTACCAGTTACTTGCATGGCACGGTGCGGGACGGCCCTGTATTGGAAAAAGGATTTGTACCAGTTACTTGCATGGCACGGTGCGGGACGGCCCTGTATTGGAAAACGGGTAAATATTTTATGCAAAATTGCCTTTGTCAGCCTGGCAGCTCTGATGGGCACTTCTGCACCACTCAGACAGCAGCTACAGCGCTCTCACATATCCATCTCTGTCAACACGTGTGTGTGTGTGTGTGTGTGTGTGTGTGTGCAGGGGCGTCACACCAAATTCTGGGCCCTGGGTGCAAGGATTCACTGCGGGCCCCCCATGAATGTTAACTATTGAGTGCGAGCTTGTATATCTGCTATTTTTGAAAAATCGTGAAAATGTGTGCAAGAAACCTGTTTCCATGTCAGTGCTGCTCAAACCTTTTCATGTCAAGGACCCCCAAAATGATATGTATTTGGCCACGGACCCCCATCTCAAAATATTTAGTTCCATCCAGGGACCCCCCAGAAGCAAAAAGTAAAAAATACATATATTCAAAGATTTTCACTCATTTTCACGACTTTTCAAAAATAGGAGATCTACAAGCTTGCAGCGCGGCTGTGAGCTTGTATATCTGCTATTTTTAAATAGCTAAAGTTACTAGGGTCCCTCCACCTTGGGCCCTAGTAACTCAGTCCCACTCCCCCCCCCCCCCTTGTGACGCCCTTGTGTGTGATACCCCTGTGTGTGTGTGTGTGTGTGTGTGTGTGTGTGTGTGTGTGTGCGTGCGTGCGTGCGTGTGTGGGCCTTGTTGGAGTATTGTTTGTCTTTTTTATGGACATTAAACACTACACAGCATACTGTATGCCTAAATCTTCCACTTTGGTACACTTAATAGTCAGGTTGGCTCTTTGTGAATATTGCAGGTTTGAGTTTATTGCCGAGCACAGATCAAATTTCCTCATGGATGGATGTTGTATTATGGCAATAAATAATTAAATGTTGACTCCACAGAAAGCAGAAGAGGGTTCTGTAAGGCTGTAAACCTTTTGGGGACCTCTTGTAGGGGCGTCACACCAAATTCTGGGCCCTGGGTACAAGGATTCACTGCGGGCCCCCCATGAAAAATAGCAGATATTCAAGCTCACAGCGCGGCACCGAGTGCCGCGCTGTGAGCTTGTAGATCTGCTATTTTTGAAAAATTTTGAAAATGTGTCCAAGAAACCTATGTTTCCATGTCAGTTCTGCTCAAACTTTTTCATGTGAAGGACCCCCAAAATGATATGTATTTGGCCACGGACCCCCATCTCAAAATATTTAGTTCCAGGGACCCCCTAGAAGCAAAATTTGAGTTTAAAAATGTTCGCTTAAAAAATACATATATTCAAAGATTTGCACACATTTTACACGACTTTTCAAAAATAGCAGATCTGCAAGCTCGAGGCGTGGCACTCGGTGAGCTTGTATATCTGCTATGTTTCAATAGCTAAAGTTACTAGGGCCCCTCCACCTTGGGCCCTAGTAACTCAGTCCCACAGATATACAAGCTCACAGCGCGGCACCGAGTGCCACGCTGTGAGCTTGTATATCTGCTATTTTTTTTAAGTCGTGGAAAATGTGTGCAAATCTTTGAATATATGTATTTTTTAAGCGAACATTTGTAACTCAAATTTTGCTTTAGGGGGGGTCCCTGGAACTCAATATTTTGAGATGGGGGTCCGTGGCCAAATACATACCATTTTGGGGGTCCTTCACATGAAAAAGTTTGAGCATCACTGACATCGAAACATAGGTTTTTCCAAAAAAAAAATCTTAAAAGGATTTTCATGATTTTTCAAAAATAGCAGATCTTTGTATATCTGCTATTTTTCAATAGTTAAAGCACAGGGGCCCGCAGTGAATCCTTGTACCCAGGGCCCAGAATTTGGTTCGACACCCCTGTTTGCACATACAGTAGGAGTCCATGTTACAGAATAGGAATGTATTGCTGCGCCGAGTGCCAAAACAAAACTACTGTCTGTTCTTATTTTTAGGTCCTGATTAATTTGCGGCTGCTGTTTTTTTTTTTTTTTTTTTGTGCCTTTGCATTAATTAATGCAAAATAAGCAAGGCTATTGAATTTATGAATAACATGATCACAAAGAGAGGAACGGTTGTGCTTCCGAGCCCAGGGCTGATATTCAATCATACCAAGAAATAATACAGTTGTCTGGATTCTGCTTGCTTTCTTACTGAACTTATGTAAGCCTGCTAAATATGAATATGTTTAATTAATTATGCAAGTCCGACCCACTCTGCCGCTTGGCTGAGACTTTGCCTCTGCTGAAATCACAGCCCAATGTGGGGTATTTACAGCTTTTTTGCATATAATGTTCCACTTTCAAAGTGCATTTTTGTCACATTAATAATGTGGACAAAATGCAGCTGCCTGAGCTCTTTCTGGTCGTGACGTTGTCCCTTTCAATTTGGATCACACTTGCCGTTGTGACAGTATAAGTCATGTTGAATGTCAAAGTAAAAAGTCTAGTTGTTTGTTATTTTACTTTGTGGATTGAGGGATATGTACTGAGAAGCAATATATCGTCACTCACTGTCTGGCAGAAACCTTGTATCTCCAAGTTTCAAATGAGTATGTTTTTTCGCAAACTAAAGCCCTGCTTCATCATACAAGGCCGTTGCACAAAGGTAGTGAAAACAGCCGATCTACAAGCACACAAATCCTCGCGGTGCGAAGCGTTGTGTGCTTGTAGATCGGCTGTTTTCACTAGTTTAAATCATTTTTAAAATGATAAATGCAAAACGAACGGTTTTGGACATACAAGGTTTCCACCCGACAATGACAATATATATAAGATACATATGCCGTGACCCGTCTGGGAAACCTGATCAATGTTACAGCACCAATGTTACGGGGGAATCGAATCGAAAGCTGACATCTTAACAGCTAGCCTAAAAGGGAATTCCTCTTTGGGCCAGTGAGTAAGATGTTTAACAATAGTGGCTCAGAGCCTCTGCCTGTGAGCAACACCCTAATATCTCCCCCTGGCCAAGGAGACTGCAGCCCTCTAGGCTAGTGGTTAAGTTGTTGGCTTTTCACTCAGGTCCAATTCCTGGGGCGTCACATACTGTACATCTACATTTAAGAGCAAACTTGCAATATTAAGTGTTATTATGTAAGATAGGGCCCTAAGAAAGCCATATAGAGTAGTGCAATACTGGGAAGGCTCTGCTCTGTTTTCCCCCTTGGGATAATAAAGGTATATCTATCTATCTATCCATCTATCCATCCATCCATCCATCCATCCATCCATCCTCCAGTGTCATTGGGCTGGACCATAGTCAGGATGGCAGAGGGGGGTCCGGGGTTGTGATATGTTTTAAGAATGGCTAGTGGACCAGGCGCATACCATATAGGCATTGCCATTTCGGCATCAATTTCTGTCCCGATTCCCGATCCGGTCGACCTTTGCCGCATGTCACTCCCTGTCTCTCCCCCATTTCCTGTCAGTCTACTGTCCTATCCAATAAAGGCAAAAAGCCCAAAAACAAATCTTTAAAAAAAAGAATGGCTAAGGATATGTTTTATGTTGTAGTAGTGTGAAGGAATCACCTGTAGTTCATGGTCCGATTTTTTGTAATAATTTCATGAGTTTTAAAGGTAATATGTATTTACTGTATCTGTTGTATGTTCTTTAATATATCTCTTGACATGGTGGAGTCCAGACTAATTACCTCCAGCTGAGTATAGAAAGTTGTCAGATGGTGAGAGAGCTGGATATCACCACGTCACCTGTTGGAGCACCTGTCTATTAGTACCTTTTGCCATCATATTTGTATTATTTGTAAACAACAACACCTTCTTATTCCCCTATGAGATACATTAATCCATCACACAGAAATAAGACAGGAGAGTGATTCAGAGTGAGAATGGAATGTTTACTGGAGAGTGAGAATTCAAGACAGGTACAGTACAGAAATAATGGTTGGTTTGTGCTCTCTCTGACAAATGATGTTTTGACATGAGTATAAGTATGGTCATTTGGTCAGTCAGTGGATGACGTTTCAACAGTTCATAGGATGTTTCTTGTCCACAAGTGGGTTCCATATACGTGGCAAAGAGTTCATAGGTTTCTGAAGGGATGTCCTTCCGTCATTTGGTGTCTGCATGACACCAGGCTGAGCCTTATAAACCTAAAAAAAATCTCATTGTTTTAGTTACAGGCTCCATGGCAGTAGATAAGGCCTTTCTACCAGACAGAGACCTTGTGGGTATGGTGCATGACATTATATGACACAGTCACTGTGCCTTAGGGTCAGGTGGTCAGTTGGTCATCAATATGAAATGATAAAAAGATGATTTAAACCACAACAAAATACCTAACAAATAAATACACCTTTTGTTTGCAAACTTGCATCATACTGTACCAGAACACTCTGTACTAATTTAAAGTTTGGTGGATTTATAGAAGGAGCTATAAGGGAATTGCTGTGGACCTATAAAGTTGGGGTTGTCCGATTCAGTCAGTTCTGTCCGTGCAGGATTTCATATAAAAGCTCCAATGAAAACTTGTAAAAAACATTGAACTAGACAACTTTTGACTAGTCTGTGTGCTCACTGCTCACTGCTCAGCCTTTTCTGTCATTATGGGTCAATATTGTTTGTATTGCAAGCATAAGGTTTCGTGGCAGTAGCGTTGTGTATTCATACTGTACATCCCTCCAAAATGTTGCCCACAATCTGTCACTTTGATCTGTTTTATGTGATCAATAATTGCTTTGGAGGAGGCTCTTGTGTGACCATTCACATTCTGCTGATGCTTCTCTTTTCTGCAGTCCTAGAGTGGGCCAACAATGGAGCTGGGAAGCCTCGGGCCAGTGACCAGCTGGTGGCAAAAAAATAAAATACAAAAATACAGTAGCCTATAGCCTACTGCATATTGAGCAATCAAATACAACTTGTTTCCAATTCTCAGATCAATATGCTTATTTTCCATTCATTAGCTAACTAGCCAAAGTTCTGACACATTTTGGCACTAATCATGTTCATACTCCGCTTGTTAGTGGTGAGAACTGTATGCTAACTTATAGCCTACAATTTATGGATTGTGTAGCTGTGTAGTTATCATTTATGTTGTCTGTAAAAGTTGTGATATTAAACGCTTGTGTATTTATATGTGCTGCCCTCGCCCCGACGAGTCGGTAGAGTATCAGCGCGCAGCGCTGGTTGTGGGGGCAGGTCTGGCCAAGATGCCAGGGCTGAATTTTAGTCCCAGTCCGTCCCTGCGCCCATCCCAGAAACTGCCTTGGATGAAAGCAGTAAAGCACGTTCAGACTGAATAATGAAGTGAAACGAAATGCAATTCAGGCTGAGTGTCAGGCTACGTCTTACTTTCTCTTTTGTTGGTTCTTACTTCTCAGGTTTGGGAACCACTGCTCTAACGCCATCTCAGCCCCTCGCCAACGACCACAACAAGAGAGCTAACTCTTCCAGTTTGAGGACCCCATGCAGACCCCGGAAGCAAAAGGTGAGGATGATGCCATATATTTGGATTTTCTGCAGCGCACACCTTGATCAGACTTCAAGAACAGTTATCCATCACGTTTCAAATGCCAATAGCTATAGTTGAAAACATGTTGGTAGAGGGCATTGACAGACATCCCAACTTTGAGATGCACGTGCGCGCAGCGTGCACAGGGGACAGTTCTCGTGCGTGCGCACGAAAAAAATAGCGTTTTTTTTCTCGGATTTTACAAATTTTTCTACGGTTAAAAATGGTAAAAACTGTTAAAAACGGTTCTGCACAGCGGCCGAACCATTTTAGGCTTAATATAATCGGTCTTTCTTACCTATTTGGGAGAAAGTTATGTCACTCTCACAGTGAGACAAACACAACAGCCTGCCTGCAGGCTGCCGTGCGTCGCACAGGCTGAAAGATTGACAGTTTGACGACGAATGAGAACACATTTATTTGCATCACGGGTGGCAGATCCGGTTCTAGACCGGATCCAGACGGATATGGCAAGCATTTGCGGGAGCGGCCGGGATTTCCGGGAGGTTTAGTGCCACTCGCGGGTGTGCGGGAGGAGACACTGATTTCCGGGAGACTCCCGCAACATCCGGGAGACTTGGGATGTCTGCATTGAAGGCACTTAATTATTGCAGGCAGAGTGGTACAGTCACAGGTACACAGCCATAGATCGGAACCATCCGCTTGCGGTTAGAAGACTGATCTCCGCAGCACTTTAAGCAAGATACTGGTGTACTCACTCAATAATTAATTCCTAAGACTCAGAGTCAGATATTGTTTCATATCCCTTTGAAAGTTCTGGCAGAAAATGTGCCTTAGTCAAATAGGCTATCTCCACTTTTCCACAATCTTTACGCGGACGACATTCTCTGTCAGTGACGGGCGGACCTGAAATGACTGCTGGAAAGAACATATAGGCCTAATTATGAAAACTTCCTTTGAGAACACGTTTGTTTGGGAAGCACAAACGTATGGATGGGGCACACATTTGACAGGTGCGTTGCGATTGGCGTGGGGTAATTAAGCACACCACCTGCCGATGGTGTGTGCCATACGTTTGTGCTTCCCAAAGGAAGTTTAGATATATTCAGTCCCGCACTCATTCTGGAGCCCCTCGCCCAGAGAGAATGCACTCATTCTGGGGCCCCTCGCCCAGAGAGAATGCCGCCCACGAGAAGCTCCTGGAAAAGTGGAGATATTATTTTGACTAAACACACGTTTTCTGCCAGAATTTTCGAAGGCATATGAAACTAGAGTACAATATCTGACTCCAAGCCTAAGGAATGAATTATTAACAAGTAGTGCGGATGCTTAAAGTGCCGCAGAGGTCAGTCTGCTAACCGCAAGCGGATGGGACGAATCTATGGCTGTGTATTTGGAATATTACACAAAGTGTTATATCGTCGTTGTCGGGTGAAAACCTTGTATGTCCAAAACCGTTTGTTTTGCATTTATCATTTTAAAAATGATTGAAACTAGTGAAAACAGCTGATCTACAAGCACACAACGCCTCGCGGTGCGAGGCGTTGTGTGCTTGTAGATCTGCTGTTTTCACTACTTTTGTGCAACGGCCTTGTATGATGAAGCAGGGCTTTACTTTGTGAAAAAAACATACACATTTGAAACTTGGAGATACAAGGTTTCTGCCCGACAGTGACGATATGTAAGATCCCAGACATTCTAAGGCTAGAAGGTCGAAGCCACCTAGGACCTCTTTAGGGAACTCTTCAGTCTGTCCATCTTAATGTAACACATGCACTCGCTGAATAATGTTTCAGGCCCACAATCTCAGAAATGCCACTCTCCAACATGTGCCGTTCCATTCCATGCCAAAACACCCAGCAGAAAACGTTTGGAAAACGTAAACGGTGTAAACGGATTTAAGAGCGCGTCACTCTCCTGTGCATCTGTGGTTGATGGATAATTCATTTGTGCTTCATTATGCGAATGCATTTTTTTTTTCTTTTTTTCTTTTTTTACTCCTTCCTATTCTTGTAGGGCAAGGGTCTTATACAGGGGGTCCGGGACCCCTAGGGGGTCCTCAGAGTTACTACAGGGGGTCCTCCAAATCTTTGTGTGATAGAAACTTTTTTTCTCCTTTTTTTATATTAACTACTTGAATCCTAGCATCCATATTCTGAGAACATTTTTTTTTATATAATCTTTTATGGTATTAAATAATTTTCATTTCCCCCAAAAATGTATAGAAATCAATGAAAAAAACACGGCCTGCTCACGTATTCGGAGGGTGTCAGGAGTCACCAGAAAAAAAGGACAGGTGTTTTAATTGAATCTATCATGGTTAAAAAAGAGTTTGAAGTTATAATGGGTTTGTATAGAAACATTCTGGAAGGGGGAAAATGGGGGGAAATGAATATCAAATATCTAAATACTGAATGAAGAAATTCAAAAACTGTCCTGGGTGTTCCCAAGAGGCTGATTAGACGATAAAATGACAAAAAGTTTTTTTGAAAGTGAAATATCCCTTTAATAAAACAGGGAAAGGGGGTACTCAAGCAAAGATTGAGAAACAATGTAGGACATAGCACCACCGGCATGTTGCATGGACTCCAAATTGAACTGAACATGTAGTAGATTGTATGCACTTTGTTTCACCCCAAGAAGTGACAATGCTGTATAGTGTACATTATACATTCAAGCCAGTACTGTGTGGACAGAGAATAATGGAGCACCTTGCCTGAATCTCCACTGAAATTGTTCTCTATACATACGCATGAGCAATGCTTTCTTTTATATGTAGAGTGACAGTGCATACTTTATAGTCGGTCCATTGTATGTCTTGTACAATCCCTTTTCGCTCTATAGGCGAGTTCCTCTTGTCCTTGTACCAATAGTGTGAAACACACAATGTTTCCGCTTGAGACACACATTCCTCTGCATTTATTGTAACCTACTTGCTACATAGAATGTTCTGATTCTAGAAGAATGGGCACACATATTGATAAGAGGGTCGAGTCGAGTGTCACAGTAAATGCAGTCTCATTTGAAATTCAATGATTGCACTTGTCAGTAACGATGACGACGCTCCACCTCTAGAGTTCTCAGGTGTCAAATTGCATCCCTGTTGCTTCAAGGAGAATGTGTTGACAATGAAACTAATGACTTTGGATGGCTTTCAAAATTAAAATGCCAAAGGCTTTTATTGATGATGCGCCACAGTCAAAAGTCTTTCAGCGACACGTCCTTTACTGTTGCCTCTAACATTTGATGTCTCTAACTAAGGCCTAGGCCAGACGGAGCTGTATATTTCATATATCCCGGTTTTTCAGATATTATCCACATAGAAAAATATCTAGGTCCACACGACAAAGATATCTAGGTCTAACAAGCACACCCACAGTAAAGTCTTCAGAGATATCCGGGTTCCATGTCTACACAGATCCAGTGAATTGGATATTTTTCAATGTCTCCACTTATTTATCCAGAGCTGGATATTTCATATATCCCGGTTTTTCAGATATCTACATAGAAAAATAGCTAGGTCCACACGACAAAGATATCTAGGTCTAAAATAATCTGAGTCCCCAGACCTCCACCAGGGGGACAAGCACACACACAGTAAAGTCTTCAGAGATATCCGGGTTCCATGTCTACACCGATCCAGTGAATCGGATATTTTTCAATGTCTCTACTTATTTATCCGGTTTCAAAAATATCCAGCTTTGCGGCCAAAATATCCAGCTTCGTGTGGCCGCAAGCCCCGACCGCACAAAAAATGTCTAGCAAATGTCTAGCTTCAGAAATATCCAGCTCTGTGTAGCTGGCACCTAAGTAATCTAGGAGGGGAAGCAAGCTAGGTTTTTTGGGGGGGGTATAGCCAGCCCAGTATAGTGAAATTCTGGCAGATTTTCTCATGCTTTTTATGTTCATGTAGGTTACAATTTTCAAAGAATTGTGGTTGAATCAATATTGTTAAAAAAAAATCTAAAATCTACATATAGAACACATTATGATACATCATATGAACCATGTCACAACCTTGGACATTTTCGTTGAAATGTATCTGAGACAAATACAACGTTTACCTTCTCATAATCATTAGTTAATGATGCAATTCAGTACAGTACACCTTTATGTTGACCAATCTGTATGTTATGTTGATGTTAATACAATATACAGTAACTAGCACATCTGCAGTGGTGAATAATACTTTTAGGTGACACAATTGTGTTGGATGGTTTCCACGGTCTAAATTAGCCCCTGGTGAAATGGCTACATGACGGTCACACAATAAAATGTGTTAATTTATTTCTGTATGTTCTATTTATTACAACGCTGGACAGATGGTGTGACTGAATTAATACTCTATTGGAGTATCACTGTGGTACTAAAGTAAAAAATATATAAAAAAGATATCTTCATCCTTAAACCCTTTCCTACTTTTCATGATATTACAGTATTTGAAGGCCTTACCGCTGCCTCGGGGCAGAAGAGATGATAACGTAACAGTTATTTACTATTGTTTCATTTCTACAACATGGATGCTCGTCTGAATATAACCATCGGTAGCACGCTTCAAACATTGCTTTATCACATGCATCATTAAAGCTTAAAGATATCTATATGCAAATGTAATTATTATGCACTGTATTCTCCTTCATTGAGACGAAACTCAATCTTCTGGGTGGTTCTGCAGTGACTTCTCTGTAATCTAACCTTGGAGGGTTTCTTCCAGCACAATGACCACCAAGGACAGTAAATGAATAGAGACAATGAAGGCTGCATGTTTCCTCAACAGATATATCTACCATGTGACATACACGGCATGTGTCCGTGTCCTCTAATAGGTTGCATTTATTAGCAGGACACGTTCCCATATTGTCCTGTTGTTCCAGAAAACTTTAAGCGTCTTATCAGGGGTGTCGCACCAAATTCTGGGCCCTGGCTGGGTACAAGGATTCACTCACATTTTGTGCGTTAGCTATTGAAAAATAGCAGATATGAGCTTGTAGATCTGCTATTTTAGAAAATTCTTGAAAACTTGTGCGGAGCCGGAGTCTGAATATTTCAAGATTTTTCAAAAAACCTATGTTTCTATGTCAGTGGTGCTCAAACGTTTTAATGTGTTTAATGTATTTGGCCACGCCCCCCCCCCCCCCCCCCCCCCCCCCGAAGCAAAATTTGAGTTACAAATGTTCGGTCACAAAGTACATAATATATTCAAAGATTTGCACACATTTTCACGACTTTTCAAAAATAGCAGATCTACAAGCTCGCCGCGCTGCCAGCTTGTATATCTGCTATTTTTCAATAGCTAAAGACAGGCCCCTCCACCTTGGGCCCTAGTAACTCAGTCCCACTCCCCCCTTTCTCCCCCCCTTGTGACGCCTCTGTGTCTTATCCTTGATGGCACAGGTGCTCGGCTCGAGCACGGTAATACCCCTGATGACGTAAGTTCGAATCCCACCAGAGAGTTCTCTCCTGCATCGCCTCGCTTTCCTTGTCTGTCTCAATAGAAAAGGGGGGAACGGGGCTGCCTATGTGAAAACCCCCAATAGCGCATTCACACATTGTACCATGCAAATATAATGAACTCCCAGTAGATTAGTTTCATTTATTTTCCACAGTCTCTCCTTCCGCTCCTCCTTTCTTCTCTCTCACTCGGACGCACTTATCACCTTGCCAGCCGCCTTCCTGGGAGACGTGTAGCCGTGTTTGACGGTTGATCAGACAAAATAGAAAAATGGTTGTCTTGGGATTCGGTGATTGATGTCTCCGGGTTTGAGTGGGTGCCCCAGAGATCTTGGTGTCAGGTTTGAGCGTGGCATTTATCACCCACATCCAACTAGACTGACGTGCTTGGCCTACTACTGTAAGTCTGCTTGAGATGTATATCATGTATATCACGTGTGGGGTAATTCTTTGCATGTACGGTAGTCTCGCGTATAGCCAGACAACTATAGACTATTCCACAATCTCCGAATCAATGTTGTTTTTGACAGAAAATGTTGATTTAGTTTGTCATAGTCTTTTGAATAAAATGTAATTTAGTTTAGTCCCCTGAAAAGTTTTAGTTTTAGTCTAGTTTTAGTTGACTAAATATCATAAGATTTTAGGCGACTCAATCTACAGTTGATTTAGTCAACTGACATGTATTTTGGCAGGCCTTGATGGCATCGTAATGACTGATTTTACACTTGGTTGCGTGCTGAAAATAGCAGATCTACAAGCTCACAACGTGTCGTGCTGCGAAACGTTGTGAGCTTGTAGATCAGCTATTTTCAGCACGCAACACCGGAGAGCAACCAAACATAAAATGACTCTCTTCTCCACTAGTCCCTCCCTAACGTTTTAGTCTAGTTTTTATTTTGTTGACGAAATTGTCAATATATTTAGTCTTAGTTTTAGTCATCACAGCTTAGTTTTTATTTCGTTTTTATTTCGTTTTCGTCAGTGAAAAAAACACAGTCGACAAACATTTTTCGCCATAGTTTTAGTCGACAAAATCAACACTGCGCGTAGCCAGACAACGAGGCTATTCCACAATCTCCGAATGCTATAGAGCAGGGGTCTTCAACAGGGGGTCCGGGACCCCTAGGGGGTCCTCAGAGTTACTACAGGGGGTCCTCCAAATCTTTGTGAGATAGAAAGGTTTTTCTATTTCTATTAACCACTTGTACCCTAGCACCCATATTCTGAGAACTTAAGCCAAACATAGCAGATCTAGAAGCGCTTGTAGATCGGCTGTTTTCGGCAGAGAGGTTTGGTGTAGAATGGAAAAAGAGCAGACTAAGTACAGAGTGAAAGGTCAAGTTTATAACTTTCCAACGTCCCATCATGCATTGCGCAGAATGTGCAGGCAGCTTCCGGCACCGCAGAGAGTGATCTACAAGCTCACAACGGTTGCATCTGCGACGCGACGTGAGCTTGTATGTCTGCTGTTAACCGGAAGTGTTCCGCAAATAATGCTACAGTAAATTGAATTCTCGCGGAAACAGGTGGAGACCTTATTCACACCGCGGCCATCTTGGATCACATGACTTCCTGGGTTGGCAGCCTGGCCCTGCATTACAAACCATTGTGAACGTAAGCCATTTACCATGAGAGGGAGTTGGCTTTGCCTCGTGCCACAACCCTGAAACAGTGGTAAATCAGCCAACAACCCACGACCCTCGAATGGTAAATTGCTTTTCTACCACTTCTACCATATAAACGAAAGAAAACACAGTTGTAACTTGCAAGGTGGTTACAACTGCAACACAACAGTGGGCGGGGTCCATGAGCCAACTCAAGGTTGTTGACTGATTTACCTCTGTTTTAAGCCAATCAGAATCCAGTATCTGAACATGTGACCACAAAAAGTGGTAGAAAATGGAGCGATGGTCCCAAAATGTGCGTTCTATTCAACCAATTTCTTTTGACCAAATCGACATATGGGCAGATGACAACATCAACATCCCCAAAAGGATTAAATAGAAGGGTACATCCACAATATTCATGGTCGTTAGGTTACACTTTTACTCTGTACAAAGACTTGCTACAGTATCTGTGCAGACTAGTGCTTGCTCTGCCATCATATACAGTAGTTAATATTACTGTATTGTGATTTTTGCATATTAATCAGGAACAATCTAACAACAAATAGTTAATATGATGGTGGAGCAAGCGCTGCACAGATAGCAAGTCTTTGTACACAGTAAGGTTGCAACCCAATTTACCAAGTCACGGGTAGCGGCCGCCTGAAGGTGACTTTTCATACCGATTTTGAAGGAGGCTAGGGATTTGCTCTGCTTGAAGGGCGTTCCACATGTTGGTGGTGTAGCAGGAGAACGAGTTAGAGCCTTGTTTAGTGTTAAATCTACGTTGAACATGATTAGTGGAGCTGCCTCTGGTCTTGTGATCGTGAACATCCTTGACCTTTAGGAAGTAGTTTGTCAGGTACATGGGTATCTTGGAGGAGTAGTGTATCAGCATAGAACACGGCATAGAAAATAAATAGAAACAGAATAAGAAAGGCTTTCTTTAAACCATACAGACAGGAAATATGTTACGAAGTGCTAAAGGCTAATAAACCCATTAGCTTTGGAGCATGTTCCAGTGTGCGGTCTCTATTTTTCTACAGTAGTCAAAATGCTTGACTAATTCAAAAGTGCAGCCTTGGTTTCTGATTGAGTGGTGAGGTGGGATTAAATGCATCAATATTTTGAATAGCAAATAGATGTAATATGGGCTGCATGATGGCATTTCCAAGAACATGCCACTTATCAAACACCACTTTACTGTTGTGTTTGGCTATAACTGCCTCTACTAGTCTGTGTACCCAGGGGCGTCACACCAAATTCTGGGCCCTGGGTAGTGGGTACAAGGATTCACTGTGGGCCCCCATGAATGTTCTTCATTACGTATTATTTTGTGCTTCAACTATTGAAAATAGCAGATATACAAGCTCGGTGCCACGCTGCGAGCTTGTAGATCTGCTATTTTTGAAAAATCGTGAAAAGGGTCTGTCTTTGAATATTTTAAATCCCTCTAAGGTTTCGAAAAACATATATTTCTGTCTTTGGTGCTCAAACTTTTTCATGTGAAGGACCCCCAAAATGATATGTATTTGGCCACGGACCCGCACAAAATTTGAGTTACAAATGTTCGCTTGAAAAATACATTATATTCAAAGATTTGCACACATTTTCACGATTTTTCAAAAATAGCAGATCTACAAGCTTGCAGCGCGGCACTCGGTGACGCGCTGTGAGCTTGTATATCTGCTATTTTTCAATAGCTAAAGTTACTAGGGCCCCTCCACCTTGGGCCCTAGTAACTCAGTCCCCCGTCCCCCCCCCCCCCCCCCCCCCCCCCTGTGACGCCCCTGTGCGTACCACACAGGATCACTTGAGATGATTACCTGAGTACCTTTCCAAACGTGACTCATAGGCCAGATGCCGTTATTGTGCCTCTGGCACTACATTAAAACGTATAAAGAAGGATCGGTTCTTGCTAATGGATTTAACCTTGTTTATGTTTTCTGATAAAGCCATGGTGATTATCCAACTGGTAGCCATGCATGTGTGCAGTATGTGATGTGTTTATTTTCTTTTTTTTTCAATATTTTATTTTTGGGGTTTTTTTTTTCATTTTTTTGACACACAAACACAGAAGCCAATATACAAACAATACACATAGTAAACATTGACATACATGTAACATACACTTAAAAGTAGAGAAATATAAAAATTCAAATCATGAAATAAATTGAATTGACTTAATTACATTACATACAGAACTAAAAACAAAACAAAACAAAAATAATAATAAATTGTTGAAAAGAAAAATGTGTCATTCTTTTTATTTTTTTATTTTTTTATTTTATTTTTTTAGAGAGAGAGAGATACCGTCTTTGCCATTGTGGCACTTTATCTGTTTCGTGGAATATTATTAAGAATATTATTAAAGGGTGGGGAAAGGCATACTACAAGTGGTCAATCATATGGGGTGGTAAATTTTCCAGGTAGGTGAGGAAGGGTTGCCAGATCCTGTAGAACATGAATATATTGTTTCTTGAGGAGTAAGTTATTTTCTCTAGGGGTATACAGCTATTTACTTGTGTAAGCCACAGCCCGATTGGCAAGGGTTGTTCAGATTTCCATTTCATTGTTATGCATTTTTTGGCAATGGCCAATAAAATTTCTGTGAGCTTAGTAGCATATATTGAAAGATTGATGTTTGAAAAGTTTCCCAGCAGGCATACCTCTGGCTCTGCTGGGAATGTAATCCCATGGATTCCTGATAATACATCACATATTTTCTGCCAAAAGGGCTGTAATTTATGGCAGTGCCAGGTGGAGTGCAAAAAAGTGCCTTCTGCTGTCCCGCATCTGAAGCAGAGATGTGAAATGGTGGGGTTGTACCTGTGTAATTTTGACGGGTCAGATATGTTTGGTGTATAAAATTGAACTGAGTAGTCTATATCTGGAGTTAAGTGTACATGTGGCACCCTTTTTACATAGACTTCTCCATACATCTGGGTCGATCTCTTTATCCAAGTCCCTCTCCCATCTATTTCTTGACCTATCCAGTCCTATAATTGGCTGGGACGCTAACAGAGCACTGTACACCTTAGAGATGGTTCCAATCATTATTTGAGCGTTGTGAAAGAGGGCCTCAATTGGTGACATCTCCGGGAGTTTCCATTGTTCTTGACAATTGGTTCTTATTAAATTTCGTAATTGTAGGTATTTAAAAATGTCTCTATCGGGCAAATTATATTTCTGTTTTAACACATCTGGTGCCAACCCCGAGTTTCCCGAGTTTGTATTGATACCAACGCTGTGCCAACCCCGAGTTTCCAGAGTTTGGGCCGTTTTTGAAAAAAAAAAGAAAAAACATTTTTTTAATTTTTTTTTTTTTCAAAATTCTTTTTTGGACCTCCAGAAATGTATTAGGCATGATCGCGATCGCGAAATTGCATGTTTAACCCCCATACCAACCCATTCTTTCAAACATGGCAGCCATGTTTGTTTACATCTGAAGAAAACATAATGGCCCATAAATCATGAATGCCTGAACGGATTTCCAAGCGGATTTTTTTGTTTGAAAGTTGTGAACAGCATCTACACACGTGGTGCATCATCTAGGCATGGGCGTGCACTTTTTACACAATTGCACAATTACATGGAAGTCTATGGTAACCATGGCAACGCGAGACATTGAAGAGAAAAAATCATTGCAACATAAGTGTTAATTGTTGGAAAGTCATAAATGTTCCGTCTAAGTAACAATGTTCCAAATGAGTAATGCCCTGTTGGGGCCAGGATTCAAAGTGTCTATTTTGGTATAGAATAGGGATGAATCTAGGGTTTTGGGGGATAGGAAACCCTTTCTCCCACTAATTCTTTGTATTTTAGACCAGATTTGAAGCGTATGGATTATGAAGGGTTTTTTGTGATAGTTTTGATGTTTTTTTCATCCCATTTGTATACAATCTCAGATAAATTTTCTTCATTGAGATCCCATTTCTCCATGCTCAGCCATGAAACTGAAGGGTCATTATTGAACATTTGGGCCAAATATCTTGTTTGAGCCGCCAAATAATACAATCTGAAATTCGGAAGTTTCAGTCCTCCTTCTGCGTATTCTAGAGTAAGTTTATCTAAAGCTACTCTTGGAGATTTACCTTGCCAAATGTAGCGTCTGATCAATTTATCTAGTGAAGAAAAGAAAGCAGAGGGAACATGAATTGGGAGAGATTGGAAAATATACATAAACTTTGGTAATATATTCATTTTAATAGCGTTAATTCGGCCTAATAAGGTAAGGGAGAGATTCATCCATCTTTTTAGGTCTTCCTCAACTTTATGAAAAAGTGGCTGTATATTTAATTTATATAGGTTCCCCAGATCCTTGTTCACCAATATTCCCAAGTATTTAATCCCCGTAGGTGACCACCTAAAAGGAAAACTCTGTTGAATAGTATCGTAGTTAGAGTCTGATAAGGGTAACATTTCACTCTTCTCCAGATTAATCTTATATATACTATATATATCTAGCGTTTGTACTAAATGGGAGAGTGAACTTTCCATATTTGTTAAAAAAAGGAGAATGTCGTCTGCAAAGAGTGACATTTTGTGCGTATGAGGATGTTTTTATTTTCATGAAGGGAAGAGACTTCTATGTGTGATCATACATAGTCCAGGGGTTCCCAAACCTTTTTCTCTCAGGGCACCCTATGAATATTTTTTTTAATCCGAGGCACCCCTACATTATAATTTTCACTCCCAGCACCTTATATTTATAGCATATCGTCATTGTCGGGTGGAAACCTTGTATGTCCAAAACCGTTCGTTTTGTATTTATCATCTATAAAATGTACTAAACTAGTGAAAACAGCAGATCTACTAGCACACAACGCCTCCCCATGCGAGGCGTTGTGTGCTTGTAGATCAGCTGTTTTCACTAGTTTTGTGCGACAGAGGTTTCTGCCTGACAGTGACGATATTTTAGTGATTATGTTGCGAGGAAAATGTTGAGATAATAGCCATTTTGGTTAGAACTGATTGAAAATAACTTTGTAGTTCAAGTTTAAAATGATACTAAATAGTTCTTCAAGTGTCCAAATAAATTCCAAATATTATCAAATTATCTCGTGGTACCCCTGGACTGCCGTCACGGAACCCCAGGGTGCCCTGTCACCCACTTTGAAAACCCCTGGTCTAGTCCACTGGGCTCACAAGACAACGTTATTTTTTTACAACAATAAGTCTAGTAATTCTAGGAAAAAAATCCACTCAGGTTGGAAAAAATTGTGTTATTTAGTTTCTCAACTGATTCTGACAGGAAATTAGGTCTACTAGCCAGGATAAAAAATCTACCATAATCTGCTCACTGCAAATACCCACAGTGGCCAAATCAAGTTGGGCTCCCATCGACTTTCTATACAGGAGGAAAACACCCAGAAAAAAATCTGCTTTAAGTAGGATGTGAGGGGTCTAACTAGGGGTTTGTCATGATGCTTAATCCATTGCAAGCATTTGTTTTGCACAAAAAACATTCCTTGGGCTAAAGATGGACCCAGAAAATGATGGTTTAGTGATGAAAAGTGCAGAGTCATCACTTTTCATCAGTTTTGTGGGCGTTTTCTGGGGCCAATGAATGTTTTTTGTGCAAAACAAATGCTTGCAATGGATTCAGCATCATGACAAACCCCTAGTTAGACCCCTCACATCCTACTTAAAGCAGATTTTTTTTCTGGGTATTTTCCTCCTGTATAGAAAGTCGATGGGAGCCCAACTTGATTTGGCCACTGTGGGTATTTGCAGTGAGCAGATTATGGTAGATTTTTTCATCCTGGCTAGTAGACCTAATTTCCTGTCAGAATCAGTTGAAAAACTAAATAACACAATTTTTTCCAACCTCAGCTTTATTTTTACTGGACTAGGGTTCATATTTTAGATAGTCATTAGAGAAAAGAAAAGTTGAGTGTTAAAATGTTCTCATTTACTTCTTTCTATCGTTTTTGTGATTTTAACTATTTTGATTTGCATGCATGCCCCAAAGTTGGGGCATGCATGCAAATGGCTAAATATTTTTTAGACACAATAAGCCCATTCCCAATATGCACTGCATCTTTCATGGTCAGATGTGACTTATGGGGTCTGGTGTAAATAGAAATAAAGAAATTGCTGGCTTATTGTGTAAAAAGGCATATTTTAGCCACTTGTACGCATGCCTCCAACCACTGAAATCAAAATAGTAAAATCGCTGAAACAATTGAAAGTAAATGAAAACATTCTTTTTTTAATTTTTTTTATGTTTTTTTATCCCACGGTTTTTGTAACCCATTTTTCTCACCCGGTGACTACCTAACCTGTAGTCCTGGTTTCCGCTCTCCCCCTGCCGCGCCAGGGGACATAGGGGAGCACCCGGCTGGCTAGGGGGAGGTAGTATAGAAACCAGGACTACTGCATGTTTTTGTGTGAGGGCCTATGCCCAAGGAGACACAGGGAGAACATGCAAACTCACCACAGAGAGGCCCTATCGCCAACCCCACCTAGGGTGTGGGTGCTGACGACGCAGGTGGAGGAACACGCCCCCAGCGCCCACAGCTTCCCCCGGCGGGAATCGAACCCAGGACCTTCGAGCTGTGAGGCGAAGTGTTAACCACTGCACCACCGTGCCCCGATGAAAACATTTTTAACACTCATCTTTTTTCTTCTCTAACGGCCGGACTACACCAAAAAATGGGCGCATACGCACGCATACGCACTGACGCGCGCAAAACGGCTTGGTGTAGCCCGGCCGTGATGACTATCTAAGATATGAATAAAAAAAATATATGGTTGCGTGCTCAGTGTAGTGACTAATGAGTGCAGTAACCTCAGTAAAACTATGCCTAAACCTAACCCTAACCTCAGTAACCGTGATGCGGGTGATTATCTAAACACACCCGGTGCACATTTCCGAACAAACCCTTTGATACACTCGGACTGAACGACCTGCAAAAAACACTCTCCCAGCTGCTATGCCAGGAGGTTCATTTTCCTCTATGCTACTTTAGGAGAAGAGAGTGCATCGTTGCATAACCCACAGCTCCTGTAAACTCTTCCTCCTCGTGCACGGCCCCTCCCTTCCTCCCTCCCTTCCTCTCCCTCTCTCTCTCTCCATCTACCTCCGTCTCTCTGTCCCCCTCTCCTCTCACTCTATTCTCTCATGATACCGACATGCACACGCAGATGGTTCTTTGGCTAAGCATGTGAACAGAGGAACTTCATCATCCCACTACTGCACACCGTCTGGCCCAAAACACCAGAGCTCCTTCCTACAGTACATCCTTGAATTAAGCCTCTGGAAAGTGTGAAAATATCTGTGGTCTTCCACGGATACCTCATACCAGAGCCTCCTTGAGGAGGTATTCCTGCTGGAGGTTTATGAAAACAAACTGACAAATAGCAACAGTGCCCCCATCTGGTGAAGTCGTCACACCATCATGCATCAGTTTTGAAGGGGGCACCTTTGGCTGATTTCAGGGGCGTCAATTGGGTATGGCAGGGGGGTATGCAGCTGCCATACCCTGGGTCCAGGGGGGGAATATAAAAGTCACTTTTAAATATAAATCCATGAATGTCTCTTTGTCTATCTGCGCTGGTTATTATGTTGTTAAATTACTTTAACAAGGTATTATGATTATATTCTCCACACTCCCCAGCTTGACAAAATGGTATATTCCCAGGTTCCGCAGATCAGCTGCACAGGTGCAATTCATTAATGTTAATTGTGGCACGTTTACTAACATGCCAAGTTTAGCTGCACTTGAACAACCGTTCCAGGCTGCCATATGCAGCCCAAGAAACCGTAGAAACCTGTGTAAAAAACTGAAAAAAACTAGGCGTTGTGAGCATGTAGATCTGCTATTTTCACAATAGAACCGTGTTATACAAAATGTAATGCCTCTTTTCCATGAGGACTCCCATCTTTGCCATACCCTAGCTTTTGCTGAACTGACGCCACTGGCTGATTTGTTTTATTTATTTATTTATTTTCTCTGGAGTTGAATTAGGAAGAAAAAGTGGCAGGGGATGCTTGAGGTGATTTGTGAAGGTTTTTATTTTTTAGACGGAGAGGTTGACAGTGTTGCAGGGTTTGCACAACGTTCAGGGTTCCTTTTCTTGGCTAACAAGGTGCATTATTGGCGGGGTGGGTGGCACTGGGGGAATAGAGCAGTCCCCAAGGTAAGAGGTGAACGCTGACGCGTGGAAAATTAAGTCAGGCAGGAAGTACCTGTGGCTAGCGTCTGGCACACGCACGGCGGGAATTAGTAACTGTTGCATTCCTCATTGTATCCACCTGTCATATAGTTTTTAGGCTGACATTGTTAGCAAAACAGGGTTTCCAGGAGGCACCGTATAGATTCCCTGCAATTTAGGCCTAGAATTATTGAATGCTTTAACCAGTGAAAAATAGCAGATCTACAAGCTCACAGCGCTGCAAGCTTGTAGATCTGCTATTTTAGAAAAAGTCGTGAAAATGTGTGCAAATCTTTGAATATATGTATTTTCAAATCAAACGTTTGTAACTCAAATTTTGCTTCTGGGTGGTGCCTGGAACAAAATATTTTGAGATGGGGGTCTGTGGCCAAATACATGTCATTTTGGGGGTCCTTCACATGAAAAGGTTTGAGAACCACTGACATATAGTCTCTCAAGAACAGACTAACTGAGCTCCAGTTAAGTGAAAAGGACCTTTTCTTTGACGATGGCTGGCCTATGTAATAGAAACATCGGGTTTTAAAAAAATCTTGGAAGGATTCAAAAGACACTTATAGAATCGGGTCAAAATTCTAATTTTCACGATTTTTCAAAAATAGCAGATCTACAAGCTTGCAGCGCGGCACTCGGTGCCGCGCTGTGAGCTTGTATATCTGCTATTTTTCAATAGTTAAAGCATAAAATAATGATACACAATATAGTGTACCTGTTCTGAATGGATTAAAGCATATAAGTATGAATTGAGTACCTGAGACGAAAAACAGTCTTAAGTCCACATTTTAAAATTTTGGAGATATTTTTTTTTATTTACCAGACTGTAAACCACAAACTAGAAGTTTCTAATCTGTTAAATTCTTAATGCACTCCCCCCTCATTTTGTTCAATTAGATTTTTTTTTAACTTAACTCATATATATTAGGAATTATAAGACATAATACTTATGGAACAGTTGGAACAACAGTCTAAGTCCGTACAAGCAATATTCAGCAGACAAAGGGAGCAGATGACATTAAAACAGAAATGAGGGGGGAGTGCATTAACAATTTAACAGATTAAAAATGACTAGTTTGTGGTTTACATTCTGGTTAATCAAAAATATCTATATTCAAAAAAAATATATATGGACATAGACTGTTATTTTCTCTCAATTATCCATGGCATTAGGCCTATACTCCCTTGTTGGATGTCAGAAGAGCTTTGAAACGACTAGAGGGCGACTTAATAAATATATGAATGACCACAATTAAAGGGACAGAAAACCTGGGCAAATGTTATAGTTTGTTTTCCCCGTACAGGCGTACAGGCTGAAAACATGGCTGGTTCATAAGCAACATGGCTGCCGCTAATGAAATGAATAATGGGTGTCTTACATGTAGGTGCCCAGAGGGCCATGGGTGTGCCAATGTGTAGGCCAGGGGTTCCCAAACATTTTTGTCTCAGGGCACCTCATGAATATTTTTTTCATCCGAGGCACCCCTACATTACTGTATATCGTCGTTGTCGGGTGGAAACCTTGTATGTCCAAAACCTTCTCTTTTTGTGTTATTATTTTAAAAAATGATTGAAAATAGTGAAAATAGCCGATACAAGCAACGCCGTGAGGCGTTGTGTGCTTGTAGATCTGCTATTTTCACTACTTGTGTGACACTTTTGTATGATGAAGTATAGGGCTTTTATTTTACCAAAAAACATACACATTTGAAACTTGGAGATACAAGGTTTTTGCCTGACAGTGACGATATTCATAATTTTCACTCCCAGCACCTTATATTTATAGCGATATTTTAGCGCTTATGGTGTGAGGAAAACATTGAGATAATAGCCATTTTGGTTAGAATTGACTGAAAATAACTTTGTACTTCAAGTTTAAAATGATATACCAAATATTTTTTCAAGTGTCCAAATAAATTTCAAATATTATCAAATGATCTCGCAGCACCCCTAGACTAGAGTCCTAGACGGTCACGGTATGCATTACTTTCGCTAGCTTTCTTCATGTCTCTGCGCTGGTGTCACCAAGACAATATCCTGCTCACAGTTGTGACTCGTGGAGAATCACGCAATCAATTATTGTGATTCAGAGAAGGTGTGGGATTATGCAACGCTGGCAACCAAACCGTCTGATAGACCAATTTATATGCATTGCATATCAGACTATGGCTAGACCAGACTTCCGGAAAAGAATGCCTCTAACTGAAGAAAGATAATGATGTAGCTCATATCTGTACAGGGACGTGCTGGCCATTGGGAAAAGCGGGCCAACTCCCGAACGTCCGGTTCATTCCAGGCCGGTCCAGGCCGGCCAGTAGGAAAAAAAATCAAATAAAATGTCGGCCTTCGTTCCATTTTGGGGGCTGGGCGGCCAACAAAGTAAATCGTCACTGTTGGGCAGAAACCTCATATCTCCAAGTTTCAAATTTATATTTTTTTTCGCAAAGCAAAGCCCTGCTCCATCATACAAGGCCGTTGCACATAAGTAGTGAAAACAGCAGATCTACAGTGTGCTTGTAGATCGGCTGTTTTCACTAGTTTAAATCGTTTTTAAAATTATAAATACAAAACAAACGGTTTTGGACATATATACAAGGTTTCCACCCGATAACAATGAAATATAACTCATGTAATTGGCCCACTGGCTTGTCACTTGTCATGATCTGAAATTGCAAATCTTTGAGTAGCAGCAGCGCTATAGAGAGAGATCTCTCTCTATAGCGCGCAATGAGGGCCTCTACAACTCTTTTTCCCGGGCTGAATCAGGGGCCCAGCATGTCCCTGAAGAGAGCCATAGAAAGACGGTACTCGGGAACACACACACACCTTAGTAAAGCGCTGGCCATCTTTAGATGGAAATGAAGAGTGAGAGATTATAAATAGTACAGGAATACAGATGGATGGATGGATAGGTGTGATTGATTCTGTAAAGAAGTTGAGCTCTTAGAAGCCTAGAAAATGTTGTTGCGACCGTCAGGTCACAGTTACTATCAAAACCTCCACCGGCTGTCAGTCTGTCTGTCTGTCAGTCAGTCACGTCACGTCACACTTTTCCCCTACTCATATCTCCGCCAGCGTTGCCCCTATCCATGCCAAACTTTGCACACACACACTCCTTGGCTGCCAACCGCAACCTCCAACCTCCATTTCTCACATGGCCCTCTTCTAGCGCCACCATGAGGCCCTTTCTTGCAAAACACATTTTTGGACACTGCTCCTACAGATTTTGCCCTAAAATCACGCAAAGCGGTACATGTGACCTGACGGTCGCTTTTATCTCCCGGGGAGTCTTGCTGGTTTGTAGATATTATCAACTATAAGTAACATATTATCATTTCATTACATACAATGTCTGAATTCACCTTTTGTTAGGCTCCTGGTTGGTCCCTGACTGACCAACCAGCAGGCTCTATCTGCCTTGTCCCGCCCTGGTTCCGCCTTTTTTATGTTGAATTAGCTAAAACCATTTTTTTTGAGAAATAAAAACATTTAAAAGCATGCTGATTCACTATGCTGCCACTGAGCAGCTCCAATTGACTGAAACAAAGTTTGAAATTAGAATTTCACACACAGAATAACAATATGAAGCAACTGAATTAACATGGCAGTGGATGGAATGTCCCACTGAATGTCCCTCCAAGACACAGCAACCAATGGGTGTGGAGAGGGGCAGGACAATGGGCGGGACTTGACAAAGGGTGAATTAGGTTCCTGCTTTGCAGCGTCTGTTCATCAATTGTTCTTTCTGTGCAGGGATAGCTTCAGTACATTATATGAATAATACATCTCTTTCTATGCTCTTTCTAACACCTTGAGTCAAGTGTCATCTGTAAGGGTGTAAAGATACATTTTAATAGCGATTCGATACACATCACGATACATGTTTGACGATACGATACATGGACGATATTGGTTCATTCATGGCGATACGATTCGATTCAGTGATTTAAAATCGATTTAGCAAAGTGTGGATAGTGCAGGTTTTTAAGGGAAACATGTATTATTATGGATATAAATAAGTAAACAGTGATTATCTGCCAAATACATGGACATTGTATATTGACCAACCTGCACCTTGACATGAACCCAGAGATTATACACATTTATCAATAGACCAGTGAAGCTATATGGAAAGGAAAAGTAATGAAACCCCTCCTTTTAATTTGTTCTTCTTAACAATACTAAATACAATGCATAAGTAGGTAGTATCGATACAATCGATTATTTGCACTGCCGATTCGATACGATATAAAATAAAACTATACGATTCGATTTTAGCTGTTTTCATTTCGATAATCGATATACTTCGATTTTTTAAGTTAAAAACGTTATTTCGATGCAGTTACTATATCGTTACACCCCTAGTCATCTGTCACCTGTGACATTTTGCACCCATAAAGGCATTGTCTTAAAACCAAAGTAAAGTCTTTGTTTCTGTAAAGACAGATCAAAGCGTTGTTGGAACCTCTCAGACTGAGTCATTACAGAATGATGAAACTGGGTGTAAAGTAACTGGGAGAACATTCGGGAGTGCATTTTTTTAGTTTTGCTTGTGGAGCACAATCCAGTACTCTGGGGAATACAAGACCTAGTAAAGCTGGGGGCACGAGGGTTATTTTTAGGCCTAGAATTATTGAATGCTTTAACTATTGAAAAATAGCAGATCTACAAGCTCGTAGATCTGCTATTTTTGAAAAAGTTGTGAAAATGTGTGCAAATCTTTGAATATATGTATTTTTAAAGCGAACATTTGTAACTCAAATTTTGCTTCTGGGGGGTCCCAGGAACTAAATATTTTGAGATGGGGGTCCGTGGCCAAATAAATATCAGTTTGGGGGTCCTTCATCACATGAAAAGGTTTGAGAACCACTGACATAGTAGTCTCTCAAGAACAGACTAACTGAGCTTTGACGATGGCTGGCCAGATTACTGACATAGAAACATAGGTTTTTCAAAAAACCTTCATTCAAAAGACACTTATAGAATCGGGTCAAAACTCGGTGCCCCACTGTGAGCTTGTATATCTGCTATTTTTCAATAGTTAAAGCATAAAATATTGATACACAGTAATGTGTACCCGTTCTGAATGGATTAAGTTGACAAAGCCATGGCAATTATCAGACTTGTGCACATCTGCAATGCACCATGTACTTAAATGTAACATTTGCCCTCCTTAAAGGACAACCTTGTTTTTTTTATAAACACAAGTTTATATTTTAGATTGTAATTAGAGAAAAGAAAAGATGAATGTTAAAATGTTTAATTTAGTGCTTTCTATTGTTTTAGCCATTTAAAGATTTTGAGTTCAGTGGGTGGGGGCATGTGTACAAGTGGCAAAATATATTCCCAAGATGCAATCTTTCCTGGGTAGATGTGATTTATGGGGGCTGGTATAGTGTTTGTTTGATTGATTGATTGATTGAAGACTTTATTAGAAGTTTGCATAGGAAAAAGTACAGTTTCATGACGGTACAGTTCACTAGTACAAGGTCAAGGTCTACTAAAAGGAGATCCTAGAAAAGACTAAGCTTATTTCCACAGGAAACCATTAAAGTATCTCATATAACATTGAATGACAGACGAATAGAACACAGTACTATGCAGTAGATATGTAAAGAAAAGAAAATGAAAGAACCAAAAAAAAAAGAAAACAGTAAGTCTAAACAAACAGTAAGTATACAAAGAAGGGGCAGGGGAGGGGAGGGCTGGGCTAGGATTGTTTTCTGTTACTGTAAATAGAAATAAAGAAATTGCTGGCTTATGTAAAAAAAAAATACATATTTAAATACATATATTTACGTATGCCCCCACCCACTGAAATCAAAATCGCTAAAATCGTTAAAACGATAGAAAGCAGTAAATGAAAACATTTCATCTTTTCTTTTCTCTAATTACAATCCAAAATATGAACCCTTGTTGTAAAAGAAAGTTGTCCTTTAAGCCAGCCTCTAATAGCTTTGTCAGTCCATATTTTCAATATGGAATATCAATATTTCTATAATGCAGAATAAATAAAATCTCAAGGACGATCAATAAGTCCAAGGCGCTCTCTTAACTTTTCGCAGCCACACAAAGCCAGGATGAAATTGGTGGACCATTTGATGAACCATTTTCCATCCCAATAGGAGTGCAGTGTTCTGGGCCAGGTATGGTTAGCTGGCCTCCCTGGTGGTATTGGATGTCACTGGGAGGCCCGCGGCGGGGACGGCAATTACCCTGGTGCTAATGCCTGCCTGGCCACTCCACCAGTACACACACACACACACGCACGCACGCGCGCACGCACGCACGCACGCACGCACGCACGCACGCACGCACGCACGCACGCACGCACGCACGCACACACACACACACACACACACACACACACACACACACAGGGGTGTCGCACCTAATTCTGGGCCCTGGGCACAGGATTCACTGTGGGTAGGGCTGTCACAATTATTACATAATCGTCTAATTGCCATTATTTTACATAATCGTGATTATTTTTCATAATCGTCATAATCGTTTCCATGTTAAAAAATAGGAAAAAAAGTCAAAAATAGTGGAAATAGCAGATCTACAAGCTCACAACGCGTCGCGAGGCGACGCATTGTGAGCTTGTAGATCGGCTATTTCCACTATCAATGTAATTTTTTTAAGTAGTAAGTTGTCAAATATGTCAGTAATTTCTTTGTATATTTAGGTTATGTGTCAAATCTGCCATGTGCAACTTCAAAGCCTAAAAGCCAAACAGAAATGTAATTATCAACGACAAAAACACAATTTAATCGTTAATCGCAATTATTTGAGTGACAATTAATCGTCATGTAAAATGTCATATCGTGACAGCCCTAACTGTGGGCCCCCCATGTATGTTCATCATAGGGGGAGGGGGTTTAACCCATTTTAGACTGGGAATGCATTATTACGCATTATTTTGTGATTTAACTATTGAAAAATAGCAGATATACAAGCAGATATACAAGCTCACAGCTTTGCGAGCTTGTAGATCTGCTATTTTTGAAAAATCGTGAAAAAACTATTTGAATATTTCAAGACCTTCTAAGGTTTTTTGAAAAATGATATGTATTTGGCCACGGACACATCTGTAGAGTTTACATAGTTTGAAATATATTCATAAGATTTTGCCTACCAATTGATGACACCTTGATGGACAATTTCTCTATTCACTATATATGTCTCCAATGAGGTCTTGAGTCTTTTTTACTATTCAGAATGCAAATTTTCCACAGGCGGAGGTCTTTTTTCAATCCTCCTTTCCCTAGTAAGTGATCACAGCATTACAATTTGGTAAGAGAAATGTGATGTTTTACACTGCATTTGTGAATTTTCAGGGGTTAGCTTACGTTTGGTGGGTCAACAAGAGTAGCCACAACAATCATTGTAGTTTTGTGTCCACAACTGTTCCAATTTGGGCATGCATTTTAGGCGGATTTTTTCCCCTGGACTCCCCTTGGCCCTTCCACTTTGGGCCCCAGTAACTCAGTCCCACCCCACCCCCCCTTGTGACGCCCCTGCACACACACTGTATTACCCACAGCTGGTTCTTCTGTCCAGGACGGTACTGTTTACAATTGGGACCTTATCTGGTGGCAATCCACCAGATTAGATCAGGACTTTGACCCTCCTCCAACCACCCTGCCCCTCCCCCCCAACCCCTCCCCCCCGGGCCCCCGCCAACCCCAATCTGAGGTACCAGAGCTAATAGCTGCAGCTGGCGAGGGTCAGGAGTGGCACGGACACAATGCCTGTATGTAGACACACATGTACACACACACACACACACACGTGCACACGCACACACACACACACACACGCACACATGGGGGGAAAAGTGGGACTGAGTTACTAGGGCCCAAGGTGGAGGGGGCCTGGAATTATTTTATACTTAAGCTATTGAAAAATAGCAGATATACAAGCTCACAGCGCGGCACCGAGTGACGCGCTGTGAGCTTGTAGATCTGCTATTTTTGAAAAGTCGTGAAAATGTGTGCAAATCTTTGAATATTATGTATTTTTTAAGTGAACATTTGTAACAAAAGATTTGCTTCTAGGGGGGTCCCTGGAACAAAATATTTTGAGATGGGGGTCCGTGGCCAAATACATATCATTTTGGGGGTCCTTCACATGAAAAGGCTTGAGCACCACTGACACGGAAACATAGGTTAAAAAAAAAAAAACCTTAGAAGGATTTGAAATATATGTTCATGATTTTTCATTGGATCGACCAATTTTATCCTGTCTTGTGTAGTGTAACCTGCGCACACACACTGGTTCACACATACTATCTATGGATGTTTTGTACATGCACAAAGCTGCAGCTTTTAATGTCCCTGTGTGTGTACACAAATACTCTTTAGAGGGGGCATGCAAACGTACAGTAAGTATCCATATGGTATGTTTGCATGCATGCACTTATATCACCTCCACCCACACACACACACACACACACACACACACACACACACACACACACACACACACACACACACACACACAAAGGGACCATGCATTGTGTGGGAAGGGAGAAAAACAGAAAGCTACAGTACAGTGGATCGATACAAAGCAAATAATTGATCCCCACAATATTATAATCTTTACACTCACAAGCACGAGCACGCAGCCCACCAACCAACTGTGAACTGTGAACCACACATGGCTCAGACACAGGGGAAATCAGTCGATGCGGCACATCGTTACGGAGGGGTCGGTTATGGCGTGCGCGGCTGCGCGCTACAGGGCCTACACACGCAGAGACAAAGGGACCACAGATGGGGAGGAGGCGATGAAGATAATTGCTCTGTTGTGTCTTCAGTGACATCAAATTGCTCTCAATTCACACCGTTGGCATGCACTGCTGGCGTGAAGGTCACAGGTTTGGTTCGTACGTACTCCGCATAATCCCGAGTGTTAACTCTTAAGTGGAAAGAAATTAAGGACCTTTTTACATGCTAGGGGTGGGCGATATGGTGATAATTATCGTTGGGACGATACAATGTCTCCACGATACAATGTCTCCACGATACAATGTCTCCACGATATGCCTTTTCAGAGATATCGTATATATCGTGATACAATTGAGGGAGCCTTGTAACAAATCCTGTTTAATCGTTAATACAGAGATTCATTGCAGAATTCAATTTTTATTTCTATTTTTGGTCAAAATCATCAGTTCTCAAACTTTAAAATGTCAAGGTCTCCACTTAACTCTGACAGTATACAAATGAAACCTTGCGGGTCCATTTGGTAAAGTAAAGTTCAATGTAGACCTCCCAAAAGGAACCCAGAGAGTCTAGTTTTTGTCAAGTAACTTGAAAAATAACCATTAAAACCAACGTGATGAAGAATCGTGATAAAATCGTGTATCGTGATACAGCTTGGGAAAATATCGTGATATTGTATTTTTCCATATCGCCCACCCCTATTACACGCTCAGTTATAGGCTTTACCTATCTAAACCTATAACAGATACGATACATGCCTAACCATAACCCCTCATCCTTGATAGAACTGCAGGGAAATCAAATTGAGGACACCAATTTTGACATGCCGTCCCTAACCAGTTAAACCCTAAACACTATATACTTAGTTGACCTAGGGTCCCCTGGGGTCTGTTTTTGGTCCTTTTGTTGCTCTTTTTTTTCCTTCTCCTCTGCAACACATATCTTTGCTGAAAAAAAAAGATCTACAATCTCATAATGCATCGCAACACTTGAACTTGAAGATTGGCTATTATTAACCAGGGGGAGAGTGCCGCCGATTTAAAATGACTCCAATACGGAACTAAAACTTCCTATGATTGGCCGCTAGTTGCGCTGTTTTCTCCCTGGCCGGTTGCAAAAAGAATTGTTCTCCATTGGATCCCATTCATTTCCCCCTTTCGTGTTCTAACCTTAATTAACATTTTCATGAATACTTTATGGTTCCTATAGCTAGTTAAAAATTACCTTTCAATCACGATGATATGCGTTTTGTGAAAATAAGGTCCCATTTATGTTAAAATTGATGATAAAGTTGCGGGGGGCGTGGCCAACTAAACTGATACCAGCCGGCTGTGTTCTTCTTCGTGTGCTGTATTTCGGGAGGCTCTGACCACATTCTCCCATGTATCCCTGCGGTTGCATGTGACCGTTGGCAGCCAATAGCCTCCTCTGGTTGCATTTCAATCTATGATGGCAACACCCATGCCAAGGACCCATATTGTGTCATTTGCGCTGCATAGAAACCAATGGCTTTGCTTTGTCCATATCTTTTATACAGTCTATGTTATTAACGCTATATTCATGAGGTTAATCAGCTCGTTTGATCTACAAAAGTTGTCCCAAAATGTCGGTTCTCAAACTGTGGGCGGGGCTCAGTGGTGGGCCGTGAGGATATTGCAAGTGGGCACCCACTAATTTTGACTGGATGGATGGATGGATGGATGGATGGATGGATGGATGGATGGATGAGTCGCGAACGCTTTCAAGATTTCTGATCCAGAAAAGGTTGGGAACCACTGGCCTACAGTATTATGTCAGGAACATAGACGTACTGTACTGTACTGTACTGTACTGTACTGTACTGTACTGTACTGTACTGCACACACACTGACAGGCAGCTCTGGACATAATACAACTCCCTGCACTTGTGCTTTAGAACGTGCGTCTGTCATTCAACCCGTTCAGATTCCTGCTTCCCCCTGTCTGTCAACCAGGCAGACAAAGACCCCCATTCCACCTGTCACAGGGGGGGGAGGGGGGGGAGGGGGTGACTGAGAGGCATCACCCTGGCTCAGAGCTACTGTATGAGCACCCAAACCCTTCAGCTCCAGCTGCGATTTGCACAGGAGTGATGTCAGAATGAGTCAGCGTTTGTGCCGGTTTCCGGGACAGCCTGATGTCAGACATCAGCTCCGCATACGGACATTCCGGACCTTTCACGCCGGTTCCAGAAAACCGTGTAGCGGGTCGGGTCGAGGCCGGGCACTGCACTCCGCGCTGCGGCGGGGAACGCGCGTGCCGAATTTGAAGCCGGTGGGACGAACGGTTCTCGAGATACGCGGGGCACATACTCACAGAGATTTGTCGCATTTATTGTAAGATTATAAATGTCTCTATAATCTGTTAAAGCAACAAATTACCAATTATAGTGATTTATAGTGACAGTACTAGTAAGACGCTTCAGGGCGACATGCGACCAATTCTTGGCCATCTGGCCAGTGATGTATATCGGACCAGTTACCCATATATGGAGACCCCTGCATGCAACAATGTGATGTCAGTACATGCCCATATATGGGCATTACCAAATATGGGCATTCCCGGATATGCGCTTAATATTGATGACATTGGGACAGGGATCTCCATATATGGGCATAAAATGGACAAGGACGTAATTCATTTGACAAGTGTGACTTGTGATGATATCAGCGATCTCCATATATGGGCATAAAAGGGACATCAAGCCAGAGCGTGATGTCAGAGCGGCAAACCCATTCTGTTAAGAGTGGTTCCCCTGACATCACAGTGACATCAGAGCATGATGTCAGAGCGACAAACCCATAGAACCACAGACAAACCCATAGAACCACAGTGTCAGGCGTGACATACAGACAGACAGAGATACGCGAAGAAGATGTGCCGGTTTTCATTTGCCTGGCATTGCCAGCCTCTATCACACACTTCGTTTTGGGAAGAGAGTCTGGGATTTCAGGAAGAGTTTTAATTTCTGGGGTCTGCCCCAAACCACGTGTCCCAAGCCTACAGAAACCACGTGCCCCAAGCATACAACCCTGATTGGCCAACCCTTGAAGCTGGTTGAGGAAATAGAATCTCAATGGATCGGTGCCAGACCGTACTACATAGTGTACTTTACAAGTTTTCATAGTGTACTTGTGACCTACGGTTCGCAACAATGCATTTTAACAGTGATTATAATCCATTATAAGAGTGATTATAAAGCATTGAAAGAGCGATTATAAAACCCTAACCCAAAACAATGCTTTTCCCATACAGTTTGGTAAAGAGTGCTGTTTTCCTCCTGCTGCACACAAGGTTGAAGAGGATGATATAAGAAGGGAGCCTGTGTCCAGGGGCGTCACAAGGGGGGGGGGGAGTGGGACTGAGTTACTAGGGCCCAAGGTGGAGGGGCCCTAGTAACTTTAGCTATTGAAAAATAGCAGATATACAAGCTCACAGCGCGGCACCGAGTGCCGCGCTGCGAGCTTGTAGATCTGCTATTTTTGAAAAGTCGTGAAAATGTGTGCAAATCCCTGTGGTCCCTGGAACTAAATATTTTGAGTTGGGGGTCCGTGGCCAAATACATATCATCTTCTTGGGGGTCCTTCACATGAAAAAGTTTGAGCACCACTGACACGGAAACATAGGTTTCTTGCACACATTTTCAAAAATGTTCAAAAATAGCAGATCTGCAAGCTCGCAGCGCGGCACTCGGTGCCGCGCTGTGAGCTTGTATATCTGCTATTTTTCAATAGTTAACATTTATGGGGGGCCCCGCAGTGAATCCTTGTACCCAGGGCCCAGAGTTTGGTGTGACGCCCCTGACTGTGTCTCCGCTGGCTCCTGTGCTGTGCGGGGGGGATTCTAGTCAGGGAAGCATGCAGGACTACTATACCTCCTCGTAGCAGGAGGCCACAGCTCATCTGTCTCCCTCAGGCTCTGCAGAGTGCACAGCACGGATATTGAGTTGCAGTCGCTGGAATTGCACGGTGGCTGAAGTCGCCGTCAGAGCAGATAGCAGGGAAGGAGGCTCCCTGCTGAACAGGGCCACATTGCTCAGAGGCAGAAAGTAAGAGGCTGGCATTTAACCCATTCAGAATGGGTACACTATATTGGGTTTTAACTAGCGGGTGAGACACTGGTGGGTCGGGAAAATCTGAGAGCGCTCTTATTTCACTCACATTTCGCCTGCTAGCACTTCCCGCCATACTGTATATGGATGTGTTATGTACACAGTATATGCACACATACTGTAGTGTACTGCAGGGGTTCTCAACCTTTTCAGGCCGTAACCCCCAAAATAATCATATTTTAACTGGGGTCCCCCCACCCTGACGAGCACTAAGAGTTGAGGCATTACATTTTGTAAAACACGGATCTATTGTAAAAAATAGCTGATCTACATGCTCACAACGCCTCGTGTTTCGAGGCGTTGTGAGCATGTAGATCTGCTATTTTCACAATTTCTGCCTCTAATATTTGACAATTTGGACAATGTTTAATTTGTTATTTTAGAGGTATTAAAAAGTCCTTAAGTTGTCACTTTATAAATGTGCAGATACCCTCTATACACTTAAACTTTATGTTGGTTTGTTTACTGTTGAGAGAGAAAACAATGTTGCACATTAAGTTAATCACCTGGGGACCCCTCAAAATAATTTGGGGACCCCCCTGGGGGTCCTGACCCACAGATTGAGAACCACTGGTGTACTGTACAGTAACACACTGGCCTACTTTAGAAGGGAGAGGACGGACGATGGATGGATGCCTTGGAGACCTAGGAGCCTTGTTCAAATACGCTTTAGTTTGCAATAGAAAAAAGTACAGTTTCATGACAGTACAAATCACTGGTACAAGGTCAACTAAAAGCAGATCCTACTGTAGAAAGCACTACGGCTTATTTCCACAGGAACCACACTTTTAAGTATCTCATATAACACTGAAAGACAGACGGATGAGAATAGTTCCCTTCTGTTTTCTTACATTTCTGCAGTGAGTGGAAAGGAACAATTTAAGATGTAGCCCACTACAAAAACACACAGCACATCACTAGCCTACATGGTAACATATGGCATAATCAATCACTATGTCTATTTAGGCAGCATGACACCATATACTGTAATTACAGCTGTGGAGGGGAATTTCATCTGTCCAGCTGTGGATTAGAGATAAAATGACGCAGAAGACCCTCATTTTACTGCATATATATCGTCACTGTCGGGCAGAAACCTCGTATCTCCAAGTTTCAAATGTGTATGTTTTTTTTTTCATAAAGTAAAGCCCTGCTTCATCATACAAGACTGTCGCACAAGACTAGTGAAAACAGCAGATCTACAAGCACACAATGCCTTGCGGTGCGAAGCGTTGTGTGCTTGTAGATCGGCTGTTTTCACTAGTTTAAATCGTTTTTAAATTGATAGATGAAAAACAAACGGTTTTGGAGATACAAGGTTTCCACCCGACAACGACGATATATATACTGTGCGTGCGTGCGTGCGTGCGTGCGTGTGCGTGAGAGAGAGAGGGAGTAATTTTCAGATTTTCAAGCCATTGCATCGTATGAAAAATATATGCCTGTGTTACTTTCTTTTCCCACCATTTTCTCCCAGTTTAGTGGTTAAAGCGAATCCCCTTCCTCCCATGTGTAGTCTCGCATGGCCTCCGCGATTTCGGCAAATGCTCCCGGCATACAGTCTGGCAAACGGAAGAAGAAACGATGAGTGCGAGATAAAGCGGATGTGACGCAACCGCTCCCTTGGTGCAGTAACAATAACATGTCCTACTGGAAGCGTTAAGTCTCCTTTCAACATTTCTGGGGGCTTTATTTCGTCTTTCTCTGGTGTTATTGGTGTTACCTCCATGATGTTTTCAAACGTTTTCTTAAACTATACTCTCATAACAAGAATAGGCTGCTCGAATGACTTTGTCTGAGCTAATTGTTTCTGTTACGTTTCCAATGGGACTACAGTTCAGTGCAGCAGTGGCTACTTCCGATACTCGCCGTTCGGGAGCTGCCGTTCCAGACTCTATATAGCATTCGGAGATTGTGGAATAGTTGTCTGGCTACGCGAGACTATCCCATGTGTATCCTGTCCCTGTCACTGCTAGTGCTGCTACTAAGGGAGGGCGCAGACAAGCACATGTCTCAACCAATACACATGAAGTCACCAGGTGCTTCTTTTCTTTTCACCCGACGACTGAATGCCTGTTACTTGCAGGCAGGGGTGTCACAAAGGAAGGGGGGGAGTGGGACTGAGTTACTAGGGCCCAAGGTGGAGGAATTATTTTGAACTTTAGCTATTGACAAATAGCAGATATACAAGCTTGCAGCGCGGCACCGAGTGCCGCGCTGCAAGCTTGTAAGATCTGCTATTTTCGAAAAGTCGTGAAAATGTGTGCAAATCTTTGAATATATGTATTTTTTATGAGTGAACATGTAACTCAAATTTTGCTTCTTGGAGGGTCCCTGGAACGAAATATTTTGAGATGGGGGGTCCGTGGCCAAATGCATATCATTTTGGGGGTCCTTCACATGAAAAGGTTTGAGCACCACTGACATGGAAACACGGGTTTTTCAAAAAACCTTTGAAGGATTTGAAACATTCAAATTCTTCAAAAATAGCAGAAATACAAGCTCGCAGCGCGGCACTCGGTGTATATCTGCTATTTTTCAACAGTTAAAGCAGGGCCCGGAATTTGGTGCGACAGCCCTGCTTGCAGGGCTATTATAGAATCGCTGCAATATTGATACAGGGGGTTCGGCTGGCTTCCCTTTGATAGCAAACATTGACTTATTTTCATAGTTTAAGAACACATCCAAGGCCACGCGCCTTTTTATTGTATTTCTTTGCAGCCTTAAAGCTTACGGCACTGAGCCTTTCATCCTTACAGCCTTTATTGCGCCCAACGATACTTCCTAAGTAAGATTATGGGATTGAAATTCATTACCCCAATCTACATTCATAGACCCTGATGATGTCCATGATTATATGGATTGTGACGAGCCAGATAGTGTATAGATGGCCTTGTGCGAATTTGAATAGCAAATGATGCATCTCATCTGCCCGTCCCGGTGGGCGAGCGGACGAGCTGAGGCGTGTACGTTTGTGATGGTCGACATTATGGTTGCAATCTGGCCTGTGAGTGTTACTGTGAACACTATCCACTCTCTGCAGGGGTGTCACACGGGACGGGGGAAGTGGGACTGAGTTACGAGGGCCCAAGGTGGAGGGGCCTATTTTATGCTTTAACTATTGAGAAATAGCAGATCTACAAGCTTGCAGCGCGGCACCGAGTGCCGCGCTGCAAGCTTGTAGATCTGCTATTTTTTAAAAGCCGTGAAAATGTGTGCAAATCTTTGAATATATGTATTTTTTAAGCGAACATTTGTAACTCAAATTTTGCTTCTGGGGGGTCCCTGGAACTAAATGCTTTGAGATGGGGGTCCGTGGCCAAATACATATCATTTTGGGGGCCTTCACATGAAAAAGTTTGAGCACCACTGACGAGGTGCTCCCAGCAGAAATGTGGTGTTATAGGACATGAGGATTAGTGGCTAGGGCCTAGGGGTGTAACCATATAGTCACTGAATCGAACAATTGATTTTAATTTGCAATGATCTACTATATCGTTATGCGAAAGCCAAATATCGTACCATTTTGGCTTTGTATCGAATCGTTTTGCAATGCAAATAATCGATTGTATGGAAACTAAGTATTTGTGCCTTGTATTTGGCAATTTTAAGGGGGAAAATTATCTATCACAGCGTTTACTTCCATAATAATAGATTTTGTACACATTTTACACAGATTTCATTTCTTTGCTAGTTACTATATCGATTTTAAATCATTGAATCAAATCGTATCGTATCGCCTTGAATGAACCAATATTGTCCATGTATCGTACAGTATCTCTTACCATGTATCGTGATGCGTATCGTATCGCCGTTTAAATGTATCGTTACACCCCTATTAGTGGCTGGTTTCTCAACCATTGGGCCAGGATCGACAAAGACAAATGTACACAGTAAAAGCAAAATGCAAGTCCGGGTGTAAAACAGTTAAGGACCACAGGGAGACTACCACTATGCTGCTCCTACAATTAACCTCATTCACAGGCTGTTCTCACAAAGGAGAAAGCCTGAAACCAGGGCTGTGATTCCCTGTCGAAAAGGAAGGAGTGTATCTGTTGTAGGGCATTAACGACTTGTGATTTTTGCAAGTCGACTCGACTCAGTAAAAAGTTGAGTTTGTTCATGTGTGGTCCATGTGCTTATAAAAACACAACTTAACACTTCCTAATGGCAATATAAGCGAGCACCAAAACAATATATACAGTATGTTTTTATTAGCATATTGTCGTTGTCGGGTGAAAACCTTGTATGTCCAAAACCGTTCGTTTTGCATTTTTCATTTTAAAAATGATTTAAACTAGTGAAAACAGCAGATCTACAAGCACACAACGCCTCGCACCGCGAGGCGTTGTGTGCTTGTAGATCTGCTGTTTTCACTACTTTTGTGAGACGGCCTTGTACGATGAAGCAGGGCTTTACTTTGCGAAAGAACGTACACATTTGAAACTTGGAGATACGAGATGTGAGATAAGATGAACTATTGGGTTGCCCGCTGGCCTACTGGTCCGGGCGCATACCACTAAGGCGTTGCCACATAGGCATGGATGCCTGGCGGCGTCGCCGGTTCGATTCCCGATCCGGACGACCTTTGCAGCGTGTCACTCCCCATCTTTCCCCCAATTTCAGTCTACTGTCCTATCAATAAAGGCATAAAAGCCCCCAAAAAACAAATCTTTAAAGTTATACTATGTAAGTTTTTTTATAAAACAAATCTTAAAGTTGTCCTAACTATTAACTAACTAAAGTTTTAGAACACCCACTCTTTTACTTTCAGCCCCTAAAGCCTTCTGTAGCCTAAATATGTTTTCTATGATCCTGGCTGGGGTCCGGATTTCGTCATCTGCATCATCTGTATACATCTGTATACGTTGTGTATACGTTGGCCAATCACATCGCGGATCATACACACATGATATAGGCCTACTACCGGCCAATCACAGCGTGTCTTGCCGTCTCTTCAGGAAGTAGCCTCCCTCAGCTACAGTGTTTACGATGGTGAAGGATTCTTGCCTCTTACTCCCCAAATCCTGGTCAGAAAATTACGTTCTACCCCTCTACGGATTAGTATCGGTCGCGGTGGGTCCCGCGGTGGTTTGTGGCCCCGCTCCGGTGGTCCGCGGCGACATCGGGCGAAAAACTGACGAAAAAAGCAATACCGCTACTGACCACTAGTTTAGCAACTTACACAGTATAGCTTTAAAGATGAACTATTTCTAAAAATCCAACCAACAGTTTCTAAAATGAACAAAATATTGAAGTTTTTCATTTTTCATATTTGTTATAGAGGGCAATTATAATGTGTAAATGCAGTTTGTTGGCCAGGGAGACTTTTAACAACCCCATTTAATCCCATGCAGAGAGAGAGTCAACATCCTCCAGTATGAATGAAACACAGGACAGGAGAAGTCTTTGAATATTTCAAATCCTTCTAAGGTTTTTTGAAAAACCTATGTTTCTACGTCAGTGGTGCTCAAACCTTTTCACCTGAAGGACTCCCAAAATGATATGTATTTGGCCACGGACCCCCATCTCAAAATATTTAGTTTCAGGGACCCCCAGTTACAAATGTTTATTTAAAAAAAATCATGTATACTGTATTCAAAGATTTGCACACATTTTCACAACTTTTCAAAAACAGCAGATCTACAAGCTCGCAGCGCGGCACTCAAAATTATATGTATTTGGCCACAGACCCCCATCTCAAAATATTTAGTTTCAGGGACCCCAGGGACATGCTGGGCCCCTGATTCAGCCCGGGAAAAAGAGTTGGAGAGGCCCTCTGCTACTCAAAGAGCCAGTGGGCCAATTGAGTTATATATATGTCGTCGTTGTCGGGTGGAAACCTTGTATGTCCAAAACCGTTTGTTTTGTATTTATCATTTTAAAAATGATTTAAACTAGTGAAAACAGCCGATCTTCAAGCACACAACGCCTCGCACCGCGAGGCGTTGTGTGCTTGTAGATCTGCTGTTTTCACTACTTTTGTGCAACAGCCTTGTGTGATGAAGCAGGGCTTTGCTTTGCGAAAAAAATGTATAAATCTGAAACTTGGAGATAAAGGTTTCTGCCCGACAGTGACGATTTACTTTGTTGGTCGCCCAGCTCCCAAAATGGAACGAAGGCCGACATTTTATTTGTATTTTTTCCTAATGGCCGGCCTGGACCGGCCGGGAATGAACTGGCCGTTCGGGAGTTGTCCCGCTTTTCCCAATGGCCAGCACGTCCCTGGAGGTAGCCACTCGTAATCCCAGTGTGTACTCTATGTGTGCACATACATACAGTACAGTACGTGTATACAGTATGGTCACGTGTTTGTACACTGTACATGAGAGTTAGTGTGTGTGCCTGAGGGACCCCCAGTTACAAATGTTCATTTAAAAAAATCATATACTGTATTCAAAGATTTGCACACATTTTCACGACTTTTCAAAAACAGCAGATCTACAAGCTCGGTGCCGCGCTGTGAGCTTGTATATCTGCTATTTTTCAATAGCTAAAGTCTAAAATAACTAAGACCCCTCCACCTTGGGCCATAGTAACTCAGTCCCACTCCCCCCCCTGCTAAGTGCCTAGATTGTAAACTACTGAACTCATAAAATGCCACAGTCTTGTAGTAAATCAGCATCATACATATCCTGAAGCTGGAGACGTAGGCCTACCGATATTCAGTGATTGGGTCTAATGATCAAAACGAGAAGATTATAATGGTGTAAAAAATCTATAAAAAACTAAACATTTCCACGCTGTAAGGCCAGTAAGGGACAAGATGACCCCCGGCCACTTTCATTATCACTGAATACACCTTTAAATGCCAAAGTCTTGTTTTTGCAAGTTTGTTCTGCCCCCAAACTTTATAAACTGGAACAAACAGCACACAGACTGTGGTCCCAGGAGAAGCATGGAGTAACGCCCTTTAGCGAGGGGAGGAGGACTGTCCTGATGGTATTTTTAAAGCAGCCCTCCTCGGCAATCCATCATGGAGATATCCGATCTGTAGCGTGTCCTCTCAAACTGACTCGCCGTCATCCCAGACGGAACCACGGCGTGCACATTTTGTGCATTAAATCCCATTAAGAACGGGTACACATTATTGTGTATTATTATTTTATGCTTTAACTATTGAAAAATATCATCTGCTATTTTTGAAAAATACGTGAAAATTAGAATTTTGACCCGATTCTATAAGTGTATAAGTATAAGTGAATCCTTCTAAGGTTTTTTTGAAAAAACCCATGTTTCTATGACAGCAATCTGGCCAGCCATCGTCAAAGAAAAGATCCTTTTCACTTAACTGGAGCTCAGTTAGTCTGTTCTTGAGAGACTACCATGTCAGTGGTTCTCAAACCTTTTCATGTGAAGGACCCCCAAAATGATATTTATTTGGCCACGGACCCCTATCTCAAAATATTTAGTTCCAGGGACCACCCAGAAGCAAAACTTGAGTTACAAACGTTCGCTTTGAAAATACATATATTCAAAGATTTGCACACATTTTCACGACTTTTTCAAAAATAGCAGATAAACAAGCTATCTGCTATTTTTCAAAAGTTAAAGCATCCACTAATTCTAGGCCTAAATGGGTTAATTAACATGCTGGGAAATGCTGCATAATGCAACGCAATCATCTAAAATACGTCTCTCTGCAACAGTTTGATCACAAATAATGCCTGTGCTTTTATCGGCGAGGTTTATCAGCCTTCGCTGAAGAAGAGACTGGGAGTGGGAGAAGACGATGCAGCTTTAAGCCCCTGATTCGTGCTTCGTCACCTGATGGTGCCGTGCGTCGTGAAATAGACAATCTCCAAGCTCACCGAGCATCGTGGATGCTGTGTTTTGTGAGCGAGTAGGGCTGCTGCTTTCGGTGTGCGACACTGACAGTGCAACGGAGCATAAATTAAGGGTTTATTATTAAAGGATGTGCTGCAGCCCAGGTAAATGGAAAAGGATGTCTGAGATAACGTCATTCAAAGGAGGAAACCTGACATGTCCCCGGCTTTCTGTTCTGTGCCGAGAGCGAAAAGTGCTCTGAAAGTGGTTGATAGGACTTGAATAAGCTCCACTTTGCCTCTCCCTGATAGGAAGCCTTCAGTGTGGTGGGGTTGGTACACACTAGACCTGTATAGTGTGGTTCCATTCTGGCTTGCATGTCCTTCAGGGGCGTCAATTGGGTATGGCAGGGGTATGCAGCTGCCATACCCTGGGTCCAGGGGGGAAATAAAAGTTACTTTTAAATATAAATCCATGAATGTCTCTTTGTCTATCTGTGCTGGTTATTATGTTGTTAAATTACAGTAAAATAACTACAAATGCAACATTTTACATAATGGTCACTTTAACAAGGTATTATAATTATATTCTCCACATTTGTATTCTCCCCAGCTTGACAAAATGGTATATTCCCAGGTTCCGCAGGTCAGCTGCACAGGTGCAATGCATTATTGTTAATTGTGGCAGTTTACTAACATGCTAAGTTTAGCTGCACTTGAACAACCGTTCCAGGCTGCCATATCCAGCCCAAGAAACCGTAGAAACCTGTGTAAAAAACGGACAAAAGTTTTATTTTTATTTTTTATTTATTTATTTTCAGACATTGTGAAAATAGCAGATCTACGCGTTGTGAGCATGTAGATCTGCTATTTTCACAATAGAACCGTGTTATACAAAATGTAACGCCTCTTTTCCATGAGGACTCCCATCTTTGCCATACCCTAGCTTTTGCTGAACTGACGCCACTGATGTCCTTCTTCCTCTTCTGTGCCTTCAAGTTCCTGTCTCTCTACTAACAAAAACAAAACACCCGTTCTCTGAATATTAGTGTTGGAAGGGACTGATAAATGACTCTCTCTTTCACTCAGGCTCTAGGATGTGTCTAAGTGCAGGTTTTTCTGGTGATAATGTGACGACTTGTGTTTTTTCCCCATCCAGACAGTGAAGTGCCGTGTATAGGTTCTCCTTCCATCTCATTTTGGATCATTGTTTAGAACAGACCAGCCATCCCATAGCAAAGCAACCAGTGGTGTAAATGAACTAAGTCCATTTACTTAAACAGCCGCTGATATTTAAGAAAAGGGAAACCCCTAACCCTAACCCAATCAAATTAATTTACTGTACTTTACTGTACTAATGGTTATGCGTTGTTGTGGGGCGAGGGGGTGGGGTTTAGCGTGCATTTCATTATGTATTCAGCGACCGAGTGAAAATGGCCAGAGTGAAAATGCGAATTTATAAAACAAAAATTAAAACGAGAACAGAACAGATAATAATCATGGGTGACTAATGTCTTAGTTCACAGAACTGTTTCATCATGTCTGATTGTGTTTTTAAGCAATGTCATTAAACAGACAACAACAGTGGGTGGGAGGGGTAGAGGCAGGGCTGGGGGTCAGACAGACAGGTACGGGATCCGCCCACTTCTCCTCATCAGCTCTTGATGTTGTGTTTCTTTATTAACCGCGTTAGAGCGTGATGCCAGGTGCATACTAAAAATAGAGACTCCTTATTGAACCCCTCTCCTTATGGGAGGCCATTTTATCCTGCTTTATGCATTTATGCTAATACTGCCGTAAACCTGGAAATGGACGACTTGAAAGGGCACCCGCGGCTTGCAGCTCAAAGATGCAGTATATGAAATGAGGCAGCGCAGGGTAGCATAGAGCTGACACATGGGAGTCCGTAGGGAGGGTGAGTTGAGTGGAGAAACAGTCTTTGGACGATTTATGTAATTTGGACGGTGGGTGGTGGCTAGGCCTAGAATTATTGAATGCTTTAACCAGTGAAAAATAGCAGATATACAAGCTCACAGCGCGGCACCGAGTGCCGCGCTGCGAGCTTGTATATCTGCTATTTTTGAAAAAGTCGTGAAAATGTGTGAAAAGCTTTGAATACATGTATTTTCAAAGTTTGTAACTCAAATTTTGCTTCTGGGTGGTCCCTGGAACTAGATATTTTGAGATGGGGGTCCGTGGCCAAATAAATATCATTTTGGGGGTCCTTCCCATGAAAAGGTTTGAGAACCACTGACATAGTAGTCTCTCAAGAACAGACTCTGAGCTCCAGTTGAGTGAAAAGGACCTTTTCTTTGGCAATGGCTGGCCAGATTGCTGACATAGAAACATAGGGCTTTTCAAAAAAATAGCAGATCTACAAGCTTGCAACGCGGCACTCGGTGCCGCGCTGTGAACTTGTAGATCTGCTATTTTTCAATAGTTAAAACATAAAATAATGATACACAATACAGTGTACCCGTTCTAAATGGGTTAATGTAGATTAAACTGGTGGTGGACTCAAGGGTATATGCAGGTATATCGATTCATCAGCGGTTTGAAGAATTTGATATTTTTGATGGGTATATTCTGATGTACTGTATGTAAACAATGTAGGTAGGTTTCTTGGATGAAGTTTAAGAAGTGATTTAAAGGCGTTTCCAACATTTGCCAGGAAAGATAATAGTGTGGCTTCCCGTGGAATTCAGACTTTGTGTAGATCATGTAGTCAGACTTCTATGATAGGGGTCTTCAACAGGGGGTCCTCAGAGTTACTACAGGGGGTCCTCAAAACCTTTTTTCCCCTTTTTTATATTAACCACTTGATTAGTGTCCATGGATATTCTATGAACTTTATCCAAAAATAGCAGATCTACAAGCTCACAACGCCGGCAAAGAGGTTTGGTGTAGAGGGGATCTACAAGAGGGGATCTACAAGCTCACAACGCCTCGTGCTGCGAGGCGTTGTGAGCTTGTAGATCAGCTATTTTCTGTAAAGGGCTTTAGTTTAGAGAGGAAAAAGAGCAGACTAAGTACAGAGTGAAAGGTCAAGTTTATTAAGTATTGACGGTTCAAGTGGTTAAATATCTGAAAACACAAATTGACATGAATCCAAAATAAACTGATGATTGTGCTGTCAATCAATGAAACTATATGGAATCTATGAACAGGTTGGGGGGGTCCCTGCTTCATCTCTCTCTCAACTAAGGGGTCCTTGGCCTGAAAACATTGAAGACTCCTGCTGTAGCCTAACTCACGATTTTTCAAAAATAGCAGATCTACAAGCTCACAGGGCGGCACTCGGTGCCGCGCTGTGAGCTTGTATATCTGCTATTTTTCAATAGTTAAAGCACAAAATAATTTAAATGAATCCTTATACCCAGGGCCCAGAATTTGGGGCGACACCCCTAGCATTAAACACACGTAAACGCTCAAACTCTACAGGAAATTGGACTGCAAAAGGAAAGTGGTGGTCACACTTACACATGCATCTTTGGCTTAGGCCTACCTTGTTTTCGCCAAACAATTCGGGCATGCAATTAAAACCCATTTAGGCCTAGAATTATTGAATGCTTTAACCAGTGAAAAATTGCAGATATACAAGCTCACAGCGCGGCACTTTGGAAAAAGTCATGAAAATGCATGTGTGCAAATCTTTGAATATATGTATTTTCAAAGCGAACGTTTGTAACTCAAATTTTGCTTCTGGTCCCTGGAACTAAATATTTTGAGATAAGGGTCCGTGGCCAAATACATATAATTTTGGGGGTCCTTCACATGAAAAGGCTTGTGAACCACTGACATAGCAGATAGCAGTCTCTCAAGAACAGACTAACTGAGCTCCAGTTAAGTGAAAAGGACCTTTTCTTTGACGATGGCTGGCCAGATTGCTGACACAGAAACATAGGGTTTTTCAAAAAACCTTAGAAGGATTCAAAAGACACTTATAGAAATCGGGTCAAAATTCGAATTTTCACGATTTTTCAAAAATAGCAGATCTACAAGCTCGCAGCGCGGCACTCGGTGCCGCGCTGTGAGCTTGTATATCTGCTATTTTTCAATAGTTAAAGCATAAAATAATGATACACAACATGTGTACCCGTTCTGAATGGATTAAAGTATAATAATTGATAGCGCAGCAGAGCAACGGCCCCAGTTTAATTCCTGGATAATGACATTGCGCTGCTTAGCGGACCCATGCCTCTAGAGGTGTGGAGCAGGAAAAACCTCATTAACTTTTTTTTTTCTTTTTGTAATTATTTATTTATTTGGAGCGACCATCCCGCCCCCTTATCCGCTGTGTGATTAAAAGTGCAATGGGGGACATTTTAGTGCACGTGTGTGGAGCGCACATAATAAGGAGGGTCTCTAAATGTTAATGATCTGGGGTTCTCAGATGCTTGAGGAATGTGAGCATGCTGGTTGTGAAACGTTTTTTTTTTTTTTTTCTTTTCTTTTTTTTAATGTGTTCGTACCATAATGGGCAGGGACATGCAGAGAATATTCAAGGGGCAGGGTCTGATTGAGTGCCACCACTAGATGGAGCCAACTCCTGCTGGGTGGCCGGCCTAAGCCCCATAGACGAGCGCTGTAGCTGTGCAAGCCCGGCACCTCGGATTGCGTCACTAGCCGCCAAATTGAGCCGAACTAGTTCGGGATTGGAACTGGAAGGGCATTTTAGTGAAAATATTGAAAATAGACCTCAAAGCTCACAACGTGTTGCAGTGCTGCATTCAAGTTCGGGAGAGTTATGGTCAAGGCAATTCTCTTGAACGCTGCCTTCAGGTATGGTATGGAAAGAGGGGGCATTTGCATGTCTTTCACCATAGTAAAAACTGCATTTATGGTCTGGAGAGGGCACTTTTTACAGACAGGTAAAAGGGCAGGGGCTCAAGCCCCCTTTGATGTCTGTGTGTGCATGTGCCCGATAATGGTGTTTATCAAATGTTGGGTGCGGGGGCACATCACGCTCACACTGGCACATCTTGCCGATCAAGAGCCCTGTAGTCCAACGCACTGAACGCATACTGTATGTGCTCATACCTTTCACTGAACGCATACTGTATGCTCATACCTTTCACTGAACGCATACTGTATATGTGCTCATACCTTTCACTGAACACATACTGTATGTGTTCATACCTTTCACTGAACGCATACTGTATGCTTTCACTGAACGCATACTGTATGTGCTCATACCTTTCACTGAACGCATACTGTATGCTCATACCTTTCACTGAACGCATACTGTAGGCCTATGTATGTGCTCATACCTTTCACTGAACACATACTGTATGTGTTGCTCATACCTTTCACTGAACACATACTGTATGTTCATACCTTTCACTGAACACATACTGTATGCTCATACCTTTCACTGAACACATACTGTATGTGCTCATACCTTTCACTGAACACATACTGTATGTATGTGCTCATACCTTTCACTGAACACATACTGTATGTTCATACCTTTCACTGAACACATACTGTATGCTCATACCTTTCACTGAACACATACTGTATGTGCTCATACCTTTCACTGAACGCATACTGTATGTGTGCTCATACCTTTCACTGAACGCATACTGTATGTGCTCATACCTTTCACTGAACGCATACTGTATGTGCTCATACCTTTCACTGAACGCATACTGTATGTGCTCATACCTTTCACTGAACACATACTGTATGTGCTCATACCTTTCACTGAACGCATACTGTATGTGTGCTCATACCTTTCACTGAACGCATACTGTATGTGTTCATACCTTTCACTGAACGCATACTGTATGTGTTCATACCTTTCACTGAACGCATACTGTATGTGCTCATACCTTTCACTGAACGCATACTGTATGTTCATACCTTTCACTGAACGCATACTGTATGTGCTCATACCTTTCACTGAACGCATACTGTATGCTCATACCTTTCACTGAACACATACTGTATGCTCATACCTTTCACTGAACGCATACTGTATGTGTTCATACCTTTCACTGAACGCATACTGTATGTGTTCATACCTTTCACTGAACGCATACTGTATGTGCTGCTCATACCTTTCACTGAACTCATACTGTATGTGCTCATACCTTTCACTGAACGCATACTGTATGTGCTGCTCATACCTTTCACTGAACTCATACTGTATGTGCTCATACCTTTCACTGAACGCATACTGTATGTGCTGCTCATACCTTTCACTGAACGCATACTGTATGTGCTGCTCATACCTTTCACTGAACACATACTGTATGTGTGCTCATACCTTTCACTGAACTCATACTGTATGTGCTGCTCATACCTTTCACTGAACACATACTGTATGTGTGCTCATACCTTTCACTGAACTCATACTGTATGTGCTCATACCTTTCACTGAACGCATACTGTATGTGCTGCTCATACCTTTCACTGAACGCATACTGTATGCTCATACCTTTCACTGAACGCATACTGTATGTGCTGCTCATACCTTTCACTGAACGCATATATGCTCATACCTTTCACTGAACGCATACTGTATGCTCATACCTTTCATTGAACGCATACTGTATGTGAGCTCATACCTTTCACTGAACACATACTGTATGTGCTGCTCATACCTTTCACTGAACGCATACTGTATGTGCTGCTCATACCTTTCACTGAACGCATACTGTATGTGCTCATACCTTTCACTGAACGCATACTGTATGCTCATACCTTTCACTGAACGCATACTGTATGTGTGCTCATACCTTTCACTGAACGCATACTGTATGCTCATACCTTTCACTGAACACATACTGTATGTGAGCTCATACCTTTCACTGAACACATACTGTATGTGCTCATACCTTTCACTGAACGCATACTGTATGTGTTCATACCTTTCACTGAACGCATACTGTATGTGTTCATACCTTTCACTGAACGCATACTGTATGTGCTGCTCATACCTTTCACTGAACTCATACTGTATGTGCTCATACCTTTCACTGAACGCATACTGTATGTGCTGCTCATACCTTTCACTGAACTCATACTGTATGTGCTCATACCTTTCACTGAACGCATACTGTATGTGCTGCTCATACCTTTCACTGAACGCATACTGTATGTGCTGCTCATACCTTTCACTGAACACATACTGTATGTGTGCTCATACCTTTCACTGAACTCATACTGTATGTGCTCATACCTTTCACTGAACGCATACTGTATGTGCTGCTCATACCTTTCACTGAACGCATACTGTATGCTCATACCTTTCACTGAACGCATACTGTATGTGCTGCTCATACCTTTCACTGAACGCATATATGCTCATACCTTTCACTGAACGCATACTGTATGCTCATACCTTTCATTGAACGCATACTGTATGTGAGCTCATACCTTTCACTGAACACATACTGTATGTGCTGCTCATACCTTTCACTGAACGCATACTGTATGTGCTGCTCATACCTTTCACTGAACGCATACTGTATGTGCTCATACCTTTCACTGAACGCATACTGTATGCTCATACCTTTCACTGAACGCATACTGTATGTGTGCTCATACCTTTCACTGAACGCATACTGTATGCTCATACCTTTCACTGAACGCATACTGTATGTGCTCATACCTTTCACTGAACACATACTGTATGTGTTCATACCTTTCACTGAACACATACTGTATGTGCTGCTCACAGTGGCGTAGACAGAATCGAACCGGCGACTGGGCCTGAGCCCAACTGGGTGGGCCTGGGTGCGCGCCGCGCGAAAAAAAATCCATGTTTTTCGGGTCGGATCGGGTCTTCTGGTGCGATTTGGGTCGGGTTTGCATGATTAAATAATCAATTCATGCGTGGAGTCCACTAGTGATGCGCGGGTCATTCCAGCCGTGCAAAAACAGAATGGCATATTAGAGAAGAAGCCGGTAACATGACGGCATGAGATGCTTATTTTAATTGACAACACTCCTGTTAGTATAAGACTATACACACGGAGCACAACGCTAATGTATCACAGAGAGATATTGCAGACTGACCCAGTAGCCTAGTCACTGGTGCAAGACAAAATAAACAACTATGAAGAGAAAAGACCGAAATGTTTAATTGCACCGTCAACTTTTTATCAGAGCTCTGACGCTTCTCCCTCTCCCACAACAAAAACAGCCAAGCCAGCAGAACGTAATTAACCAGTCTCACTCACCTATTGCTGCTTTCAAACGCTGTGTATTGTTTTAAGTCCCAGGAGCATGGTTTTCATATCATGAATATGAACTTTAGATTAGTCAAAAAGCTTGTGGCAGTAATCCACGTGAATCCTGTATACATTGTGCAGGCTGCAACAACTCTTGACAAGTAGCCCAACACGCTTAAGCATTTCCTGTAACGGTGGATTTCAAAATAAGACCCTGCCGTAATATGATGATATATAAGCAATTGGTTTTATTTTTAAGTCGACTACTTACAGGAAGTAAATGGACTAAATTAGAATTACATGACACACTAGTCTAGACATGCTTGGCTGCGAGCAGGGAAGGACGCTTGTTGCACATTATATTATACTGTATATCACTAGCGTCCACATGATGATGTTATGTTATTTTAGTTGTTGTAAGGATGCGACTATCATCAAAATGACTTAATGTGCTATAAAACTAGACCAGGTCAACCTGGTTGTGCCAGACCCCCTGTCTGTCATCATCATTTATGACATCATGCCTTTTGTAGGCATGTCATCATCATGTCATCATCATATATACCCTTTATATAGAAAACCCGGACCGACATTTGCTTATGTAGGCCTACCCATTTCATGGGTCTGGCAAAAATATAATATATGTAATAAAATAAATAAAATAAAAAATATATATAATTTTTTTTTTTTTTTTTTTTGGGTGGGCACAAAAACGAAATGGGTGGGCCTAGGCCTAGTCAGGCCCACCCATGGCTACGCCTCTGGCTGCTCATACCTTTCACTGAACGCATACTGTATGCTCATACCTTTCACTGAACGCATACTGTATGCTCATACCTTTCACTGAACGCATACTGTATGTGTTCATACCTTTCACTGAACGCATACTGTCTGTGCTGCTCATACCTTTCACTGAACGCATACTGTATGTGCTCATACCTTTCACTGAACACATACTGTATGTGCTCATACCTTTCACTGAACGCATACTGTATGTGCTCATACCTTTCACTGAACACATACTGTATGTGCTCATACCTTTCACTGAACGCATACTGTCTGTGCTGCTCATACCTTTCACTGAACACATACTGTATGTGCTCATACCTTTCACTGAACACATACTGTATGTGCTGCTCATACCTTTCACTGAACACATACTGTATGTGCTGCTCATACCTTTCACTGAACGCATACTGTATGTGCTGTATAGTACATACTGTATGTGCTCATACCTTTCCGTGTCGTTTGGGTTTTTCCACTCTCCCGGTCAATACAGCTGAGCCGTGTCATGAATGATTTATGCCGTCTATGCTTACGTGTCTGGAAGTGTTGTTTTTCACAGCTGTCCAGCCATCGATCGTCATATTGACCTGAGGACCAGGGTGTCACATTCAATTGGGAAAACATGAGGGTGCTCTATTAATTAGATTTATTTTTTTTGTTTGTTTGTTTTTGTTTTGCTCATCAGCTTTATCCCCGGTCCCTCATGCCTTCAGTTGCTATTGTTTGGCCAGGGGCGTCACAAGGGGGGGAAAGTGGGACTGAGTCACTAGGGCCCAAGGTGGAGGGGCCTTAATTATTTTATACTTTAGCTATTGAAAAATAGCAGATATACAAGCTCACAGCGCGGCACCGAGTGACACGCTGCGAGCTTGTAGATCTGCTATTTTTGAAAAGTCGTGAATATATTTTTTAAGTGAACATCTGCAACTCAAATTTTGCTTCTGTAGGTCCCTGGAACTAAATATTTTGAGATGGGGGTCCGAAGCCAAATACATATCATTTTGGGGGTCCTTCACATGAACATAGACTGACATAGAAACATAGGTTTTTTCAAAAATCCTTAGAAGGATTTGAAATATTCATAAGACGCTGTGAGCTTGTATATCTGCTATTTTTCAATAGTTAAAGCACAAAGTAATAATGCGTTCCCTGTTGTACCCAGGGGCCAGAACTTGATGTGACACCCCTGATCCCCGGTCCCTCATTCCTTCAGTTTGCTATTGTTGGCAGACGGGGGGGGAGAACAACATGGGTTGAGTAAAACACACTCACTGTTTTCCAGAACGCCTGTCAGTTTAGGTTGCCTCTAATAGTCAGTGCCAGCCCACCAAATGTGATGTGAATCCAATGTTTAAAGTGATTGAATAAAGTTCCGACAGATTGTTGTTCCAGACTAAAGAAAACACTGGACACTAAAATCCGGAATGTTTGTTTAAATCTGAGTATACAATTGGACTTTTTACAGGTCCATTTGATTCAATTTGTACACTTTCAGAGTCAGGGACATGCAGAGAGTGTTAGAGAGGCAGGGGCTGAAATTTCTAAAAGGGCCTTTTGGTGAAAATATCGGAAATAGCAGACCTCCAAGCTCACAACGCGTTGCGCTGCAGCAACGCGCTGTGACCTTGGAGGAACTTGATACCACACAAAACTAAGCGTAATCAAGTCAATTCTGGAGATGTGGCGTAACAGCATAAATTTCTACACAGAGAGGGCAATTCTTTCAACATAAGATGCTGCATTCAAGTTTAGGAGAGTTTGGACAAGGCAATTCTCTTAAATGCTGCCTTCAGGTATGGCATGGAAATAGGGCATTTGCATTTCTTTCACCATAGTAAAAACTGCATTCATGGTCTGGAGAGGGCACTTTTTACAGATGGGTAAAAGGGCATGGGCTCAAGCCCCCTCTGATGTCTATGTGTGCACGTGCCTGCAATTGGACTTTTTACAGGTCCATTTGATGCAAGTTTGTACACTCTCAGAGTAGATCTGCGCTCAGGATTTTGCAGCGCATATGTCTTTGCATAATGCCTACTTTATACAGGTATATATACAATATAGAGATAGAGTTCATATCCAAGCCATACAATCATAAAAGCATAAAACAAAAGGTAAAATGATATCCAACACTGGCACCTGCAGGGCTATTAGCAGCAATAACACCCACTAGACGAAGTGCTCCATCTCACTTTGGCTGTGGCGTTTAGCCCCTATTTCTCAGTTCAACAGTTGCTTGCTTTCCTTTTCGCTTATTAGATTGGTGCCTCGGTGAGAAGACACGGGTCCTGTCAGAGACGATGAGGCATGACCTGCTCAATCATCGTAACGTAAGCCCACACTGGATTAAAGCTTTAGCTAAATGACTGAAATATGCCTAAACGTAAATAATGTACTCATAATGTTATATAATCCTATATAACCCCTTATGGGTACCGGAAGGAATAAGGCATTAAGCAGCCAAACGCTATTCTGATGTGTAAATTAATACAGCCAGCATCTGAATATAGAATATAGCACTTCCTCAAGGCAGAGCAGCAAATGATCAACATCCAAGCTTCGGAGAGAACAAAGCAATGTCTCTCATGCACATAAACACACACACACACACGCACGCACACACTCAGGGACGTGCTGGGCCCCTGATTCAGCCCGGGAAAAAGAGTTGGAGAGGCCCTCATTGCGCGCTATGGAGAGAGATCTCTCTCTATAGCGCTGCTGCTACTCAAAGATTTGCCATTTCAGATCATGACAAGTGACAAGCCAGTGGGCCAATTACATGAGTTATATTTCGTCGTTGTTGGGTGGAAACCTTGTATGTCCAAAACCATTTTAAAAATGATTTAAACTAGTGAAAACAGCTGATCTACAAGCACACAACGCCTCGCGTTGCGAGGCGTTGTGTGCTTGTAGATCTGCTGTTTTCACTACTTTTGTACGACGGCCTTGTATGATGCAGCAGGGCTTTGCTTTGCGAAAAAATGTACAAATTTGAAACTTGGAGATACGAGGTTTCTGCCCGACAGTGACGATTTACTTTGTTGGCCGCCCAGCCCCCAAAATGGAACGAAGGCCGACATTTTATTTTAATGTTTTTCCTGGACCGGCCGGGAATGAACCGGCCGTTCGGGAGTTGTCCCGCTTTTCCCAATGGCCAGCACGTCCCTGCACGCGCACACACGCACGCACACACACACACGCATATCCTGATATCTCAATTTAATGAACATTGTTCTTATCAAAAACTGTGTAGTGTAAGTCCACGCAACCATCAAACTCCAGCCTCGGGGGTCGACTGCAATATCTATCCTGTGTAGGGGGACAAACTGTATATAATATATTCAAATTTTATTTAATGTGGAAAGCTTGCACAAAACATGATCTTCTCCTCCGATTCATTTTGCTGCTGCTGCGGTTGAATTCTCCTTTGCAGAGAGTAATCACCAAAGGGTTTATCTGCACTATAAATATGATATTTTTTGCGGTGATATTTTTCTGTATTTTCTGTGTGTGTGTGTGTGTGTGTGTGTGTGTGTGTGTGTGTGTGTGTGTGTGTGTGTGTGTGTGTGTGTGTGTGTGTGTGTGTGTGTGTGTGTGTGTGTGTGTGTGTGTGTGTGTGTGTGTGTGTACAGGGGCGTCACAAGGGGTGGAAAAGTGGGACTGATGGTCACTAGGGCCAAAGGTGGAGGGGCCTTAATTATTTTATACTTTAACTATTGAAAAATAGCAGATATACAAGCTCACAGCGCGGCACCGAGTGCGGCACTGCAAGCTTGTAGACCTGCTATTTTTGAAAAGTCTTGAAAATGTGTGAAAATCTTTGAATAGGCCTATACAGTGTATGTATTTTTTGAGCGAACATTTGTAACTCAAATTCTGCTTCTGGGGGGTCCCTTGAACTAAATATTGAGGGTCCGTGGCCAAATACATATCATTTTGGGGGTCCTTCACATGAAAAAGTTTGAGCACCACTGGTCATAGAAACATAGGTTTGAAATATTCAAAGACTTGCACAAATCTTCACGATTTTACAAAAATAGCAGATCTACAAGCTCGCAGTGCGGCACTCGTGCCGTGCTGTGAGCTTGTATATCTGCTATTTTTCAATAGTTAAAGAAAGCACAAAATAATGGGTAATAATGCGTTCCCAGTAGTGATGCGCGGATCAACCCGGTGCCCCCACCCGCCCGCCAACCCGCCCGCATGCACGCGGGTGGGTCGAGGTTTTCAGACTCAATTGGTGGGCGGCGGGCGGGCGGGTTATCACCACTCTCATGTGCAAAAAATAAATAAGAATAATCACCTGTTCTTATTTGCCTTTTATTCTTAATAAGAGTAGGCCTATAAGAATAAGAATACAACGTTTGAATACGAGCACGAGCGAGCGAGTTTTAAAATGCGCCAGAGAGGAGCGAGGTTTCTCCTCCGCTCCTTGGTGCGAGGACCGTCCCAATTCCGCTCCTGTTGGGCCCGCGAACCACATTTTGCCAACATTTGACAGAACGTGAGCACAGCAGAGAAGATGCACAAACAATTCAGCGTGTGTCGCTGATCAGGATTTCACTTATATGTCTCTGTCATGATCATCCACACAAGTCCGTTTATAAATACTTTGTGTCGGTTAAGTTATATAACCAGCCAGTCAACGGATACGATTTGAAACACAACTTTCGCATGTGAGACGGATTTTTTGACTGAATGAACCAACCACGCTCACCTCGAGACTCCAGTCGCTCCCATGCATCTCTCCAATCTGGTGATTAATCAATAACCAACAGGATTTAATATTGTCCGTCTTTTGCTGTCTGTTTAAAGTGCGAGCTAGGCGCTGTATAAATTTGATTGACATAAAACCTGAAACGCCATTCTTACCCCGACGATGCCCCAGAGAGAATGAACGTCTTTTGTCTTTTAGGCTAAACCCCAATTTGAACAACACGTTTGTTTATTTAGCCCATGACAATATTGTGCTACTGTAAACCTTTCTGTAAAGCGACTTTGGGTACTTAGAAGAGCCATATATAAAGATGAGCTATTGTGGAGATGATATACCATCTCTTTTTTAAATGCGGGTTGCAGGGCGGGCGGATTCGTCGATTTATATATTGTCCTGCGGCGCGGGCGCGGGCGGGTTACGTTCCGTGCGGGCTGTGGGCGGTGCGGGTTATGAAAAAAACCTCACCCGCGCATCACTAGTTCCCAGTCTAAATGGGTTGAACCCCCTCCCCCTATAAAGAACATTCATGTACCTTGTACCCAGGGCCCAGAATTTGGTGCGACACCCCTGTGTGTGTGTGTGTGTGTGTGTGTGTGTGTGTGTGTGTGTGTGTGTGTGTGTGTGTGTGCGTGTGCGTGCGCGTGTGCGTGTGTGCGCGTGCGTACGCAAGCCAAACTTTAAGTATCTGATCCCAGTTTTCTCACCGACAAGGCCTTTCTAGAGAAGAGGTGCTTATCACCGGGCCCTCCGGTGCCCCCTTGGGCCCCCTGTTGATCCCCTGGAAGAAGAAGAAAAAAGATGACATCAAATGGAAGCAGAGCAAGGGATTACGGAGGGATGTGTTGGAGAGGAGAGGGATCCACAGCCACTCAGAGCTGGATGGCCAGGAAAGGAGGGTCTCCTGTTTAAGGTGGGAGAGAGCAGCAGAACCCAAAAATAAGTCGCTGGGGGAAAGGCGTGCGTGCGTGCAAGAATTAGAGTGTGTGTGTGTGTGTGTGTGTGTGTGTGTGTGTGTGTGTGTGTGCGCGTGCGCGTGCGCGTGCGCGTGTGCGTGTGTGTGTGCGTGTGCGTGTGCGTGTGCGTGTGCGTGTGTGTGTGTGTGTGTGTTGGTATAGAATCCCTGTGTCTTATTGAGTCCATTTTAAATAAACCATCAGGAAGAAGTTCAATTCTTTTCTCCTCCACTGATCCCAGTCTCCCACTGGTTTCACACAAGTCAAACTCCATCTGTTAACATTCTTAAGAGTTCCTTTAATGCCTCTCTGTGTGAAATGTAGTTACTTCATACTTCACATTTTATGAATAATCTTCTGTTGGACCGCTGCCATTGGTGACTCCCATGTGTGAGCTTGACTTCTCTTTACAAACAATAAAGGTTCTCAACGTGGGGTCCGGGGACCCACGGGGGTCCTTGAAGGGATTCCAGGGAGGCTACGGCTAAATGATTGATAACCAAATGGACCCTGGCTTATGTGTCTAACTCTGAGAGTGTACAAATGAAACTAAGAGGACCTTCACAGGCTATTTGGGGTGTGTTCGGAAATGCGCACTCAACGCACTGGTGTGACGACATGTCATTTGTTTATTCGGTGCACTTGGTGCGTTGTTGTTTGGAAATCACACACACCGGGTGTGCTGAGTGCACGCACTGAACAACTCTACTTAAAAGTTGGGGTTTGACAGTGTTTGCGTCAGTGTGATGTTTTGATTGGTTGGTTTTCACGGCGGTGTCTCGCGACTCCCGCTTCTCAGCTGTGAACAATGGCGTAGGGAATTATAACAAAATGCACCATTTGCTGCTTTATTGGTCCTTTGGGCTTTATTGTTACACACGCATCAACGTGTAAACTAACAACAGGTAGGCCAATGTTATGAATTCAATTACCTATCAATAGCAACGTTACGTTAGCAACTGCTGCTTTTAAGAAAGTTTTCCGACTGAAAAAAACACATCTGTCCCTTAAACTGGTCGTTCGTAAATAAGCCACACTGAATGCACTCAACGTCACCGCCCACTGCACTCACTACACTGAGCACACACTCTGTGTGCATTTCTGAACGCACGCAAGGTTTCACTTGTACACACTTGATGTTACACTGTAGCTTAGTCCTCCAGATAAAAATCTTATCAAAGGGGTGTCCATGGCCCAATGCATGACAAATTGGGAGTCTGAAATTAAAAAGTTTTGAGAATCACTGCAGTAAAATGTATGGAGAGCATCACTTTACAATTCAGGCATGCAGCATGAACTTTAGTCAATGAACGACAGTAGTCGAGTAATTTGAATTCTGATGTGCTATAATAGCCTGGTTCCAGCTCATAGACACACATTCAGAGTGGACTGTTTCTCTGGTCTGGATTTGACTAAATGAATCGTCAGTTTCCCGATCCAAAATTGCAGTTTCTCCAATGAGCGCAGGGGGTGGGGGTTGGTCTAACGAATATCCAATCAGCGCAGCAGTTGAAACGATTACATTTCAGGGAGTTCACGCACCAGTCAGGCAGGCACACACACACACACACACACACACACACACACACACACACACACACACACACACACACACACACACACACACACACACACACACACGTACGTGCGCACGCTTATTTCACCAAGCTGTTAATGTTGATTACATGTTACTGGTCGCAGTTCTGTGTGGAAGCAGTCACTGGCACAGACAGACAAACAGGTTCTCACCCCCAAGGTGTCAGACACCTGACGCCCTGTCAAGTACCCTACTGCGTCAGGGGGGGACGCTTTGGGTATGCCTACTGTTTCAAGTGGGGGACGCATTGGGTATGGCCAGTGGTCTAAGAAGAAAGAAAAAAAATGTCATTCCCGAAGCGGGATTCGATACCACTATGAAGGGTTTACCAGCCACCCGACGTTACCGTTCACGCCACTATAAACGACGGAGCCGCGCCGTCTCAACCGTCAATGAGCCCCGGGAGCCGCCGTCGAGGGAGCAGTAGCGACCCAGTCGCCACTGCGATCGGTGCGAACGGCGGATGAGCCGACTCATGGCTTACCGAATTATGTGCCATTATGGACAGAATAGTACATTTTGACCAGGGGACTGCTTCTGCCTCCGAATGCGGCTCAAAGAAGGGACTACGTCAGCGTCAGTGTCCACGTTCCGTTATCATGCGTCGGGGGGGGGGGGGGGGTGAAGCAGAGGGAGAGCGAATGGGCTGGACAGACAAACACACGTCGCGACCGTGCCTCACTGTCACGCTGCGTCGCGATCACTCGCGCTCGGCCGCGCGCCTGCACGCTCGCACAAAAGTCCCTCCCCTTGAAATTGTTCAGACGGGGCACAATGTCAGACTCAAGCGTCAGCCGAGTCTGAAATCAGGCTAGACATGACACCTAGCCTATAAAGAATGTTCTGGAATCTGGACAATCAAGAAACATACTGTAGTACATCTATAACACTACTCTGTGAACAAGACGTAAACAAACACCTAATACGTGTCTAAATAACAAAGATAACAACTAAGTTAATAACTAAATAATAGGTAACAGGAAACAACTGCAGATGCAAACATAATGAAACAAGCAGCAAAGCAACAACATAATGCTGGTTAAAGCTTCATGAAGCTGAAAGCACCAAGCAATTCCCTGCACTGCTAGCCCAGCCCATTTAACAAGCTGAGGAACTGGTGTTGCTAAAATATTTGTCCCTTTCTCTCCTCTAATTACAAATGAATGGGCCCATGCTGGCAGGGGTGTCACACCAAATTCTGGGCCCCCGGGTACAGGCATTCACTGTGGGCCCCCCATAAATGTTCTTCATAGGGGGAACTGGGAACGCATTATTTTGTGCTTTAGCAGATTAAAAAAAAAGCAGATCTGCTTTTTTGAAAAATTGTGAAAAGTCTTTGAATATTTCAAATCCTTCTATGTTTTTTATGTCAGTTTTGCTCAAACTTTTTCATGTGAAGGACCCCCGAAAAATGATATGTATTTGGCCCACGGACCCCCATCTCAAAATATGTAGTTCCTGGGACCACCCAGAAGCTTCCAAATGTTTGCTTCAAAAATACATAATTATATTCATTGATTTGCACACATTTTCACGACTTTAGAAAAATAGCAGATCTACAAGCTCGCAGCGTGGCACTCGGTGCCACGCTGTGAGCTTGTATATCTGATATTTTTCAACAGCTAAAGTATAAAATAACCTTGGGCCCTGGTAACTCGGTCCCACTTTTCCCCCCCTTGTGACGCCCCTGCATGCTGGGTTCATTTGTCGTTGCCGGAGAAAGCGGTAAATAGCGCCTCCTTAGGAGACGTTGTTGGTAGACACGCCTTGTGTAAGAAGACGGCGCTTGACTATCGATCGCACCTTGAATTATTCCACTTCTCGATAAGAAAAACGGCGTGGTGTCAGCCCCTCCATTGGAGTTTCCGGTAAAGGGTCTTTATTTATCAGCACCTGTATTAATCAGGTTAATTTAGGGCGTGCAGCCATGCCCGGGACCGCCACTGATGAAACATAATGTATTCTCTCACTCTGGCAATCATTCTTAATGTTGTCTCTTTGTGTGTGGTTTGGCTGTCCCTTGCTTTATGTTTGCATCTGTGCTAGCGCTGCTGCTGGTCTAGTACCTTATTAGAATTAGTATTAGTACCAGTAAGACTCCCTAATCGGGAGATAAGCGACCGTCAGGTCAGAAGTGTCCAAAAATGTGTTTAAAAAAATCGTCCTGTTGGTGGCGCTAAATGGGACAGATCCATCCACTCTAGACATACTGTGTACCGCTTTGCGTGGTTTTAGGGCAAAATCTGTAGGAGCAGTGTCCAAAAATGTGTTTTGAAAGAATCGGCCTCATGGTGGCGCTAGAAGAGGGCCATGTGAGAAATGAGTGGAGGGTGGAGGTTGTGGTTTGGCAGCCAAGGAGTGTGTGTGCAAAATCTGGCATGGATAGGGGCAGCGGTGGCGGAGTTATGATTAGAGGAAAAGTGTGACGTGACATGACTGACTGACTGAGGTTTTAATAGTAACTGCGAGTAAAACGTGTCGCAGCGTGACCGTGACGCATTTTGAGCTTGTAGATCTGCTATTTTTGCTACTCTTACTGTAGATGAGGTTTTTGCTCAACAGTCTTATGCAAGGTGGCCCACTGGAGTGAATGTGGAAATATAGTGGCCCTCTCCATCATCAAAGTTGACCCACCCCTGCCCTATATGATAAACATAAAAAGCATATACCGTAACAAATAGGTCTAATAATAAAAGCCAATCCAATACAGGATTAGATTAAGCACCTGTAGGGAAATTAGAAAAAGCACCCGGGCCAACGAGATAAAGTGCTTCAAGTGCTTTAAAAACTTTGTGCCCCGATAGCACAATTACTTAACCTGCGGAGAGGCCAGCAGGGCTATGTTTGGAGTGTTAAGGAGGTGGACAGCTTCAGTGCTATTCTGGAACCTGGATGTTCTGGCTTTTATTGCCTCTTAGTCTTTTGTGGAGAAGGAAGCAAATTAAAAAAGGTTGTTAGCCATTTGAGAGGGCGGCTCTTTAGAACTTTAATGCCCATCTTTTGTAGCCTTATAGATTCCTGGCTTGGCTGAGGTCCCTGTAATTATCTCCTAGCGCATTCAGTATTTCGGGAAGAGTCTTGTCCGCAGACGAGCTCGTCCTCTCAACCTACCTTTTACGGTCTCTCGCAGGAGAAGGGCTCACGGAAAAAAAAACTGTGTAAACCAGGGACGTGCAGAGAATGTTAGAGAGGCAGGGGCTGAAATGTCTAAAAGGGCCTTTTGGTGAAAATATCGAAAATAGCAGACCTCCAAGCTCACAACGCGCGTTGTGAGCTTGGAGGTCGGCTATTTTCAGTTCTTGATACCACACTGAACTAAGCATAATCAAGTCGATACTGGAGATGTGCCGTAACAGATTTCTACACAGAGAGGGCAATTCTTTCAACATAAGACGCTGCGTTCAAGTTCAGGAGAGTTTGGACAAGAGAATTCTCTTGAATGTTGCCTTCAGGTATGGCATGAAAAGAGGGGGCATTTGCATTTCTTTCACCGTAGTAAAAACTGCATTCATGGTCTGGAGAGGGCACTTTTTATTGACGGATAAAAGGGCAGGGGCTCAAGCCCCCTTTGATGTCTATAAGACCCTTTTCCACTGGCCCAACACCACACCACTCCACACCACACCGCCCACTTGTGCCAGGTTTAACACTACAAGGACCTGGGTAGAGTGGTGTGAAAGTGCTACTAAACTAAAATATATCCAAACTAGAGTAGGTCTGAGCTAGGCCAAACAGGGCCAAACACTTCATAATGACTGATCACTCACTGACTTTTCATTTAGACCACCAGGATATAGTTGTAATACATGATAATAGATTATATTGTGTTATAACCACTATTATAATCTATTATAGTGTATTATAGTTAGCATAGTAATATATTATAGTGTATTATAATTACAGTTATAATCCATTATAGTGTATTATAATTTAGGATAGTTGTAATACAAATTTATATTGTATTATAATCACAGTTAAAAGGGTAAATTTGTTTCTTACTGATAGGGGTACGTTTGTGTAATGGAAAATTTAGATATTTTTATGTGGTGTGGTGTGGAGTGGAGTGGAGTGGAGTGGAGTGGAGTGGGGTGTGGTGTGGTGTGGTGTAGTGTGGTGTGGTGTGGTGTGGTGTGGTGCGGTGCGAAAGCTCCCCCCCAACTCCCCGACCAAGAGAGAGTGAGAGACAGACAGAGAGGAGTGTAGGGTAGAGTCGTGTGTTGGTGGTGTCTTCTGCGAGTTGGCTCGGAAGTACAGTTCAGTGTCACGGTTAATCACCGACTCTCCGCTCCACCTGCCACTCGACGGGACGGAGGGAGGGGGTGGCGGGGTTGTGCCCCCCCTCCCCTCCCCCCTCCCCCCTCCCCCCTCCAGCAGCAGGCCTGGTGCCACAGGGCTCTGTGCCGGGTATCCTCTGAGACACACAGAGCCAGAACCAAATTGATTTGGGAGGCCGTGGGAGCGATACATTTACCTCATCAAGTGAGCAGCCGAGCAGGGCAGCATAAACACAATGAAAGGGGATACAACAAGAGTAGTGTGGTATGGGGTGTCGACGCACCTAATTCTGGGCCCTGGGTACAAGGATTCACTGTGGGCCCACCCCATGAATGTTCTTCATAGGGAGGAGGGGGTTTAACCCGTTTAGACTGCATTCTTATTATTTTGTGCTTTAACTATATTGAAAAATAGCAGATGTACAAGCTCACAGCGAGTGCCGTGCTGCGAGCTTGTAGATCTGCTATTTTTGAAAAAATCATGAAATTGTGTCTATTTCAATTTGAATATTTCAAATCCCTCTGAGGTTTTTCAAAAAAACCTATGTTTCTATGGCAGTGGTGCTCAAACTCTTTCATGTGACGGAGCCCCAAAATGAATTTGGCCACGGACCATCTCAAAATATATAGTTCCAGGGACCCCCCAGAAGCAAAATTTGAGTTACAAAAGTTCACTAAAAAAATACGTATTCAAAGATTTGCACACATTTTCACGACTTTCACGAGAAGCGCGTCACTCGGTGCCGCTCTGTGAGCTTGTATCTGCTATTTTTCAATAGCTAAATTATAAAATAATTAAGGCCCCTCCACCTTGGGCCCTATAGTAACTCAGTCCCACTTCCACCCCCTTGTGTGACACCCCTGCAAGAGTGTGGGTGCGGGGGGGAGGTGGGATTTGAGTGCCCTCTTTCTCTCTCTCTCTCTCTCTCACGCACATACGTGCACTCGCACCACGCACGCGACGCTCTCGCAGCACGCACAATCTCGGCACCTTGCCAGTTTTTATATCCCATCTTAGCGGCGGGAGAAAGGGTAATGCGCTAAAGTGAAAGGTTTACTGATGGAATTCCTGGTGTTCCCCAGTGGCGTCAGTTCAGCAAAAGCTAGGGTATGGCAAAGATGGGAGTCCTCATGGAAAATAGGCATTACATTTTGGATAACACAGTTCTATTGTGTAAATAGCAGATCTACATGCTCACAGCGCGAGGCGTTGTGAGCATGTAGATCGGCTATTTTCACACAAAAAAAGACTTTTGTCAGTTTTTTTACACAGCTTTCTACGGTTTCTTGGGCTGGATATGGCAGCCTGGAACGGTTTTTCAAGTGCAGCTAAACTTAGCATGTTAGTAAACGTGCCACAATTAACAATAATGCATTGCACCTGTGCAGCTGACCTGCAGAACCTGGTAATATACCATTTTGTCAAGCTGGGGAGAATACAAGTGTGGAGAATATAATTATAATACCTTGTTAAAGTGACCATTTTGTAAAATTTTGCATTTGTAGTTATTTTACTGTTACTTAACAACATAATAACCAGCGCAGATAGACAAAGAGACATTCATTGATTTATATTTAAAAGTAACTTTTATTTTCCCCCCTGGACCCAGGGTATGGCAGCTGCATACCCCTGCCATACCCAATTGACGCCCCTGGTGTTCCCTCCCAGCCGGGTCCTTCTCTGTGCTCAATTATCTTCCTAAGGCAGCCGTTCCTCTCCTCTATCAGGTGGGATGTGAATGGCCTCCACGAGAGGCCCTGCTGCTCTTTCTTTTCCTCTTCCTTTCTTCCCCCCATGCCTCCCTTCTCAGGGGTGTCGCACCACATTCTGTGGCCCGGTATTTTTCAATAGCTAAAGTATAAAATAATTCCAGGCCCCTCCACCTTGGGCCCTGGTAACTCAGTCCCACCCCCCCTCCCCTCCCCCCCCTGCTTGTGACGCCCCTGCTCATGTTGGATGTTTTGCTGATCTCCCTCGTGGCCCCCTCCACCCCCCCCCCCACCCGCCCCTGGGGTGTCAGAACTCAGACCAGGGCTTAACTTGCATTATCAGGGTGGTTGATGCAATCTCCTCTTTTCCTTGCAGGCCGCCCCAAAATCCCAGTTCAATGGGGGCCCGCAGTGACTCCAGCTTTCCAGGGTTTGACTCTGAATTACAGGGGGATATAGCGGAGGGCCCGGAACAGGAGAAGGTTTTTTTTGTAAAATGTCTACCACATTTCGGGTGATATCGGGGAAAGGGCATGCGAGGTTGCCGCGAGTAGCAGAGCGCTAACTATTTTGACCCGATAAGTGTCTTCTTCTGAATCCAAGGTTGTTGTTTTTTTGTTGTTTTTTTAAGATATGTTTCTATGTCAGCGGTGTTTCCATGACCAGTGGTACTCAAACTTTTTCATGTGAAGGACCCCCAAAATGATATGTATTTGGCCGTGGACCCCCATCTCAAAATATTGTATCAGGGACCCCCCGGAAGCAAATATTTGAGTTACAAAATGTTCGCTTTAAAAAATATATATATTCAAATATTTGCACAAATCTTCACGATTTTTCAGCAGATCTACAAGCTCGCAGCGCGGCACTCGGTGCCGCGCTGTGAGCTTGTATATCTGCTATTTTTCAATAGTTGAAGCATTCAATAATTCTAGGCCTAAATTACAGGGGGATATAGGAACAGGAGAAGGGATTTTTGTGTAAAATGTCTACCACATTTTGGGTGATATCAGGAAAGGCCATGCGAGGTTGCCGCGAGTAGCAGAGTGCTAACTGCAATTACTTCCAGAATGGATAGCAGAGACCACTGATATCTTTCGTGTTGAGATTCTGAATTTGTCCCGTATTCACACGCAGTTTGATTGGCTCAAAGCTCGCACATTCCTGAATCGCGAGGTGAAAAGGCATCTTGTCCCCATTTACAAAAGCGTGAATTTGTGTTTTTCGCCAGCAATTTTCAGCTGTCATTATGGGGAAATTGCATATAGGGTCAGATATGAAAAATCATTCATCCTTCTGAAAGGAAAGAAAATACATTACCTAGAGATGGTACAATGTGTCTCTGCCAATGCGTGTCTAAAATACCAAAACGTTGTTATTGCAAAAGAGGATCTTTAATAATAAGTTGTTTTGTTGCCTTTCTGATGTCGCTGACAACCCATAATCAGGGGCGTCAATTGGGTATGGCAGGGGTATGCAGGTGCCATACCCTGGGTTCAGGGGGGAAATTAAAAGTTACTTTTAAATATAAATCAATGAATCAATCTCTTATGTCTATCTTTGCTGGTTATTGGGTTGTTAAATTACAGTAAAATAACTACAAATGCAAAATTTTACAAATGGTCACTTTAACAAGGTAAGGTATTATAATTATATTCTCCACACTTTTATTCTCCATCTTGACAAAATGGTATATTCCCAGGTTCCGCAGGTCAGCAGCACAGGTCCAATGCATTGTTAATTGTCAAGTTTAGTTGCACTTGAACAACCGTTCCAGGCTGCCATATCCAGCCCAAGAAACCGTAGAAACAGGTAAAAAATAAAATGTACTTCTTAAAATAAATGTATCATGCCTGTTGCTTTGCACGCGTGCAAGACACCAGTCATGTTGCCATACCTTAGCTTTTTCTGAACTGACGCCACTGCCCATAATAGCCCCTGAGAGAGAGAGAGAGAGAGAGAGAGAGAGAGAGAGAGAGAGAGAGAGAGAGAGAGAGGGGGGAAGAAACCCATTGAAATCAAAGGCTGTTGAAAGTTTGGTCTCGGACATTAATCAAACTCTTAAGTAGCCCATTTACAGAACACAAAGACAAAAGCCTGCTGTCGTTTGTATTTGGCGCTAGGTTTTCATCTGTATGGGAAAGAAGAAAGAAATAATGACGCTATTATCCGTCCTGACCAAACAGTGGAACGGCTACATGGTAATATCCTAGCAGAGACCTCTTGTTAAAACCCATTTCCATAGCAGACGCAGGAGCTGCACTTATTAAAACCCATTTAGAACGGGTACACATTATTGTGTATCATTATTTTATGCTTTAACTATTGAAAAACAGCAGATATACAAGCTCACAGCGCGGCACCGAGTGCCGCGCTGCGAGCTTGTAGATCTGCTATTTTTTTTAAATCGTGAAAATTAGAATTTTGACCCGATTCTATAAGTGTCTTTTTGGATCCTTCTAAGGTTTTTTGAAAAAAACCTATGTTTCTATGTCAGCAATCTGGCCAGCTATCGTCAAAGAAAATGTCCTTTTCACTTCAACTGGAGCTCAGTTTGTCTGTTCTTGAGAGACTACTAGGTCAGCGGTTCTCAAACCTTTTCATGTGAAGGACCCCCAAAATGATATGTATTTGGCCACGGACCCCCATCTCAAAATATTTCGTTCCAGGGACCATCCAGAAACAAAATTTGAGTTACAAACGTTTGTTTGAAAATATATATTCAAAGATTTGCACACATTTTCACGACTTTTTTTCAAAAATAGCAGATCTACAAGCTCGCAGCGCGGCACTCGGTGCCGCGCTGTGAGCTTGTATATCTGCTATTTTTCACTGGTTAAAGCATTCAATAAATTTAGGCCCTAAATGGGTTAAAGCCAGTTACAAGATTAACTCTCTCTCGTCTCAAGGAGCCAACGAGAGATACTCGAAGGCCCCATCATCAGTTTCACAGCTTCTCTCCTTTGGTATCTGGTTCCACATTGCTGGTTGTTGCCCCCCCCACCCCCACCCCCCACACAGACACACACACACACAACAGACAGTGTGCAAACGGCATTAAGCCCGCCGCGTTCGTTCGTTCAGCCAAGCTCCTGCAACACATGACAGTTCATTTTCTGCATGATCTCCCAAAAGTCGATATGTTCTTGTAAAAGACAATAGCAGCGAGATAGCACCGGGCTAACTGATGCGGTTTGCGGGGAAGGCCATTAATCAGGCTCTCTCTTCTAACACAGTGATGGGGGTGGGGGGGAAGGGGGGGGGGGGAGTCGGAGTGGGGCTGGGGGTGGGGAGGGTGGTGGTGATGAAGTGTGGACCCTGCTCAGCGAATCCTCGGGCATTAACAAAATCGCCGGATGACGTGTGATTGAATTCAGGGGCGTAGCACCAAATTCTGGGCCCTGGGTACAAGGATTCACTCGCATTTTGTGCTTTAACTATTGAAAAATAGCAGATATACAAGCTCGGTGCCGTGCTGCGAGTTTGTAGATCTGCTATTTTTTGAAAAATCGTGAAAATTTGTGCAAGACTTTTAATCCTTCTAAGGTTTTTTGAAAAACCTATCCACGGGTTTCCAACGCCCCATAATGCATTGCGCAGACGTTGTACCGAGCTTCCGGCGCAGCAGCCGAGTGTGATTTACAAGCTCACAACGGGTTGCATCTGCGAACCGGAAGTGTGGTCCAAATAATCTCCAGTAAACTCCCGCGGAAACAGGTGGATATGTTTCTATGTCAGTGGTGCTCAAACCTTTTCATGTGAAGGACCCCCAAAATGATATGTATTTGGCCACGGATCCCCCATCTTAAAATATTTAGTTCCAGGGACCCCCCAGAAGCAAAATTTGACATTTTCACGATAGCAGATCTACAAGCTCGCAGCACGGCACTCGCAGCGCGCGCTGTGAGCTTGTATATCTGCTATTTTTCAATAGCTAAGGTATAAAATAATGAAGGTCCCTCCACCTTGGGCCCTAGTAACCCAGTCCCACTTCCCCCCCCCCCCCCCCCCCCCTTGTGACGCCCCTGATTGAATTTATATCCAGTGGTGTTTTCAGCAGTTTTCAGGAGTGCCATAGTCATGGGTCTGTATAAAAATGAGAGCCGAGGGAATTGTTGACATATCTCCCTTGTTAAGATGTTTTTTTTTTTTTTTTTTTTTATTATGGAGGCAACGGACATGTCTGTCTGTCTGTCTGTCTGTCTAGACCCACCACTTACTAGACTGTAATATTCGATTGCAGAGGCTGGTACCTGGCATCCCTATTTTGGACATGTCATTGTAGGCAAAACATGTAAAAAAAAATAGAGAGAATCTTAGATCTAAGGAGATTTAAGGGGTTGAGTTGACATGGTTATTTCGGCATGGTGCATCCTGAATCTCTGATCACTAGTAAGACGCCTCAGGGCGACATGCGACCTTGCCTTAAAGGGCGAGGTCGGAATGAGAGGCCTGCTCTGCCGGAAACATTGTGAAAAAAATTTATGGCCATTTGTATCACTGTGACATCGACTACAGGAAAAGAAAAATATATATATTAAAAAAAAGAATACATCTGCTCTAAGTAGCATGCGAGGGGTCAAACTAGGGGTTCTTGATGAGTCTGAATCCATTGCAAGAATTTGTTTTAGTATGAAAAACATTCCTTGGGCTACATTTCGGGCTCACAAAACTGTGAAAAGTGATGAGTCATCACTTTTTTTGATGACTCTTCACTGTCTGTCTGTATTATAGTGATGTAAACTGTGGTTTCTCCCTCTTTCTTTGAGTAAAACATTTGTCTGTATTTCGTTTTTTGAAATAGTAATGTCATGCACATATATTTCAGGCCTTGTTGACAAGATTTTGGAGCGCTGGCTCCAAATTATTATAGATCAGGGGTCGTCAACAGATCTACAAGCTCACAACGCCTGGCAGCGTGAGGCGTTGTGAGCTTGTAGATCGGCTATTTTTGGCAAAGAGGTTGGTGTAAAGGGGAAAAAGAGCAGACTAAGTAAAGAGTGAAAGGTCAAGTTTATTAAGTATTGACGGTTCAAGTGGTTAAATATCTGAAAACACAAATTGACATGAATCCAAAATACACTGATGATTGTGCTGTCAAACGATGAAACTATATGGAATCTATGAACAGGTTGTGGGGGACCCTGCTTCATCTCTCTCTCAACTAAGGGGTCCTTGGCCTGAAAACGTTGAAGACCCCTGTTATAGATTATTATGTGGCAGATTCTTATCCCAATGCAAACGAACCGTGAGGGATATTGAATGTTCTGGGGATGTATTATTTTCTGCTTGACCAGAGCAGAGAAGGTGCTTCCCATGGGAGCAGGCCAGTCAAACAGCTCTGGTGGAACCGCATAGTGGCTCGTTTTGGATCAATTCATATTATTGTATTCTTACATCGATTTGGGGTCAAAAGAGAAAATATGAAAGTTAAAACACTTTTCGGTTGGCTGCTGCAGAAACAGCCATGTTCAAGCAGAACAGCGTACTGTATAATGTATATTGATGCCTGCTCAGTTTGACCTCCCATCAACAGGCAAACACTTTGAAGGAATGTACATCAGTGGTTTGCCAATACCCAGTCATCTTCCATAAGTCAGCCATAACAAATGACGGTGGCTTGGCCGTTATTAAACCCTGAACATCCTCTTGAAAGCGTCTCTCCAACAGAAGACGTGACCTGGTCTTAATGGATCTCTTCAACTGTTAGATATCGTTCGGTCACAAACCTTATCCTGACCTGGCTGGTGGTTACAGGATTAAAAGCTTGATTTATCTGCATGAAAAAGCAGTATGGATTAATGTAGAACCAGGCGTCTTCAACGTTTTCAGGCCAAGGACCCCTTAGTTGAGAGAGAGATGAAGCAGGGACCCCTTAGTTGAGAGAAAGATGAAGCAGGGACCCTCACAACCTGTTCATAGATTACATATAGGGTGTGCCAAATTATGTAGTAACTCCTCCCTAGGGGTCCCGGACCCCCTGTTGAAAAATGAAAAATATGAACTATTTCCATATGATAGAGCAGAAATTCCTAACATTTGAATGACACTTGCTGATAAGGAAAATGTATTGTTATTTTTAAATCCAAAAGGTTGGAGTTTAATTTCCCTGCAAAGCATTGATGCCAGCTAGTCTCTGACCGTCTAATTCACATTGTCTATTTAATTTAAAAACAGACTTGTTTCTGGAACAAGTGAAAACAAGCATTTGCAATAAGAAGATGTTAACTTTCTTTCTGCATTGCTCCAGCTCATTTTTGGACGCTCTGTGCTTCCATTGTGGCTCCAGCCGTTGTAAACAACGGGTTTGTTTGATGATGTAAGTGTCTGGCGCTTTCAGTGAGTCAGGGCCAACTCTAGCGCCGTTTACTTTTTGACTTCTGTCCTTCCTGCACAATGTTTTAAACTCTGTGTTTAACCAGCTGAAGCTGACTCACTCACTTTTTCAGCTTTACACCCACTTACTGTACCTACCGTTGTTTCCTGTTGAGAATGGCACATTTCACCCAGGTTTTTTACATCTCACTCACGTCACTTTGTCTGCTGACCTCACTCAGCAACGAAATAAACAGAAAATAAACCAAAATATAAATAAAACAATTCACAGGAGGCAAGCAGTGATCACCCCATGATGTGCACTGCAATGTAGTTTCAAATGCACTACATTGCAGACGTTTTTTGAGAGTGAAAAAATAAGAAGACGTGTGATCTGGGCAGCTTGCCCCAGGAAATGTGCCAATCTCAATAGGGAACAACGGTACTTTCACTTTCACACCTGAGAGCATGGTCAGCATGACAACATTCAACTAAGTGGTGCAATTGATGGTCGTGTCCGTTCACTGTAGCTGAAAGAAAGTGAGTTTTAGCTTAGTGGTTTTAATGGCATCTCAGCCCGCCTTCCAGGGACGCAAAGCCCTGCTTCATCATTCAAGGCCGTCGCACAAAAGTAGTGAAAACAGCAGATCTACAAGCACCGCGAGGTGTTGTGTGCTTGTAGATCGGCTGTTTTCACTAGTTTAAATAATTTTTTGAGTGGTGGTAAACCGCTCCATAGAGTGGCTGTGCGTGTGTCTGTAGCCTTTTTCCTCAGCATTTCGCCATAGTAAAATGTGTGTACGTAGCATCATGTTTGTCTAGTGATGTCATATGTCGTATGTCTGTAGCCTTTTTCCTCAGCGTTTTGCCATAGCAAAACGTGTGTGTGTAGCATAGCCTGTACATCCTAGACTCAAATCCTAGTCTGAAGACGTTATGCAAGCACGACCACCGCTCACTTCACATTGGGTGTGATTTTTTAAATGATAAATATAAAACAAACGGGTTTGGACATACAAGGTCTCCACCCGACAACGACGAAATATAACTCATGTAATTGGCCCACTGGCTTGTCACTTGTCATGATCTGAAATGGCAAATCTTTGAGTAGCAGCAGCGCTATAGAGAGAGATCTCTCTCTATAGCGCGCAATGAGGGCCTCTACAACTCTTTTTCCCGGGCTGAATCAGGGGCCCAGCACGTCCCTGCCGCCTTTCCCCCCATGGCATGGTAAAGAAAGTTTCCATTTGGAGGGCATCGATTCACACACTGATGTCGTTGTCACTCAAAATATACACACTGTCTGTAAACCATTTTTGGTAGGATCATTTTATGATCAAAACGTCAAAATCTATCAATGTTCCCTCCCCTTTTTTCTCTCATTCAGAACAGACTGAAGACATGGAAACTGATGAGTGATTCAGTTGCAATGTGTGCAAGGTTGATAGGAATAAAAGAGAGTCTACTCTTGTATTTTTCCTTTTCCAGATAAGAACTTCTATGGGCCAAGAAAGACCCCAAGTCTGGGTGGGAAAGTCTTATACCCAGGGGGCAAAGGAAGGTGTGCTGCATTTGCCCCGACATAAAAGGTTGTCCACCAGAAATATTATCTATGACCCAGTAGGATCACAACCTATATGGACAACCCGTTCAATTTGTTCGGAAAAGTTCCAATATGGCCGCCTCAATATTAGCCCCTATTAGTTTTAATGGGGGGTGAATAGGGAAGAAATTTAAACTGAGGGATATTTCCACGAAACTTCACAGGTTGATCAATGGTATACATATGAACATCTTTTGTATTGCAAGTTTCCATGAAATCCAATATGGCCGCCACAATATGGCCGCCATAATGTAAGGACCCAGAAAATAGGTTTTGCCTCTAACTTCTGAACCAGATGAGCTAGAAACGGAAACTTGGTGTCTATTTCATGGTGTCTGACCATGGGAGACTCAATGGAATAGCTAATTTTATTATTGGGTGTGTCTGGACCTTTATTGTGCATATTTGCAAGATGGTGGATTCCCAAAATAGAGCTTTAACATAATTTCTACCATGATTGTTGACTGCTTTTGCAAATACAAGCAATATGAATCCATTTGCTAAGATTTATGGCACAGAAGGGACCTGTATTATTCTTGAGTTTGCATGTTGTCAAAATGGCTGTAAACGAGATATTATATTTCCTGTCCGATTCTACTTGTAGCAATGACTTCAGATAAAATCAGAGACCAAAACAATGTATCTTAGAATTTTTATTTTTATTTTAAAAATTATTAAAAAAAGAGAGAGATTATCTCAATGAAATGAATGCAACTGCCTTTTTGGGTCTTTCACACATAGACATGCACATGCTTTCCAACAACTTCAGCTTCAGGGAAATTATAATGAACACATGATTAAAACAGGCTGCATTATAATGCAAATAATTGCTAGTCACTATCACTGTCATGTGTACCTATCCTGCATCTTGTCTCCAGTCCTTGGCAACGACACCCCAAGTAGCATGCAATTCCCTTCTTCGCACATGAAGTTCAATCACCCGAGAGAGACTTGGAGTAGAACCGCTGCTCCTTCACTTGGAAAGGAGTCAGCTTAGGTGGTTCGGGCATCTAGTACGGATGCCCCCCGAGCACCTTCCTAGGAAGGTCCTCGATGCACGTCCCACTGGGAGGAGACCCCGTGGCAGACCTAAGACCAGATGGAAGGATTATATCTCCAGACTGGCCTGGGAACGCCTCGGTATACTCCCAGAGGGAGTGGAGGAAGTTACGCAGGATAAGGAAATCTGGAAGTCTCCGTTGGAACCGTTACCCCCGCGACCCGATTCCGGATAAGCGGTTGAAGATGGATGGATGGATGGATGGCACATGAACAGTTTTTCTGGCAGCCTTTGATACAGCTTCATGATATTGCCTTGTCCATTGATATAGGACAGGCTGGCTCTGTAGATGGACAGGGGACTGCCTTCCCATCACTGAGAGACCATCCATATTCAGTGAAGCAAGGGATGTCTGGCTTCGCGATGTGTGCAGTTTTATCTATTATGGCTGCAAGAGCAGCTCTTTTCAGGTGCAGGCCAAAGGCATTTTCTGTAGGTGGCAGCAGCTTCAACAGGGTTGATCGGTTATTTAGGAACTTGTACACTCTCAGCTTTGCCAGGTCAAAGTCCTCCGAATGGTCAGCTTTTGATGCATATACAGCTATCGTGAGGTCTCTAGCCTGATTCTTGACATCCTCTGAGAGGGAATAAGAGGAATTTTCACCAAACTCCTGAAGTGCAGGGAGATCTAGACCCATGCTGGTCTTGAACCATGCCTTCTTTCCAGTGAAAAAGGGATAGCTGGTGGTATCTCTGCCACTCAGGCTGTGAATAAAGGGCAGGGCACGACACTGTGCGAGTCCAAGGGCTGAGACCATGTGATGGATAGGAAGATATGCATCCTGCTCTGTTCTCACCCACAGCTCTGGAAGGTCTACTCTAGGAGGTGGGTGGCAGCATGATATAGATGCCTATATCATGCTGCCGCCATGGGAAGGCAGTCCCCTGTCCATCTACAGAGCCAGCCTGGCCTATATCAATGGACAAGGCAATATCATGTAGCTGTATCAAAGGCTGCCAGAAAAACTGTTCATGTGCGAAGAAGGGAATTGCATGCTACTTGGGGTGTCGTTGCCAAGGACTGGAGACAAGATGCAGCAGGATAGGTACACATGACAGTGATAGTGACTAGCAATTATTTGCATTATAATGCAGCCTGTTTTAATCATGTGTTCATTATAATTTCCCTGAAGCTGAAGTTGTTGGAAAGCATGTGAATGTCTATGTGTGAAAGACCCAAAAAGGCAGTTGCATTCATTTCATTGAGATAATCTCTCTCTTTTTTATTAATTTTTTAAATAAAAAAATAATTTCTAAGATACATTGTTTTGGTCTCTGATTTTATCTGAAGTCATTGCTACAACTACATACAGTAGAATCGGACAGGAAATATAATATCTCGTTTACAGCCATTTTGACAACATGCAAACTCAAGAATAATACAGGTATAAGTCCCTTCTGTGCCATAAATCTTAGCAAATGGATTCATATTGCTTGTATTTGCAAAAGCAGTCAACAATCATGGTAGAAATTATGTTAAAGCTCTATTTTGGGAGTCCACCATCTTGCAAATATGCACAATAAAGGTCCAGACACACCCAATAATAAAATTAGCTATTCCATTGAGTCTCCCATGGTCAGACACCATGAAATAGACACCAAGTTTGCATTTCTAGCTCATCTGGTTCAGAAGTTAGAGCCAAACCTATTTTCTGGGCGCTTATATTATGGAGGCCATGTTATGGCGGCCATATTGGATTTCATGGAAACTTGCAATACAAAAAATGTTCATATGTATACCATTGATCAACCTGTGAAGTTTCGTGGAAATATCCCTCAGTTTAAATTTCTTCCCTATTCACCCCCCATTAAAACTAATAGGGGCTAATATTGAGGCGGCCATATTGGAACTTTTCCGAACAAATTGACCGGGTTGTCCATATAGGTTGTGATCCTACTGGGTCATAGATAATATTTCTGGTGGACAACCTTTTATGTCGGGGCAAATGCAGGTTTCCTAAAAAAAGGCTGGTTTGCCCCCTGGGTATAGTAGTGATTTTTGTATTCATACATATTTTTTAACCCATTTAGGCCTGGGATTATTGAATGCTTTAACCAGTGAAAAATAGCAGATATACAAGCTCACAGCGCTGCACCGAGTGCCGCGCTGCGAGCTTGTAGATCTGCTATTTTTTCTAAAAAGTCGTGAAAATGTGTGCAAATCTTTGAATATATGTATTTTCAAAGCGAACGTTTGTAACTCAAATTTTGCTTCTGGGGGGTCCCTGGAACTAAATATTTTGAGATGGGGGTCCGTGGCCAAATACATATCATTTTGGTGGTCCTAAACATGAAAAGGTTTGAGAACCACTGAGATAGTAGGCCTAGTCTCTCAAGAACAGACTAACTGAGCTCCAGTTAAAGGACCGGGTCACCTCTGGGACAACCAGATCTTATTTTATTGTTGTTTGGGACACGATCAACACAATCCTAAGTACTTTTTTGTGTTCAATCTGTGTTTTTAGATATTTTAGGATTTCAGCTGGTCATATGATGCATTTTGCATCATATGACCAGTTGTAGCATGCTGAAATACTAAAATATCTAAAAACACAGATTGAACACAAAAAAGTACTTAGGATTGTGTTGATCGTGTCCCAAACAACAATAAAATAAGATCTGGTTGTCCCAGAGGTGACTTGGTCCTTTAAGTGAAAAGGACCTTTTCTTTGATGATGGCTGGCCAGATTGCTGACATAGAAACATAGGTTTTTCAAAAAATCTTAGAAGGATTCAAAAGACACTTATAGAATCGGGTCATGATTCTAATTTTCACGATTTAAAAAAAATAGCAGATCTACAAGCTCGCAGCGCGGCACTCGGTGCCGCGCTGTGAGCTTGTATATCTGCTGTTTTTCAATAGTTAAAGCATAAAATAATGATACACAATAATGTGTACCCGTTCTGAATGGGTTTTAATGGACTGGAAATCATCTTTATTTTTATTTGACTATATTCTCTCCCTCAGGTGTCTTCACCAGTAGCAACAAACAGATACTAAGCTCCTGTCATGTTTGAATAATGTGTCTAAAAGGAGCGTCTTCCAAGATCTCCTCTCTGGGAGGTGGTTTCACTTTGTTGCAGATTCAACCCGCGGAAACTCTAAACGGGTGGCATATCTGACATTTTATTTTGCTTCTGTAGAAACCGTCGTAGTGTAAACTGCATCTAATACACAGTGGCATTTAAGCCGCCATTGTATTGGTAGATTCTCAGGTCTAAATCATTGCAGCGTATTTTCCAATTAAGAATTGGCTTGTGTGTGTGTGTGTGTGTGTGTGTGTGTGTGTGTGTGTGTGTGTGTGTGTGTGTGTGTGTGTGTGTGTGTGTGTGTGTGTGTGTGTGTGTGTGTGTGTGTGTGTGTGTGTGTGTGTGTGTGTGTGTGTGTGTGTGTGTGTGTATGCACATATTGTATCATGTATGTAAGCACCGTATGTACATATGTATGTACTGTATGTATATCGTCATTGTCGGGTGAAAACCTTGTATGTCCAAAACCGTTTGTTTTGTATTTATAATTTTTTAAATTATTTAAACTAGTGAAAACAGACGATCTACAAGCACACAACGCCTTGACGTTTGTAGATCGGCTGTTTTCACTACTTTTGTTTTGTGTGACTGCCTTGTGTGATGAAGCAGGGCCTTACTTTGCGAAAAATTGTACAAATTTGAAACTTGGAGATACGAGAATGGCCCATACAAGGAGATAAGCACCGCAGTCATCTAGCGGCAGGGTTCACATGCGTATCCCGTACCCCGCCTATCAAGGCGCAAGAGTGGTCGGGTGTCTGATAAATGTGTCGGTAAAAACTATCAGCATTTTATGTTCTCATTTCAAAGGCCTCGCTCCTCAATTTATTGAGAATATTATCCCTGGTGTGGCGCGCACGGTGGCGTGTCCGAACCCCTCACCCGCACTCCTAGTAGGATTAGTAGATATGTTCTGTGAGGGGATAATCTTTGTCACCTTAGTACATGAATCACACCAAAATGGTCGTCATGATTGTGGAATACGTTCTTGAATGTTATTTAACGCATCATAGAAGAAATGACTCCCTGGAGACATCTCCGTACGCAGGCCAGGAGTGTCGCTCCAAATTCTGAGCCCTGGGTACAAGGGTTCACTCACGTTTTGTGCTTTAGCTTTTGAAAAACAGCAGATATAGAAGCTCACAGCGCGGCACCGAGTGCCACGCTGTGAGCTTGTAGATCTGCTATTTTTGAAAAGTCGTGAAAATGTGTGCAAATCGATGAATATATGTATTTTTAAGCGAACATTTGTAACTCAAATTTTGCTGTCTTTGAATATTTCAAATCCTTCTAAAGGTTTTTTTTTTTTCTAAATGTTTCTATGTCAGTGGTGCTCAAATCTTTTCATGTGAAGGACCCCCAAAATGATATGTATTTGGCCACGGACCCCCATCTCAAAACCAAGTTCCAGGGACCATAAAAATACATATATTCATCGATTTGCACACATTTTCACGACTTTTCAAAAATAGCAGATCTACAAGCGTGCTGTGAGCTTGTATATCTGCTATTTTTCAATAGCTAAAGTATTAAATAATTGTCCCCTCCACCTTGGGCCCTAGTAACTCAGTCCCCCCCCCCCTGTGACGCCCCTGTCCGTGCGTACAGTATACGCTGCTGTTTTGCTAACTGAGTCCTGCATCTCCCTGTGAGATCCATGTTTATGAAAGATGACCTGACATGGCTGTCATCTCAAATGAGCTGAATGTTTATGGAGGGATCATTTTTACCATTGATGAATGCACGGTGGCTTCAGACACACATGGGTGCAGTCAGTCAATGCAATATTCACATTAGGATAAGCCCAGTGTGATCCTAAACCCCCTCAACGTGGAGCACTTCACTGGCACACTAGCCTCGCGTAGCCAGGCTTACTCATCTGCCAAGAGAAAAGCCTGGTCAAGACCATAGGCTGAAACGGCATGAAACGGTGCTACTTCCGCCGGGAGAATTTCACCGGATGTTATTGTTTTTTCATATTCCCCACTGGCGAAAAAAAACTGTTCTACTTCTCCTGACCCATCGGTTGCGCTCGTAATAAACAATATCCAAACAAAAACATGGATTCTGACCAAAGGACACCTATTAAGAGCGAGTTAAGAGCTACAATCTTTATGTAAACGGACTGCAACGCATGACGTAACTTCCGTTAACCGCAGCACTTCCGCCACTTCCGGTGTCTGTAGGTTCATGCCGTTTTCATCGGCTATTCTGACCAGGGTGCTGGCACACACAAAATTTGAGAGGACCTGTGATGTCATAACATACTTTTTATTTTAGTTTTTTCTATTAATTTGGTCAATAAGGTACACAGAATGAGAGGCCTGCTCTGCCGGAAATATTGCGAAAAAAAGAAAAAGTCCCATCCACGTCACGATACAGGAAAATAATACAAAAATAAATCTGAAGTAGCATGTGAGGGGTCAAACTAGGGGTTCTTCATGATTCTGAATCCATTGCAAGCATTTGTTTTGCATGAAAAACATTCCTTAGGCTAGATTTCAGCCCCACAAAACGGTGAAAATCAAAAATCACAGAATCCCTAACCCTGCCTGTCTAACATTCTCTGCACGTCCCTGGTCTGTCTGTAACATGTGTGCGTGCGCATAGGGCTGGCCCGCAGTTGTGTGATCTTCAGTAGGGTACACTATATTGTGTATCATTATTTTATGCTTTAACTATTGAAAAATAGCAGATATGCGAGCTTGTAGATCTGCTATTTTTGAAAAATTGTGAAAATTTGAATTTTGACCCGATTTCTATAAGTGTCTTTTGAATCCATCTAAGGTTTTTTTGAAAAACCTATGTTTCTATGTCAGCAATCTGGCCAGCCATCGTCAAAGAAAAGGTCCTTTTCACTTAAATGGAGCTCAGCTAGTCTGTTCTTGAGAGACTACTATGTCAGTGGTTCTCAAACCTTTTCATTTGAAGGACCCCCAAAATGATATGTATTTGGCCACGTACCCCCATCTCCAAATATTTAGTTCCAGGGACCCCCCAGAAGCAAAATTTGAGTTACAAATGTTTGCTTTGAAAATACATAATAGTCAAAGATTTGCACACATATTCATGACTTTTTCAAAAATAGCAGATCTACAAGCTCGCAGTGCGGCACTCGGTGCCGCGCTGTGAGCTTGTATATCTGCTATTTTTCACTGGTTAAAGCATTCAATAATTCTAGGCCTGAATGGGTTTTCTTGAATCTCTGCTCTCTTCCTCCACATGTTTTTATTGACTATAATTTATCAGATGCAAATCCCCATGCAAAATGAAAATCAGAGCAGAGTAGCACGTCTGACGCCAAGATCCTGCGACAAAACAATAAGGTTTTAAGATCATTACAGAATGGCAAAGGAACTACACGGTCGAACATATATATTTATACATCGTAAACTCGCTGTATTCTATTTCTTTAAACAGCCCGCAAGCGAAACCGTGACCTCACCACCACCTACAGAAGAATAAACAAATCTTTACTATGCTTTTGCATAAACCCGTCCCGAGGCTACCTTTGTGCACCGAAAGGCTGCCATCCTTCCAGACCGCTCTGCTCTGCTGTAATCACTTTGCTCTACTTAACCGTGTTCAATCTGTGTTACTGTAAGGCATTGAGCAGGAGGCAGCTCTCTTGAAGGGGTGCTGTGTGTGTGCTGTGCGCTGTGCGCTGTGTGTGTGTGTGTGTGTGTGTGTGTGTGTGTGTGTGTGTGTGTGTGTGTGTGTGTGTGTGTGTGTGTGTGTGTGTGTGTGTGTGTGTGTGTGTGTGTGTGTGCAAATATTTGAGCTTTTAAATACACTAAAACAGACGAAAAACAGTCTAGTCCATATTTTAACATTTTGAATATAGATAGGCCTATATGTAACGGAGGTGATCCAAACTTCCCCACCCGGTTTCGAACCCGAGTCTCCCACGTGAAAGTCCAATATCTTAACCATCACTCCAAAGGGACATCCCTATGGAACGAGAGCAGATACTAGACTTTTGAGGCTTCAAGGCTGGGGCTGCGATTCTCTCCGCCACACTCACCCCCCTTTGACCTCCTTCTGCGGGGAAGCCCGGATCCGGGTCACGGCACCAATGTAACGGAGGTGATCCGAACCTCCCCACCCGGCTTCGAACCCGGGTCTCCCGCGTTAAAGTCCAATATCTTAACCATCACTCCAAAGGGACATCCCTATGGAATGAGAGCAGATACTAGACTTTTGAGGCTTCAGGCTGGGGCTGCGAGACTCTCCGCCACATATATATATATATATATTTTTTTTTTACCAGACTGAAAACCACAAACTAGAAGTGTTTAATCTGTTAAATTCTTAATGCACTCCCCCCTCATTTTGTTGAATTAGATCTTTTTTTTTACTTAACACATATATATTAGGAATTATAAGACATAATACTTATGGAAAGTGGAAAAACAGTATATCTCCAACAGTTTGTGGAACAACAGTCTAAGTCCGCAATATTCAGCAGACAAAGAGAGCAGATAACATTAAAACAGACAATTGAACAAAATGAGGGGGGAGTGCATTAACAATTTAACATATTAAAAATGACTAGTTTGTGGTTTGCAGTCTGGTAAATCAAAAAATCAAACCTCGGTTCGAAGTGAAGCGGTGAATTCTTATTCTATGTGTTCTAGAGCTATGAAATCTGTGTTCTAGATCTATACATTCTATCTTCCAGATCTATACTTTCTATGTGCTTTAGTTCTATATTTTCATGAATTCTGAATGAATGAATGATTTTGTCTGGAGGGCCAAATTTTCATGTGAAGCTTGACCAATCCTCAATTCTGCATGCACGGGACATACATGGGACAGACATGGGACAGACAAAGCCACACCTTGTAAGCGGCTTTCACCGCTTCAAAAATATATTTTAAAAAAAAATGTTTTACTCACTGTAGACAGTTATTCGTCTCAGGTACTCAATTATGATTTCTGTAGGGCTCCGATCATCTGAAAAGTGTCTTATTGTGGGTAGAGATCCTAACAATAGCATTCTATGACTTACTTAACTGCTTACTTCACTTACATCACCATCAGCCCAAGCTGATATCTGGTCCTCTCTCTACAGTACTGAGCTCTCAGCCAAGATAAGCCATGAATATAATCATGAGTGATTTCTTCAGCTGCTTGAGCGACAGACAATGTATTTTAATGATACCAATAGACTGCTCTAAATGCCAGTGCACACGCCAAGCCAAGCCACACAGCGCACACACAGCGCGCACACACACACACACACACACACACACACACACACACACACACACACACACACACACACACACACACACACACACACACACACACACAGGGGTGTCACACCAAATTCTGGGTCCTGGGTACATGGATTAACTGCGGGCCCCATGAATGTTCTTCATAGGGGGAGGGGGTTTAACCCATTTAGACTGGGAACGCATTATTATTTTGTGCTTTTAACTATTGCAAAATAGCAGATGTACAAGCTCACAGCGCGGCACGAGTGCCCTTTAACCTTTTCATGTGAAGCACCCCCAAAATGATATATATTTGTCCACGGACCCCCATCTCAAAATATTTAGTTCCAGGAAAATTTGCTAAATTTGAGTTACAAACGTTCGCTTAAAAAATACATATATTCAAAGATTTGTACATTTTACGACTTTTGAAAAATAGCAGATTTACAAGCTCGCATGTGAGCTTGTATATCTGCTATTTTGCAATAGCTAAAGTATAAAATAAGGCCCCTCCACCTTGGGCCCTAGTAACTCTGTCCCACTTTTCCCCTCTTGTGACGCCCCTGCACATACACACACACACACGCACGCACGCACGCACGCACGCACGCACACACGCACACGCACACGTGCACACACATGCACACACACACTCTCGCACACTCCCGCACACGCATGCATTCGAAAAAACAGATTACAGGCATTTGGGTGTACACGACAATGCATAAAAATGCCATAACCATGAGCATATCAAGAGCAGAAGGCAGTTAGAGACGGTTGGCCGACCTGGCCTCAGTGTCCAGGGGGGACAACAGGCCCACTGTGCACGCTGTAGGGCCTCGTGTGTGTGTGTGTGTGTGTGTGTGTGTGTGTGTGTGTGTGTGTGTGTGTGTGTGTGTGTGTGTGTGTGTGTGTGTGCGCGTGTGCGTGTGCGTGTGCGTGTGCGTGTGCGTGTGTGCGTGTGCGCGTGTGTGTGTGTGTGTGTGTGTGTGTGTGTGTGTGTGTGTGTGTGTGCGTGCAGGGTTGTCACACCAAATTCTGGGCCCTGGGTATTTTATTTATTTTATTTATTTGTTTATTTGACAGGGACAGTACTCATTGATCGACATGTCAGTTTTCACTTCTATGTAAATGAGCCAGAGATAGCCATAGGCTAATTTTCATCTGTAGTCCCTGGGCAGGCTGTACAAAAGTAGTAAAAGGCTATCTATACAAAACATACAATACATACAATACAGTACAGTACAAAATACAGCAAAACATTTAGGGGACATAACCATAGCAAGTTGAGTGACTCCAGTGACTGATGGAGCAGATAATAATAATAATAATAATTATAGCAAGGATTCACTGCGGGCCCCCCGTGAATGTTCTTCATAGGGGGAGGGGGTTAGACTGGGTTACGTATTATACATATTATTTTGTGCGTTATCTATTGAAAAATAGCAGATATACAAGCTCACAGCGCGGCACCGAGTGCCGCGCTGCGAGCTTGTAGACCCACTATTTATTTTTTTTAAATCGTGAAAAGTCGGAACATATCAAATCCTTCTAAGGTTTTTTGAAAAACCTATGTTTCTACGTCAGTGGTGCTCAAACCTTTTCATGTCGAGGACCCCCAAAATGATATGTAATTGGCCACGGACCCCATCTCAAAATATTTAGTTCCAGGGACCCCCCCAGAAGCAAAATTTTAGTTACAAATGTTCGCTTAAAAAATACATATATTCAAAGATTTTCACGACTTTTCAAAAATAGCAAATCTACAAGCTCGCAGCGCGGCACTCGGTGCCGCGCTGTGAGCTTGTATAGCTGGTATTTTTCAATAGCTGAAGCATAAATTAATTAAGGCCCCTCCACCTTGGGCCCTGGTAACTCAGTCCCACTTTCCCCCCCTTGTGGCGCCCATGCGTGCATGCGTGCGTGCGCACATATACTGTATGTTAAGCTATACTGTGTATATATATATATATATGCATGCATGTGATATTGTAGCTACAGTGTGTGTATGTAAAATATGTTTACAAGATCCCGGTAATTACCTCTCGCACGGCTGCAGTGCTCATTTGCAACGCTCCTGCTGTGCAATCAAACACTGTTAGCTGTCCACAATGTGGCCCAGCGAGTCAGAAGCGTGACTTGTTTACAGAGTGAGATCACTGGGGCTCGTGGACCGGGGGATTGGAATTGACTGCAGGGCCATTAGCACGCTAGTAACCTGTTTCATTTCACATCTAACGGAGCGCGCCACGGAACACTGGAGATCACATTTAAACCCATTTAGGCCTAGACATATTGAATGCTTTAACCAGTGAAAAATAGCAGATATACAAGCTCACAGCACGGCACCGAGTGCCGCGCTGCGAGCTTGTAGATCTGCTATTTTTGAAAAAGTCGTGAAAATGTGTGCAAATCTTTGAGTATATGTATTTTCAAAGCGAACGTCTGTAACTCAAATTTTGCTTCTGGGGGGTCCCTGGAACTAAACATTTTGAGATGAGGGTCCGTGGCCAAATAAATATCATGTTGGGGGTCCTTCACATGAAAAGGTTTATGAACCACTGACATGGTAGTCTCTCAAGAACAGACTAACTGAGCTCCAGTTACAACAATCAAACAAATAAAAATAAAATAAGAATACAAGTACCAATCATAAAAAAGAAAAGGACCTTGACAATGGCTGGCCAGATTGCTGACATAGAAACATAGGGTTTTTCAAAAAACCTTAGAGGACTCAAAAGACACTTATAGAATCGGGTCAAAATTCTATTTATCACGATTTTTAGTTAAAGCATAAAATAATGATACACAATAATGTGTACCCGTTCTAATAACGTGTACCCGTTTTAAATGGGTTAACGGCGTGTACTGTATGGACAATGATCAGCTCGGCAAATAATGGATTGGTAAGCCGAGCTGTGAATAAATCTCTTTTGATTGAAATGTGAAGTTGACAGGAGGGAATTTCTCTCCAAAAGATGGTCTCGTTGTTAGAAGGACTTAATTGATTATTCGAAGGGAGGGATCGAGACAGCGTCCGTTTTGACCCCATCCATGTAGTCAAGGGATATTAATAAAACCTGGGAATACATTTGTTACCAAACGATTTCTTCACCAATGTGTTTGTAAAGGTGTCTAGTAACGTATCTAACAAAGATTGAAATTCAAAATCCCTAGGAGAATCTTTGACAGCTAGGGTAATACTGAGTCTCATTCACTTTCTATCACTATAATATAAGGGGAAAAAATACTCCCATAAAATCTTGCTTTAAGTGGGATGTGAGGGGTCTAACTAGGTGTTTTTAATTATTCTGAATCCATTGCAAGCATTTGTTTTGCAGGAAAAGCGTTCATTGGGCTAAAAACAGTAAAAAAAAAAAGAAAACGATGGTTTAGTGACGAGTCATCACTTTTCACAGTTGTATGGGTTCCATTTTTAGCCCAAGGAATGTTTACAAACACATTGGTGAAGAAATCGTTTGGTAACAAATGTATTCCCAGCTTTGACAGGTAATCTGATAATATACCCTGACTACTGCTTACAGTTGTGTTAGCTGCCCAGATCACACATGTCACTCGTGTCTTCCTATTTTTTCCACTCTCAAACAGCACCCGCAATGTAGTGCATTTGAAACTACATTGCAGTGCACATCATGGGGTGATCACTGCTTGCCTCCTGTGAAATGTTTTATTTTTATTTTTGTTTATTTTCTGTTTATTTCGGACAAAGTGGCGTGAGTGAGATGAAAAAACCTGGGTGAAATGTGCCAATCTCAACGGGAAACAACGATGAGTCATTGGGGGCAGCATGGAGAGCTCTTCTCCCGCCAGACTCATTCATACCTTGTTGTAAACAACTGATTTTCTACTGAAGAACACGATGCGCTGCGCGACACGGTCATACAACGAAGTATGAATTAGGCTTTTATTGTTTTGTCAACAGCAGCGGACCGCTTCAGGCTCTGTTGATCACCAGCAGCCTGAGATATGTTCCCTGGCCCGTGTGTAAAAGGTACCAGGCTGCCACCTGTGCCAGTCGAAGGCCTCTGCTGCTGGAGCACTACTGGCAGATTCACCTGGCAGGTGGCACCTATGGGGGGGGGGGGTTTGTTTGTGGAGCAGGGGTGGGCGATATGGAAAAAATACCATATTGCGATATTTTTCCAGGCTGTATCACGATACACGATCTTATCGCGATTCTTTTTCATGTTGGATTTTATGGTTATTTTTCAATTTACTTAACAGTACAACCACCTATACGGTAAAAACGAAAGGAAAAAGGATTAACGGACCGTTTAGACCAGTGGTCCTCAATGTTTATTGTTTATTGAATGGATCCCCATTAGCTGAAGGCAGAGCGACAGCTAGTCTTCCTGGGGTCCATATAGGATTCATACAAATATAAAAACATGAATACATAATTAATGAGATACAAAAAATAACAAATTACAAAAGAAAAAAAAACATAATTTCAATACAAAAATAACAAATTAACAAAAAATGTAGGGTCCAGGGACTCTCTGGGTTCCTTTTGGGAGGTCTAAATTGACCCTTACAAGTATGTAACTCTGACAGTATACAAATGAAACCAAATGGACCCTTACGGGAAACCAAATGGACCCTTACGGGTCCATTTGGTTTCATTTGTATACTGTCAGAGTTAAGGGGAGACCTTGACATTTTAAAGTTTGGGAGCTACTGATTTAGACCAAAATGCAGGTTTAAATTAATATGAATTAAAGGAGTAGTTCACCCCCAAAATGACTTTTTTTCTATTGATTACTCATGCCATGGAGACTTGAGTTCAATAATATTTTTAGTTTTTGGTCGCTTTCCTAAGACACAAAATGTATTACAATACATTTACCCCCATTGAGGACCCAAATGCATTTGGGTCCCCATCCGTAATCAATGGGGGTACTATATTACTATATTCACATTTTTGTCTTAGGAATGCGATAAATACAAAAAATAAATATTATTTAACTCAAATCTCAATGGCATGACTAAAAAGCATTTTGGGGGTGAACTACTCCTTTAACAATTCAACAGGATTTTTTATAAGGCTCCCTCATTGTATCACGATATATATACGATATCACTTAAAAGGAATATCGTGGAGACACTGTATCGTCTCAACGATATTTATCACCATATCGCCCACCCCTAGTGTGGAGGGTGTTGTAGGGACAGGGGGACTCTACTTGTCAAACCAGTAGAGTCTCAATAAAAGAGAAGGAAGACCTCCTCCAACCACTGCTGGTATACTAATGAGACCTCCACTGCTGGTATACTAATGAGACCTCCTCCAACCACTGCTGGTATACTAATGAGACCTCCACTGCTGGTATACTAATGAGACCTCCACTGCTGGTATACTAATGAGACCTCCTCCAACCACTGCTGGTATACTAATGAGACCTCCACTGCTGGTATACTAATGAGACCTCCTCCAACCACTGCTGGTATACTAATGAGACCTCCACTGCTGGTATACTAATGAGACCTCCACTGCTGGTATACTAATGAGACCTCCTCCAACCACTGCTGGTATACTAATGAGACCTCCACTGCTGGTATACTAATGAGACCTCCTCCAACCACTGCTGGTATACTAATGAGACCTCCACTGCTGGTATACTAATGAGACCTCCACTGCTGGTATACTAATGAGACCTCCTCCAACCACTGCTGGTATACTAATGAGACCTCCACTGCTGGTATACTAATGAGACCTCCTCCAACCACTGCTGGTATACTAATGAGACCTCCTCCAACCACTGCTGGTATACTAATGAGACCTCCTCCAACCACTGCTGGTATACTAATGAGACCTCCTCCAACCACTGCTGGTATACTAATGAGACCTCCTCCAACCACTGCTGGTATACTAATGAGACCTCCTCCAACCACTGCTGGTATACTAATGAGACCTCCTCCAACCACTGCTGGTATACTAATGAGACCTCCACTGCTGGTATACTAATGAGACCTCCACTGCTGGTATACTAATGAGACCTCCACTGCTGGTATACTAATGAGACCTCCTCCAACCACTGCTGGTATACTAATGAGACCTCCTCCAACCACTGCTGGTATACTAATGAGACCTCCTCCAACCACTGCTGGTATACTAATGAGACCTCCTCCAACCACTGCTGGTATACTAATGAGACCTCCTCCAACCACTGCTGGTATACTAATGAGACCTCCTCCAACCACTGCTGGTATACTAATGAGACCTCCTCCAACCACTGCTGGTATACTAATGAGACCTCCTCCAACCACTGCTGGTATACTAATGAGCGCAGGGCGAGTTCTGTCAAAGAACTCTGTCCAACGTTGCTGCTGCTGGCCAGCCATTGGTCAGTCTCAACAATCACATACTCATAGTAGCCCAGCAAGCATGGTCAGGACCTGGACCAATCAGTGACGTCTGGATTGGGGCCAGATCAATTCAAACCACCATGACTAGTCAGATCTGGCCTAGAATATCACCTGATTTCAACCTACCAACATAAATCCTGCCCACGAAAACGGACGTCCTGGATTAATCAGAAGAGGGTCCGATCGAGGCCAGATAAATATGTCCCAGAATATAACCTTACATGCTCATATGTCAACTAACATTACAAACAATAACAATTATCCTATAGTCCATATGACGTCCTGGTAATGACGTCAAGATCATCCCCATATGGGCTGTGATCTGGAGGACCGGAGGACGTTATCATAACGTCATCATGACGTCATTTGGCTTGCAGGGAATTTAAATTGGGAAGATGCATTGCTCATTCCTTGCTTGCTGTTTGCTCTGCTGCTGCTGCTTGATGCTGCTGCTGTAAAACTTGCTGCCCACCCTCCACCACCCCAGCTACCACCTGTCGTTTTACACCTACTTTTATGCACTGGGGGATTCGGAGCCCCTATTGGTAGGGAGATGTAATGTGCTTTCTCTTGAGTACCTAAAAGCAGATCCAATTCATCGCCGAACCAAGAATAAACGTGTTGCTCATTTTATATTCAATACAAATATTTTATCCATACATGAGTCGTCCAGGTTATATTCTATTAACATACACTACCGTACAGGTTGGTTAAAATAATGTTTTATTCATTTAGAATAAGGTATATGGACTGCAGAGGACACTTTGAAGGAAGAAAACATATTTCCTTTGAGGTGTATCCGTTCCAATCCAGTCTCACCACGGGTGGTCTACGCAGGCTAGCTTGAGGTTCTAATTCAATCTGTTCCAGGCACAGTGGGAGCAGGGACGTGCTGGCCATTGGGATAAAGCGGGGACAACTCCCGAACGGCCGGTTCATTCCCGGGCGGTCCAGGTCGGCCATTAGGAAAAAAATTAAAATAAAATGTCGGCCTTCGTTCCATTTTTGCCAACAAAGTAAATCGTCACTGTCGGGCAGAAACCTTGTATCTCCAAGTTTCAAATGTGTATGTTTTTTCGCAAAGCAAAGCCCTGCTTCATCATACAAGGCCGTTGCACAAAAGTAGTGAAAACAGCAGATCTACAAGCACACAACGCCTCGCAGCGCGAGGCGTTGTGTGCTTGTAGATAGGCAGTTTTCACTAGTTTAATTAATTTTTTAAATGATAAATACAAAACAAACGGTGTTGGACATACAAGGTTTCCACCCGACAACGACGAAATATAACTCATGTACAGTAATTGTCCCACTGGCTTGTCACTTGTCATGATCTGAAATGGCAAATCTTTGAGTAGCAGCAGCGCTATAGAGAGAGATCTCTCTATATAGCGCGCAATGAGGGCCTCTCCAACTCTTTTTCCCGGGCTGAATCAGGGGCCCAGCACGTCCCTGAGTGGGAGTGTGGTGGGGTGGGCGTTGGACATGGGGGGCCTGGGGGGGCTGCCTGTGTCAAGGAGTGACCCAGATCAACTTTGAGTTCTTCTGGCGTTATGGTAATGTTATGTTGGTGTCGTTGACAGTGGACATCCATAGAGATGGAGAGGGGTGTCGCAACCAAATTCTGGGCCCTGGTTACAAGGATTCACTGTGGGCCCCCCATGAATGTTCTTCATAGGGGGAACTGGGAACGCATTATTATGCATTATTTTGTGCTTTAACTATAGAAAAATAGCAGTTATACAAGCTCACAGCACGGCACCGAGTGCCGCGCTGCAAGCTTGTAGATCTGCTATTTTTTTTTTTTTTTTTCAAATTGTGAAAATTGTGAAAATAAGTCTTTGCATATTTCAAATCCTTCTAAGGCTTTTTGAAAAACCTATGTTTCTATGTCAGTGATGCTCAAACCTTTTCACGTGAAGGTCCCCAAAATTATATGTATTTGCCCACGGACCCCCATCTCAAAATATTTAGTTCCAGTGACCCCCCAGAAGCAAAATTTTAGTTTACAAATGTACATTAAAAAGTACATATATTCAAAGATTTGCACACATTTTCACGACTTTTCAAAAACAGCCGATGTCCACTGATCCTTTAGAATGGACTGATCACTGGACATGAGATGGTGTCAAGCTAAATTCCCAGCACAATAGAATGAGTCATAGACACAGTGTGATAAACTGTTATGCTACTCCTAAGCATTGCTGCCATCTAGTGTTGTAATAGAGCACTGCAGCAACCATGAAGCATGGGTGCTGTAATTCTGTACAGCCAAGGACAAAGTATAGAATTAATAACACTTAAATGCTGTGCAGGAGTTTTGATTGGTTTCCTGGGAGCCTGACTCCTTTGAAGAGGTGCAAAGCACAAGAATCAACAAGACCAGAAATGACCCCAATTGCATAATCAACCATTAGCACATTTCTCATGTACGTATCTGCAAAGTTACTTTTAAATTTAAATCAGCGCCTTAACCGATTTAGACCTATATGTTGTTATACCTTTCATGCTGGGAACACATCTGTCATTTTAGATGTTGCTATAGGCCTATTAGTTATTTATTTCTCATCCTCTGTAGCTGATTGAAATAATTACAATAAAACATCTGAGAGCTCATATCTTTGGCTATTACTGAAAATTACTTTAATTTCTCCTAATATTCATTAAAAGAAACATTACATGAAAATGGTTAATAACCCAGCAAGCACATCAGGACCTGAACCAATCAGTGGCGTCTCGATTGGGGCCAGATCACAGGATTATTGTTATTGTTTGTAAAGTTGAATTATGAGCATATAAGGTTATATTCTGGGACATATCTAACTAGTTATATATTTATCTGGCCTAGAATATCACCTGATTTCAACCAACATAAATCCTGTCAAACAAAAAAGTCCATATGACGTCCTGGTAATGACGTCAAGATCATCCCCATATGGGCTGTGATCTGGCCCCAATCGAGACGTCACTAATTGGTCCAGGTCCTGATGTGCTTGCTGGGAAAGCATGTATTTTGGCCACGGTGTCTGCTTTATATGGTGTAGGACCCTCTCAAAGATTACTGAAGCACACAGGACTAAACCGATTTCAGACACTCTGGGGCCTTTTCCACCGGCAAAGAACCGGTTCCAGAACCAGTGCCGGTTCAACTTTCTTGGAACCTTGGTTCGTTCTTGCGAACCGGCTTGCGTTTCCACCAGATTTGGCTCTGGAACCACAAAAACCAAGGATTTTGTGGTTCCGGTTCCGAACCAACTTTTACGGTTCGGAACCAATTCCGGTTCTCGGTGGAAAAGCTCACCTCTGGTTCATCCCATAGGCGGGAGAATGAACCAGAACCGGTTCTTTGCCAGTGGAAAAGGCCCTTATGTGTGTGAGAGAGATAGATAGTAAAGCTGGATAGTCACTCCTCTGGCTTTGGTCCACACCAAAGACCTGGTCAAACTGGCCTGACCTGAGCAGCTTGGATAGTCTGACTCCGAGGCAATGGGTGTCTCAGAGGAGGTGATATCTGACCCCAGTCTTTGTGAGAGCAACTGTAAATGTTGTAACAAAACATAAACTTCCATTACCTGAGGTCACCTCTTGATGACACTTAAACACAGGGGCGTCACAAGGGGAGGGAAAGTGGGACTGCGTTACTGGGGCCTGGAATTATTTTATACTTTAGCTATTGAAAAATAGCAGATATACAAGCTGGCAGTGTAGATCTGCTATTTTTTAAAAGTCGTGAAAATGTGTGCAAATCTTTGAATACATGTATTTTTTTAAGCGAACATTTGTAACTCAAATTTTGCTTCTGGGGGGTCCCTGGAACTAAGTATTTTGAGATGGGGTCCGTGGCCAAATACATATCACTTTGGGGGTCCTTCACATGAAACACCTTAGAAGTATTTGAAATATTCAAAGACTTGCACAAATTTTCATGATTTCTCAAAAAAGCAGATAAGCTTGCGGCACTTGGTGCCGCGCTGTGAGCTTGTATATCTGCTATTCTTCAATAGATAAAGCACAAAATAATGCGTTCCCAATCTAAATGGGTAAAACCCCTCCACCCTAGGAAGAACATTCATGGGGGGCCCGCAGTGAACCTTGTACCCAGGGCCCAGAATTTGGTGCGACGCCCCTGATGGTCTGTTATGGAGCGAGAGGTACCAATATCTCGTCATCCATTGGTTATTGTCCATGGCTCATACAGTACATGTCACCCACAGGGCAAAAAGAGGTACACAGATAAACATCTCTAAGCTATTGGTTTTGAGTACTTTGATTCAGTTTACAGTTTACAGTTTAGGCATTTATCAGATGCTTTTAATCCAAAGCGACTTACAATAAACAGATAAAACATCACTATAATAAGCAAGATAACATGTCAGTACATCAACAACAATATAATAAATGCATAGGAATATCAATCTAGGAAAAACAATAGCATAGGTAGACCATGCACCTGATCAGTAAAAAGAAAATACTAAAGAAATGCTAACTAGCTTCATTATTTGTGGTCAATGAGTGTTACAGTAGTGCTATGGGTTTAGGTGGAGTCTGAAGAGGTGAGTCTTCAGTCCACGGCGGAAGCTAGGGAGTGTTCTAATGGAAGCTAGGGAGTGAGTATAAGACGCCTAAGGGCGAAAAGCGACCTCGCCATCTGTCTTGACCATATATGGATTCTGTTAGTGTGTTTCTCCTAACAGGGCATCATCTGGGATACAATCCCTTTTATGCCCATATATGGAGATCCCTGCTCTGAGTATCTGACATCACTAATCCCTTTTATGCCCATATATGGAGATCCCTAACAGAAGCCCTTTTATGCCCATATATGGAGATCCCTAACAGAAGCCCTTTTATGCCCATATATGGAGATCCCTGCTCTATCTGACATCACTGTGATGTCACCTGTTTAAGCCTACATATGGAGATCCCTGCTCTGAGTCTCTGACATCACTGTGATCACCTGTGATGTCACAGTGATGTGTCAGGGGAACCACAGTGTCAGGCGTTACACGTATACATACATACATACATACATACGGTCAAGCTGTGACGGTTCTCATAGTAAACATCTTGTGTAGGTGTACTGTGCATTTTCTGCTCTAGGCTAATCTTTTCTTTTGTGAAGAAGGAAGTGAAAATGCAAGAATGGATGGAAGTGCCCTCTAATTCAGTGTTTCTCAACCTTTTTTCTGCATGGGCACACTTTTCATGTCCCAAGAATCCATGGCCACACCAACATAATACGGGGGTGTAAATATCGTCACTGTCGGGAAGAAACCTTGTATCTCCAAGTTTCAAATGTGTACGTTTCTTCGCAAAGTAAAGCCCTGCTTCATCATACAAGGCTGTCGCACAACAGTAGTGAAAACAGCAGATCTACAAGCACACTGTAGATCGGCTGTTTTCACTAGTTTAAATCATTTTTAAAATGATAAATACAATACTGACTTTCAAGCAGTTACAAGGGGCACACTTGACCCTTCTCAGGGGCACACCAAAGGTCCCCAGGCACAGTGGTTGAGAAGCACTGCTCTAATTACCCTCATTATTACCTATTTGATTGCTGCAATGTTCCTGGGCTGGCTGCCAGATTTCAATATGAAAACGTAATTAAGATAAGGCTCTGCTTCATACGCCATGTTTGTCAGAGAGCAAGTCATTTATGTTGAGTGTCTTTTTTTGTGTGGTTTTATTGTCATACTCTTCATATATTTCTTTGGTTATAGTTTTGTGTCGACACTGCATGGTGCTAGACGATAGAAAGCAGGGCAGGTAATCTAATCGGCAGGTGGATTGAATTCCCATGCAGTCCCATGCTCTTTACTTTCCTTGTTTCATCTGGCAAGGAAAAAGAGTTATTTGGGAAATAAATAATCCATTTGCGTATCTTGACTTGGACATCTAGGACTTTTATTCCTCGCTTGAGTTACTTATAAAGCTTTTCACTGTTTTTTTGTTTTGTTTTTATGTTTTTTCAGAGTGAAAAAGCAGCCACTATACAGTACCATTACATATTGTTCTTGCATTTGCAGTTGAGGCTGGTAATCCAGCCCTTGCAGCGTCGCAGGTTCGAGTCCCAATCCTGGCGACCTTTGCTGCGTGTCACCCCCCCATCTCTCTCCCCGTTTCCTGTCAGCCTACTGTACACCTCAATCAATCAATAAAGGCAGAAAAAGCCCCCCAAAAATGACCAAACTGGCCTGGGAACGCTTCGGGATCCCCCAGGAGGAAGTTGCTAATGTTGCTCTGGAGAGGGAAGTTCGGAGCTCTCTGCTGGAGCTGCTGCCCCCGCGACTCGACTCGACGGAAGATGGATGGATGGATGGATGGACAGACATGAGACATTTTATTTAGACATTTGTTTAGAAAGAACCAATGGATAATAGTTTTCTATAACATCGCAAAGGAAAGCTGCTTTTTGCTGGCACCAGACCCAATAAATAAATAATAACATCTGGCAGTAAAACTATGTTAACGCCGGGACGCGAGCAAAGTGAACAGACTGGACTGGCTGGTCAGGAAATGTGCCTCCCTCGTTGGGGCTACCCTGGACGTGTTGAGGAGGTGGCGAAGGTATGTACGGTACAGCCAGGATGGTGAACGCTGTCATGGACAACCACTCACACCTGCCTCCTCCTCATGGAGATAAAGGGTGTCCAGGGGTGTTGCACCAAATTCTGGGCCTTAGGTACAAGTATTCACTGCGAGGGGGTTTAACCCATTTAGACTGGGAACGCATTATTACACGTTATTTTGTGCTTTAACTATTGAAAAATAGCAGATCTACAAGCTCGCATTGCGGCAACATTTCTTTGAATATTTCATGATGTGAAGGACCCCCAACATGACATGTATTTGGCCACGGACTCCCATCTCAAAATATTTAGTTCCAGGGACCCCTCAGAAGCAAAATTTGAGTTACAAATGTTTGAGTTCAAAGATTTGCACACATTTTCACTACTTTTCAAAAATAGTAGATATACAAGCTCGCAGCGCGCTGCGAGCTTGTAGATCTGCCATTTTTCAACAGATAAAGTATAAAATAATTAAGGCCCCTCCACCTTGGGCCCAATAACTCAGTCCCACTTTTCCCCCCCTTGTGACGCCCCTGAGGGTGTCTTGCACTATGCACCGTTGAAACTTGAGGGTGTCGGCCTGTATTGTCGTATATTTTGTTCATTAATGATGATGGTGTTTCTTTGAGGGATGTCTTTTACCCCTGCTCTATCTACACTGTGTAGAATTCTACAGTACTGTTCTTGCCCTGTAACTGCATGTATTTTACTAACTGCATGTATTTTAATAGATCTTTGTGACTGAATTTCCCTCTCAGGATCTATAAAAGGTCTCGTCTTATTATATCAAAGTGATTTGGGCCGAGCTGCTGCAGAAACCGCTAAGGTTTTAAAATAACATTCAATTCCAAATAACGAGCACGCTTGCAGATCTGCTTTTGATACCTTTGTGTGACGCTGTACTAGTATAATTCGTCACTGTCTGGACAAAACGTCTTAACTCCATTTTTGAGATTTGTAATTTTTTGGCATAAATCATGGCTATTGAACACCCTTTACATCTGAGTGTTGGTTAAAATAATATTGAACCAATGGAAAGTAGTAAAAAGTGCTTGGGACAAAACGGGGGCAGACCTCCATTCAGAAACACCCCCACTTAGAAACATCCCCATTCAGAAATACCCCCGCTGATTTTACCCCTGCCGGCGCCTCTGGTGTGGACTGTGTGGATGAGAGGCATGGTGTCAGACACACTGTAGTAGGACAATGGGTCTACACCTGCACTGTGATCCAGGTACACTCCTACTCTGGAGGACTTCACACCACCTGCTGGGAGTAGTTTCAGTAGTGGCGTTTCCATAAAGCTACTTTTTGCGCATTAACGGCTTATTCGCAAAATCTTTTTATGGAAACACTTCAAAATGCGAATAAACTTTCATTATCTGCAAAAAAAATTATCCGCTTGGAGGAGGTGGATTTTGAGGCTTTATCGAATAAACTAAATGCGCATTTGTGAATGGAAACGGGTCAGACAATAAATGCGAATAAAATATGACGTTCTGGTCCACTTCGTCCTCCTATAACACTTTCTCCCGCCGCTTAATTAATGTCCATTGTATAGCGTTAACCCACAAAACAAACCGGTAGTTACACACGGAGTGACCCTTCGTCATCACACCGTGTTGCGCGTGCCAAAAGTGGCTGTACCTGGGCCGTACAAGCTCACAGCAGCTCGCATCTGCGACGCTGCAGGATGCAGTCTGCCCGGAGGACTCAACCGTGCGGCCGGGGTCGCTTGCTCTGTGCTCCCGCCGGCCGCACTTTCTCCGCGGCGGTGCGTCTCTGGGTCGGGATGCGTGTGCAGCGAGTCACAGCAGTGCCCTCACGTCTCTCGGTCTGAAAAAATCAGCCCCATCCCAGCTCCATCCCAGCTCTGTGCAGTGTGTGCAAGCCCGCGGGAAGTGTTTACAGCACGTCGGTTAGACGGACCCAGGCAGGATCTCCCAAGAATCGCATTTCACCAGTTAAATGGAAACGGGCTAAATTCGATTTGTCTTAATGCGTATTTCTGATAATTCGCTTCCCTAATTCGAATAAGTTTATGGAAACATGGCTAGTGCCTCTGTGTCTGAAAACATAACCTCCATTACGACGACACAGCAAGGACCAGGAATTGTGGCTGAATCCAAATCCACTTTCCTTAAAAGTTCAGGCTCTGTTGTCGATATCCAAATATGAGACTGCTGCATTTAATGTGTCCCCTCCACTCCACCTCTAGGCCAGGGGCCAATTCTGATATCTTCACTAATTGGTACCACCCAAGGTTTTTTAAATTGTTGTCTTCCTACATGTCTCTAGTTTACATTTTGGTATGATAACCCTTTCTGAGACCCAGCTTAATTGATGTTATCAGCCGCTAGAGTCGGTGTCCCATTCACTTTACTATACAGTAAAAACAAAAGCAAAAAATTAATCTGCTTTAAGTAGCATATGAGGGGTCAAACTAGGGGTTTTTCATGATTCTGAATGCATTGCAAGTCTGTTTTGCACGAAAAAACATTCCTTGGGCTAAAAACGGCCCACAAGACTATGGTTTAGTGATGAAAAGTGATCACTTTTTACACTTTTGTGGGGTCTGTTTTAGCCCAAGGAATGTTTTTCGTGCAAAACAGACTTGCAATGGATTCAGAATCATGAAAAACCAAAATGTAAACTAGAGACATGTAGGAAGACAAAAATGTGAAAAATGTACGGTCACCTTGCGTGGTACCAATTTGCAAAGATGTCAGAATTGGCCCCTGGCCTACTCCCACCACACTAGGCTAACGCGGACCAGTTCGTGTAGGCAGATGGGCGGGCGCGGCGAGTCTCAAGTCTCCGACCAATAGCATGTGTTCTCCTCCCCCCTCCCCCCTCTGCTGCTCTGCTCAGCGCAGAGAACGCTGCCGCGTCATGACGTCAACGGTGTGACGCACTCTGATTGGTTAGGGAAATTCTACACGTCCTCCAACAGTGATCATAACGCGATCGCCCAGGCTTCATTTTCTTCCGATCGCCAAATGCAGCCTGGGTTTCTGAGGCTAACTCCCAGTAGCAGTGTCTAGCTGGACCTTCTCTACTCAGAACCTGCCCCGATCCAATGAATCTCATGGGGTGATATTGATATACCGGTATGCATGTGGCTGGCATTGGTACATCATTGTTACTTTTCTGTTGCCTTTGGAGAGACACAGGCATTGATTAGCCACCGTGTTCGGATCCAGCATGATTTTGCATGTGTACTGCAGTAACAGGGGTGTCGCACCAAATTCGCACTCACATTTTGTGCTTTAACTATTGAAAAATAGCAGATATACAGCGCGGCACCAAGTGCCGTGCTGTGAGCTTGTAGATCTGCTATTTTCTTTAAACCGTGAAAAAGTCTTTGAATATTTCAAATATTTTTAAGTTTTTTGAAAAACCTATGTTTCTATGTCAGTGGTGCTCAAACTTGAATGTGAAGGACCCCCAAAATTATATGTAGGCCTATTTGGCCAATGGCCACAAACCCCCATCTCAAAATATTTAGTTCCAGGGACCCCCCAGAAGCCAAATTTGAGTTACAAATGTCCGCTTAAAAAATACGTATAGGACTATTCAAAGATTTGTACACATTTTCACGACTTTTCAAAGCACATCTACAAGCTCGCAGCGCAGCACTCGGTGCCGTGCTGTGAGCTTTTATATCTGCTATTTTTCAATAGCTAAAGTATAAAATAATTAAGGCCCCTCCACCTAGTAACTAAGGATTTCATGTCAATTTGTGTTTTCATAATATTTAACCACTTGAACCGTCAATACCTCATAAACTTGACCTTTGACTCTGTACTTAGTCTGCTCTTTTCCCTTTCCCCCTCTACATCAAAGCTCTTTGGCGAAAATAGCCGATCTACAAGCTCACAACACCTCTGCAGCGCCTCGCAGTCATGTAATGGTCTGTCCACAAGAGGGGGTAATCGCCCAGTCAAACCCCTACAGTGATGAGTTTGATTAGTAATCAAATGATAACCTGGTTAAGTGCTTGAGTGTGTGTTTTGTTTTGTTTTACTTTGATAAACCCTACAGTTGTCAATACACTAAGTCTTGAATGTACTTTCTAGCTCTGTGTGTGCCTGTAATAAGCCCTCCCTTTTCAAAATAGGCTACTGCCGATATCTTAAAATAAAAATGTATTACTGTTGCAGTCATTGCACGTAAAAGCCAATTGTGCATCTTACCGTTTATGTAATGTAAAGGGCACATTGGCCCATTTTTAACTTGAATGATAAAGATTCTGCCTATAAGTAGACCTTGTATCAGTAAACTGTAATGTCCTGTGCTTTTCCTATACAAACTGCTAATAAAGTATTCGCTCATTCAAACACAGTAACCTATATTGCAGTACTACACTTCAACCTACAGAGGTCACTAGTGGCACACAAATGAATGCTGAGTGTTTTCTTTATCAAGAAATATTCACTGAATCCTTCATTGGGGTTTGTCAAGTAGCACTATAGTGTTGTAGTAGTAGTAGTGCAGAATTTCAACAGCAATAATACATCGCAAATAATTATATTTTGGCAAAGAGATTTGTCGTAAATTGAAAAATAACGCATCAAGTACAGTAATAAGTCAGGGGTGGGCAACTTTGATGATAGAGAGGGCCACTATATTTCCACACTCATTCCAGAGGGCCACATCCCTTGGCATATTGTTACTGTCGAGCAAAAACTTCTCATTTCCAGTAAGAGTAGCAAATATAACAGATCTATAAGCTCAAAACGCATCACACTGCGACACATTTTTAGCTTGTAGATAGGCTATTTTTGCTACTTTTGAATTGTAATCCTGATTTATCTTTTATTTTCTTTATTGGAATCCTCAAAAGTAGAAGAATACGCACATCTCTTAAATAACGTGCTGTGTGAAAAATAGCAAGATAGAAGAGAAACCCGCACTCTGCTCCAAATGACTGAATTTTATTGACAACGTTTCGAGCACTAGCTCTTCATCTGGTCAAACTCGAGATGTGTGTCACCAACCCTCTTTTGTAGTGACACCCATAGGTCATGTTGTTAGCAGGGGGTGGAGCAACACATAAAGGTAATATCAATTTATACAATAAAATTGTTACAGGGTTCATAATATCTTGATTCAACAAACAGTGAACAAAACAAGCAAATAAGACATGATTATTACATACCAACTAATTAAAACATCTAGACAAACGTGTCATATTGGGCAACAATAGAAACATATAGAAAAAGCAAACAAACCATCCCAAAACATACTGTATATGTACAATAGAGAGACAGTTACTTATGTAGAACTCCTCATTCATTCCCTTGGGAGACATAGTGTTTAAACTAAAGTAAAAATCCAGAAAGATTCTCGTTGTAATAGTAATTTTCTATTTCTATTTCTATTGCTTGTTTTGTTCACTGTTTGTTGAATCAAACTATTATGAACACTGTAACAATTGATATTATTACCTTTCTGTGTTGCTCCACCCCCTGCTGACAACGTGACCTATGAGTGTCTCTACAAAAGCAGGCTGGTGACACACTCACACACATCTCGAGTTTGACCAGATGAAGAGCTAGTGCTCGAAACGTTGTCAATAAAATTCAGTCATTTGGAGCAGAGTGTGCAGGTTTCTCTTCTATCTTTATTGGAATCCTGAAATGTAACATTTTGATTCAATTTCCAGTGCATATAGTTATACTTATGTTGACATTATGAACTTAAATGCGAATACAATGGACATAAAAAAGACTAACATTTTAATACTACTATACAGTCATTACGCTACTAATATAGACTGAAGTAAAGCGGGTCATGGTTTGCATGTTTGGAATTGTAACAGCTGAAATCAATAATATCAGTATTCCGATATTAACCGGCGGGCCGCATTAAGTGAAGGTGGGGGCCGCATGTGGCCCCCGGGCCGCCAGTTGCCCATGTATGGTCTAAGTCATACATTCCTAACTGACCTGCTTTAAAGCTATACTAGTGCTCAGTCGCGGTATTGCTTCTTACGGCCGTTTTTCGCCCGGAGTCGCCGCGGACCGATACCATTCCCTAGAGTGGTAGAACGTAATTTTCTGAGCAGGATTTGGGGATTAAGAGGTTAAGAATCCTTCACCATGGTAAACACTGTAGCTGAGGGAGGCTATTTCCTGAACAGACGCAGCACACGCTGTGGATTGGCCGGTAGTGTATCATGTGTGTATGAACTGCGATGTGATTGGCCAACGTATACACAACGTATACAGATGATGCAGATGATATTGTCTCAGGAAAATGACAAAAACTAAATAAATCTCCATGAATCCAAGGCTTCATGAGGTGTGTAATTCATAGAAATTGGGTGAACTAATCCTTTAAAACAAAATGATATAACGTCGATTTGATCAATTTATACACAAGAAGAAAATATGCATTTTCTGAGGTGTATTAACTAGTAAGACATGAGGGTAACATGCAACCTCAGGGTGACATGCGACCTCGCCCTAAAGGGCGAGGTCGCGCCAATTCTTGACCAACTGGCCAACCACAGCATTTCTCTGACGTGTCTAGTTGTTGTCATTCTGGGGGGAGTTATTTGTTCATGTTTTTGTGAGGGTATCAACCCTAGGAGACACGGGGAGAACATGCAAACTCCACACAGAAAGGCCTTATCGCCCACACCCTATTCCTCACTAAAACATGAGTAAAATGCCTGTAATATTTTTTTTCGTGATCATTAGAATGTCTAGAACATGTACATGTGTTATTATTGTGAAAAATATCCCCAAAATGCAAATTAGAGCATGATTTATGATTTATGAGTTATGGCTATAAAATCTTACAAAAACATTATTAATTTTTTAACATTACATTTTCCTGTGATTAGGACTCCTACAACACCACCTGATTTTTCTTTACATTTTTTGGGCCAGTAGAAATTAATTCGGGCCTTGCAGGGTTAATGGCTCTCTTAAACAGTCCTTAAAGGAGTAGTTCACCCCCAAAATGACTTTTTTCTATTGATTACTCATGCCATGGAGAGTAGAGTTCAATAATATTTTTAGTTTTTTGTCGCATTCCTAAGACAAAAATGTGATAACAATAAATTTACCCCCATTCGTTCCGGATGGGGACCCGTTTTGAAACGGGCCCCCATCCGGAATCAATGAGGGTAAATTTACTCGAATCAAATTTTTGTCTTAGGAATGCGACAAAAATATATATATATTATTGAACTCTACTCTCCATGGCATGAGTAATCAATAGAAAAAAAGACATTTTGGGGGTGAACTACTCCTTTAAACTTACCAGAGACAGAACTGCTCATTATTGTAATTATTGTCCCCTTTGTGGGATTAGAGCTGTTGTCAGCTGCTGTCACATTTTCATTTAGATATTGAGCATTTAGGCATTTTTTATGCCACCATTTTTAGAATCTTTTTACGATTTGTTGTCTTTTTCTTCTACAAATGTTTTCTGAAAAACGTATATTAGTGATTGATTGATTGATTGATTGATTGAAAACTTTATTAGAAGTTTGCATAATTTCAAGACAGTACAGTTCGCTGAAAAGTTCAACTAAAAGGAGATCCTAGTAAGCTTTTCAGCTTATGTCAAGGACCCCCACAATTGTATTTGACCACTGAGACCAAGTATGCACCATCTCTAAAAATTTTGTTCCACCCCAGAAGTGGAGGTGTTAATGTCCATTGTTGTTAATGTCCATTGTTGTTAATTTTACAGACATTTGCTGACATTTATGTCTGTGGTACATTTACAAAACTGAACCATTAATTTTAAATTAAATTAAACATTCAAACAACTGGACAAACCACAGTGGAACAAATATATTATTAACTCTTAGCCAGCCAAATCGCCTTCCATCGCCATTTTGAGGAGGGTGAGGCAGCCAGATCGCCAAACGTCGCCTTGGGGATCATTTTCTGATCATTTTGGTATTTTTTTGACATTTTTTGAGCTATAAATGACCTTTCTAGCTTAATTTTAGTCTAAAGTTACATATTCGAAGGAAGTGACATCATCGATGACGTAACCCGGAAGTCGTTCGGCCATAACCCAGTAAGCATTTTGAGGTGTATTAGTTGCCTAATAGTCGTGTTTTTATCTTCTACACCACGCGTTGAAAATCAGTGTTGTAAAGGTCTAGATTTGATATTTTTGACTAGTTGTTTAGTCGGCTATATTTACACGGGTTGCTACATATACCACTATTAGTCGGATACAAAAAGTCTACATTTCGCCGTTAGCGGCCGTCGAAAGTAGTGAAAAGTAGGGCGACGGTGGGATTTGATCCACTAATCTCTGGCACTCAAATCGGCAACGCTATCCACTCAGCCATCACTACTGATATGATAGTATAGACTTTCTGGCCGTATTAAAAGGTGACATTGCCCACCTGTGTTCATTTTAGTGTAGTGCACATTGTTGAGGAAACTAAATGTTAGCGTGTGTGTGTGTGTGTGTGTGTGTGTGTGTGTGTGTGTGTGTGTGTGTGTGTGTGTGTGTGTGTGTGTGTGTGTGTGTGTGTGTGTGTGTGTGTGTGTGTGTGTGTGTGTGTACATTGTTGAGGAAACTAAATGTTAGCGTGTGTGTGTGTGTGTGTGTGTGTGTGTGTGTGTGTGTGCGTGCGTGTGTGTGTGTGTACGCCCCGGACTCATTTTTGAAGCTTGTGATTGGCTGAACCGGACGTAGGGAGCGCTCCGTTGTAGTCACTTGGACCGCGCGAGGTGCACCAAAACCCAATTATCATGGCGTTTATCGTGCGCTTGCCCAGGCCGTAAATATAACGATTGCATTCACCACGGCTTCGTAACTCGCGCGGCGCTCCGCCGGCCGCTTGCAATGTCGTGGACAATAACTGAAAACGAGCGCTCTTTGCCGTTTCCATCCATCTTTCCCAGTTGGATCCATAATCACGCGGCACTTCACTGTCTGACTGACAGACGAGGAGAAATATGGATTAAATCTAATTGTCTAAATTCGGTGTAAATATAAACGTTGATACGGCGACTATAATTAGTTGGCTAAATCTCGGCTAGATCTAAACTATACTTAATAATGATCAACGGATATTATAATTATGTTAGTCCAATATCAGGAGATCAGTTAAGCACCTTACTGTTGTTTTTTTTAATAAATTGTTATCGAATCATGGAATAAATTGCAAAGTATATTTTCGGTGTGAATATAACCGGAATCTAGCCGGGTGAAATTAAGGCTAAAAAAAAACTAGTCGTGTAAAAAACGACTATTGCTCAGTGGGAACATAGAATGGGCCTTTTTACAGCATTGAATGTTGACGTTTTTCTTATCAAACTTTACCATATTTAGACCGATTTTCATTCGGAAAAAAATGGCTGGACTGACAGATTGGTCACTCAAGAGCAAAAACGAGTGTAAATGGCGTGCGCACGACGTTCGGATCGTGTTTTATAGCTCCCGTTCGGCGGACCGGGAGACATAATGGCCGCCAATGGGCGCCGCCATTATGGGTCTACTGCTGTCCACTCGCTAGTCCAGACTCTAGGAGATTATCGTTGGGCACACTCTAGTGGATAGTACTAGTACTACATTCTACAACAATATGATCCCTGTTGGGTTAGATTAAAGCTAACTTGGAAATTAATAAAATTCCTGGCAGTATAGGCGCACAAGCCTATTGTAAATGGCTAAGAATGAGTTGTTTAATTATAATACACCTTCTTGTGTATAAATTGATCAAATTGACGTTATATCATTTTGTTTTAAAGGATTAGTTCACCCAATTTCTATGAATTACACACCTCATGAAGCCTTGGATTCATGGAGATTTATTTAGTTTTTGTCATTTTCCTGAGACAATAATTTGATGACGGGTCATCAGTCAATAGGAGATTCAGTAGGACACTCCACTGGTCATCTAATTATTGGCTCAAGAATGAAGAAGAAATAAATCTCCATGAATTCAAGGCTTCATGGGGTGTGTAATAGAAAATAAGTCATATTTTAGGTGAACTACTCCTTTAATGGAGTGTTTGTTAGACAGGTCAGTCATCTAGGCTATGACAGGGTCCAGGGGTGTCTCAATATCACTTCACTTTTACCACTTAGACCCTCTAGACTTATTACTTGAACTGTACTTGATGCGTTCTTTTTCAATTTACGACAAATCTCTTTGCCAAAATAGCCGATCCATTGTGAGCTTGTAGATCTGCTGTCTTTTGGCGAATGTTCACCCCATGATAGGGATACTGGGTTTCCTATAATGGAAACAGATATTCCTCATGACACGCCGTAGTTTAGGGGGAAATATTGATTTATTCATGCATATTCATGTAGCATAATCAAGGTTCAAGGTTGTACTTTATTGTTACATCTTTTGGGTACCTAAGGGTTCCTCTCTCGGTCGTCCTCAGACGAGCTTCCATCGAAGTCTCCAATCTTTCCGGTTCTCCATATACACCCGGCCAGCTCCGAAGAGCTTTCAGCTCCCGCATCCTTCTTCAGGACGTCCACATACGTTAACGCGGAACGTCCTCTCGATCGATGCCCGCGCGTTGGTTCCCACAGGACCAGCCTGCTGGCCGGGAGCTCCCGATGTCTGTGGCAGTGGCCGGCCAGCTTCATCCTCCTAGCTGCTACCTTCTTGCTGAGCCTCGGCAGTTGCCTGTACAGGTCCTTGTTGGTAATGTGGATGTTCTGGTCCACATTCAGAACAGTTCGTAGCATTCTGGTGTAGCACCCATCCAGGGACTTCTGCAGGGTGGGTGTCAGGGTCCAGCTTTCGCAGCCATACAGGAGGACAGACTCCACAGTGGCATGGAATAGGCTCAGCTTTATGTGTCGGGGGAGATTCGAGCACCACAATCTTGACATGCCGTTCAGGGCCCTCCACGCTAGTGCCTTCCTGACCTTAAGGTCCTGTTCTGTGGTGGTATATACAGTATAACCCTAACCCAGCAGAACAAATAGGGTAAAAAAGATCATATATCAAATCATAAAGTAGCAACAAACTTAAAAATGTTGCTTCACTTCCTCCCAATTCCCCTGGCTGCTTTAAATTGTTCTTCATAATTTACAATAAACCAGAGTCTGGAACTACACAGATCCGTCTTGATCACATTATTATATAAATACTGTGTACCGATTTGCTTGATGTTTGGCAATATGTTCTGGCATCCAGGGAGAGTGTGATCACAGTTTCACACTGTGGATCGGACCTACGGTGCCACAGGTTAGCTGATCACAGATGGACAAACGGACGGACAGGGTGCAGAACATACTCTATAGGCCACGCCTTCGGCCTGCCAGAGACAAGAAAAGAAGAGGTTTTATGAGAAACAAGTTCGACCATACCAAACCCCCTTCCTCCATACCACCCACACATCCTGTGCTTAGTTTCAATATTGCTCACACAGAGTAAAAACAACAAAAAGAAAAAACATGGTCACACTCACAGATACACAGAAAAACCACTAACACCTCTACAATTATAAGAACAAACAACCATCACATTATGTACACACACACACACACACGCACGCACGCACGCACGCACGCACGCACGCATAAACATTTGTTTGATGGTGTGTGCCATTCATTAAAAAAGTTTAAATGTGAGGACTTTTGTGTGCGTGCGTGCACACAAAAGTCCTCACATTTAAACTTTTTTAATGAATGGCACACACCATCAAACAAATGTTTATGCGTATCGGCCATGGGCCCAGAAGGAGCAAATACAATCACCGGCACCGACAACTGCCACGGAATTGCCGTGGCAGGCACAGAACGGGACCGGCAGTTCGACCAGCAGTCACGCTGCATCGCCTGCAATGGGCCTGGTGAACAAGAAACACTACACCTCCAAGATACCCATGTACCTCACAAACTACTTCTTAAAGGTCAAGGATGTCCACTATCACAACACCAGAGGCAGCTCCACTAATCATGTTCAACCTAGATTTGACTCTAAAAAGGCTCTAATTCGTTCTCCAGCTGTACCACCACCATGTGGAACGCCCTTCCGCAGGCCTTAAAGGAGTGCAAATCCCTAGCCACCTTCAAAATTAGTCTGAAAAGTCACCTTCAGATGGCTTCTACTCGAGACTTGTAAATAGACTAAGCCCCCATGATTCCGCCTCGCCCTTTCCCCCCTTTGTTCTGCTTTTGTAAATCATGTTATTCTATGCAAAGTACTATGTTTTATCTGTTTGTCTTTCAATACTATATGAGATACATAAAGTGGTTCCTGTGTAAATAAGCTGTAAAGCTTATTAGGATCTCCTTTTAGTTGACCTTGCACCAGTGATTTGTGCTGTTATGCAACTATAATTTTTCCTATTGCAAACTTCTAATAAATTCTTCAATCAATCAATCAATCAATCAGTCAAACTCTACCGCCTGGTTCTGAAATCCCAAAGAAGTTCGGGATAGGCACTTAAAAGTTAATTCCTACTTTCCAGACACATTCAATGTTTAGAATTTTAAGATACATTTCAAGTCTTTCATGAGTAACTATATGTGCCTTGTTAGCATTCAGTTCACACAGCCAGCAGCCCTGGGACCCTTAAAACAATCACCATTTTAACCTTTTTGTCTTTTTTCTTTTTCATTTTAATCAATTAGCAATAGGCTATTTTAGAGGAATTTCACTGCTTTTATAATGCTGCTAACATCTGTATTGTCACTATATGACAATAATCACACAGTATAAACAATAATTGTATTATATTTGCAGGCACACGTTTCCTTCATCTGTCTCTTGTCTTTGTCCAGAAATGTCAGTTTGCGTGCCTGTGCATCATGTGTTTCCTGTATCCGTTGGTGGTTTAAGCCACAGCACAGGCTTCTAAATAATTGTACTTACACCCACGTACGCACACTCACTGTTGAAATGAACAAAGTTATCTGAGGACATATCTATGGTGACACATTGTGTGTGTGTGTGTGTGTGTGTGTGTGTGTGCGTGTGCGTGTGTGTGTGTGTGTGTGCGTGTGCGTGTGTGTGTGTGTGTGTGCGTGTGCGTGCGTGCGTGCGTAGGGCCGTGCGTGCATAGGGCCGTGCGTGCGTGCGTGCGTGTGTTAGAGCTATAGTGGGAGATCAAATCGTGGTGGAAAAAAGTACTCAAATATTTTAATAAACTAAAAGTATCAATACTCCAATGTAGAAATACTCTGTTACAAAAGTACAAAAGTATTGATATCGAAATGTATTTAAAGTACCAAAAGTAAAAGTAGAAAAGGTTTGAAAAAAGCCAAGCTCACAACGTGTTGCATCGGGACGCGTTGTGAGCTTGTAGATCTGCCATTTTCTAACAGCTTAGGTATAAAATATGGGCTAAAGTGGTTCTTATATGTATATCTGCAAAGTAACAAGTAAATACATTTGACAAATAAATGTAGTGGTCTAAAAGTACAATGTTTGGATCCTATGTAATGGGCTAGAAGTAAAAGCATTGGAAAAATACTCAAATAAGTCAAAATTGTAGTTAAGTAGAATATAAAGTAAATGTACTTAGTTATTTTACATTAATGCACATGGCTACTATAGGCCTATTTCAGCAAATAAAAAGTAATCTTGAATCAGTCTTTATAAAATCTTTAGCGGCACTCACATCTAAAGACTGAAATATTTGAGAGGGTAGTCTTTTAAAATTATTTCCAATCTTTCCAAAATCTTGTCAAAATCAGCAGGTGTAAGGCCAGCCTAAGGTGGGTGGACGGTGGACCAACGGTGGATGTCACAAACACTGGTCAGAGTTCAGCCATGAGAATACACAGTCACACAGTCAGTCAAGTTCAAGCGAGAGAAGTGGATTGTAAACGAGTCTTAATGGCATTGGTCTTTCTTATGTTATGTATGTATGTATGTATGTATGTATGTATGTATGTATGTATGTATGTACGTATGTACGTATGTACGTATGTATGTATGTATGTATGTATGTATGTATGTATGTATGTATGTACGTACGTATGTACGTATGTATGTATGCACGTCATGTATGTATTTAACACAGCTCTTGGTTACTAACTTCTGCCAAAGTCGGATATCTCCTTCTTAGCATTTTATTTAATCAGTGTATTAAGATGGCTCTAAACTATCGTTCTACCAAGCTACAGTTGCTAATAGTTGCTAGGAGACGAAATAACCCGGAAACAAAACATCCCTTCCCCATCCGGTTCCATTCAACCCACGAAGAAGAATCTGCCATATCTCCTGTTCTATGGTTCTAGCTCTGGACCGGGGATTATCCCGTTTTGGCAACGTAGCGATAAGGCGAAGTGTACTAACAGCGGCAAACGTACTAATGGTGTCTCCTACCGTACTGATAGGGCGACATGCAAATTTCCATTCACGCTTTTCTGCCGTGCCGATAAGGCGACATGCAAATTTCCATTCAGGCTTGGGACGGCAGTAAGATGTCCATAGTAATCGTGTGCGGTGCGCAAAAATAACTGATTTGCAAGCTTACTGTCTGATAGTACAGTATAGGATTCCTTATAGCACGGCTGTTATGTTTCAGGGCAAAATGAATCCTGTGCATCCTGTTAGATCTGTTCTTGTTTAAGTTCATCATCATGTTATTCTATGCAAAGTACTATGTTTTATCTGTTTGTCTTTCAATACTATATGAGATACATAAAGTGGTTCCTGTGTAAATAAGCTGTAAAGCTTATTAGGATCTCCTTTTAGTTGACCTTGCACCAGTGATTTGTGCTGTTATGCAACTATAATTTTTCCTATTGCAAACTTCTAATAAATTCTTCAATCAATCAATCAATCAGTCAAACTCTACCGCCTGGTTCTGAAATCCCAAAGAAGTTCGGGATAGGCACTTAAAAGTTAATTCCTACTTTCCAGACACATTCAATGTTTAGAATTTTAAGATACATTTCAAGTCTTTCATGAGGAACTATATGTGCCTTGTTAGCATTCAGTTCACACAGCCAGCAGCCCTGGGACCCTTAACAATCACCATTTTAACCTTTTTGTCTTGTTTCTTTTTCATTTTAATCAATTAGCAATAGGCTATTTTAGAGGAATTTCACTGCTTTTATAATGCTGCTAACATCTGTATTGTCACTATATGACAATAATCACACAGTATAAACAATAATTGTATTATATTTGCAGGCACACGTTTCCTTCATCTGTCTCTTGTCTTTGTCCAGAAATGTCAGTTTGCGTGCCTGTGCATCATGTGTTTCCTGTATCCGTTGGTGGTTTAAGCCACAGCACAGGCTTCTAAATAATTGTACTTACACCCACGTACGCACACTCACTGTTGAAATGAACAAAGTTATCTGAGGACATATCTATGGTGACACGTGTGTGTGTGTGTGTGTGTGTGTGTGTGTGTGTGTGTGTGTGTGTGTGTGTGTGTGTGTGTGTGTGTGTGTGTGTGCGTGTGCGTGCGTGCGTGCGTAGGGCCGTGCGTGCGTGCGTGCGTGTGTTAGAGCTATAGTGGGAGATCAAATCGTGGTGGAAAAAAGTACTCAAATATTTTAATAAACTAAAAGTATCAATACTGCAATGTAGAAATACTCTGTTACAAAAGTACAAAAGTATTGATATCGAAATGTATTTAAAGTACCAAAAGTAAAAGTAGAAAAGGTTTGAAAAAAGCCAAGCTCACAACGTGTTGCATCGGGACGCGTTGTGAGCTTGTAGATCTGCCATTTTCTAACAGCTTAGGTATAAAATATGGGCTAAAGTGGTTCTTATATGTATATCTGCAAAGTAACAAGTAAATACATTTGACAAATACATGTAGTGGTCTAAAAGTACAATGTTTGGATCCTATGTAATGGGCTAGAAGTAAAAGCATTGGAAAAATACTCAAATAAGTCAAAATTGTAGTTAAGTAGAATATAAAGTAAATGTACTTAGTTATTTTACATTAATGCACATGGCTACTATAGGCCTATTTCAGCAAATAAAAAGTAATCTTGAATCAGTCTTTATAAAATCTTTAGCGGCACTCACATCTAAAGACTGAAATATTGGAGAGGGTCTTTTAAAATTATTTCCAATCTTTCCAAAATCTTGTCAAAATCAGCAGGTGTAAGGCCAGCTTAAGGTGGGTGGACGGTGGACCAACGGTGGATGTCACAAACACTGGTCAGAGTTCAGCCATGAGCCACACAGTCAGTCAAGTTCAAGCGAGAGAAGTGGATTGTAAACGAGTCTTAATGGCATTGGTCTTTCTTATGTTATGTATGTATGTATGTATGTATGTATGTATGTATGTATGTACGTATGTACGTATGTATGTATGCACGTCATGTATGTATTTAACACAGCTCTTGGTTACTAACTTCTGCCAAAGTCGGATATCTCCTTCTTAGCATTTTATTTAATGGCTCTAAACTATCGTTCTACCAAGCTACAGTTGCTAATAGTTGCTAGGAGACGAAATAACCCGGAAACAAAACATCCCTTCCCCATCCGGTTCCATTCAACCCACGAAGAAGAATCTGCCATATCTCCTGTTCTATGGTTCTAGCTCTGGACCGGGGATTATCCCGTTTTGGCAACGTAGCGATAAGGCGAAGTGTACTAACAGCGGCAAACGTACTAATGGTGTCTCCTACCGTACTGATAGGGCGACATGCAAATTTCCATTCAGGCTTGGGACGGCAGTAAGATGTCCATAGTAATCGTGTGCGGTGCGCAAAAATAACTGATTTGCAAGCTTACTGTCTGATAGTACAGTATAGGATTCCTTATAGCACGGCTGTTATGTTTCAGGGCAAAATGAATCCTGTGCATCCTGTTAGATCTGTTCTTGTTTAAGTTATGGCTCACACGCATATATGCCTATGCTAGATTCAACATTTGGGACTTGGGAGTAGGCCTATGCATTATTTTATTGTTTTTATTTAGGTTATTTATTAATTTAGCTTCACATTTCCAACCTGATAAGGATAGGAAATATACAGTATTTATGGATCCGTTGCTTGTAAAGAAAGAAAGAGACAGAGAGAGATTATTTGATGTGGAAACGGTGACGCTTATTAGGCAATGTTTTTATTTGGCCACACGTTCTTGGGCTGTTAATTGTTAAATGAATCAAGTAGGCTTAATAGCCTATAGAGAGAGAGAGAGAGAGAGAGAGAGAGAGAGAGAGAGAGAGAGAGAGAGAGAGAGAGAGAGAGAGAGAGAGAGAGAGAGAGAGAGAGAGAGAGAGTCGTCCATCGCTAATTGCTGCCTGAAGGCTGTTAGTACACTTGTATTTCGCCTTATCGCTACGTCGCCTTAACGCTACGTCGCCTTAACGCTACGTCGCCAAAACGGGACGTGCCCCTTAAACCATGGTCTACCAATGGAGGATAGCTGAGCAGGCACGGAGTTGTCCATGAGTCTTCAATCACCAGCCCCCTCACCCCTCAACCCCTCACATTATGAATTATAAATTATTTTATTTCTATTTTTATTTTAGACTTAAATACTAGGCTACTTGTGTCTTCATTAGGGGTATTTGTCTTTAATCATTAACACGCTTTTCTTATTTTTCACACTTACAAACCTGTCAAAACTTACATAAACAACAACAGACACAGACAGCAGAACTATACAAAAACATAGAACACAATCAACAAAACACCAAAAAGTATTTGATGCCCAAAGGTAGGGGCCAGTCAAAGGAGACCAACTGAAAGAGTTGTTTGGGACAATAAGGAGTAAGAGGGTTGGCCTCTGACTTTGACTAAATAGCTAGGCTATTGACTGAAATAAACAAGGATATATATATATATATATATATATATATATATATATATATATATATATATATATATATATATAATATATATATATAAATAATATAATATAAATATATATATATATATATATATATATATATATATATATATATATATATAATATATATATATAAATAATATAATATAAATATATATATATATTTATTTTTTTTAATTAAAGAGGGTAGAGACCGGGGCTCAGGGTCTGAGACAAAAACAAGTATGCTGTCTATTATTAGATAAATTATTAAAGATAAATATGGATCTCAAAATCCATAGTTAAAATAAGACAAAGAGCCAAAGGACTATATTTCTTATATTGCTGTATTGAAGAGAGACAGACAAGGTAGACAGAGCAGTGGGCTGCCATCCTGGTGGTAGCGTTCTAATCTCTCCCCCCAACCATAGCGGTCAGGTCGAGAATTCTCTCTCTCCCAAAATGGAAGTTTAACATGTATATAAAGAGTACAGTTATGACAGTAAGAAGTCGTGGAACTTATTGATTCGTTCCCATATAATAACAAGGAAGTAACAGGAAGAAAGTGACACGTAGTGTTGGTAATTTTCCACCACTCGTGACTTATATCATAGTATCAAAACATGATTACATTCAGGGCATTCAAAGTTATTATGACCTTTAATCAGTTTGCCTGAACCTACAGTATGCGACCAAAATGTGGTCTCTTATACTGTGAGTTCAGTTCATAATAATATCTTATATGGTCATATGAGCTTCATACACCAATAACATAATTATGTATCATAATTTATCCTAACAATCTATCCTTTTAATTTTTGTATGAGGTTCATATGACCTCCATATTAAACATTTTATCAGGGTAATAATAATAATAATATTATGAAGACTTTAATAATATTTAGAAATTCAAATTTTCAAAAAGGGAACTGTAATAAATCCTTAAAGTTAAAGAAACTTGACACCTTCATTCATCGTTTCTTACAGATGAATGAAGACAGAATTAAAATTGAATAAACAGATAAAAATAAAGAATGAAAAATGAAAACCTGTAATAAAAGATGAATAAAAAAAAAGTCCATAAGTCCAGTGATCGGATGACGATGGTGATGATGATGATGATGATGACGATGATGATGATGATGATGATGATGATGACGTGGTGGGGCATTGTAGAGACGTGAGGGAGGAGGACGCAGGATGCAGTTGATGTGGGGTCGTTTTCTTCTGGGTCGCTTCTTTCTTCTCAGGTAGTTCCTAGGGGGGACGAAGGACCTGGCCAGTTATTTGTTCATAACAATTTAATTCTTCATGTATAGCGCTTGTAGTGCTACATGGCATCACAACAGTGCAACCGAAAACTCACCGACAAGGCACGATTTTTACATCGTGCCACTGCGGTTGATTGGCATGCACTGCTGGCCTGGCCTCAGGTTGTGGTTCGTCTGCACCCCATCAGTCAGGTGGTTTTCGATGATGACCCGATTCTCCTCCTTCCCCACACTGCAGTCCTCTCTCCGTCACCGTCAGCCCATGTAAACAGAAACATTTCAAATTAAGTTTCAAATAAATCTTAAATCGATGAAAAAACAAATTAAATAAATTAAAATCAAATTAAAATTAAAATCAAATCAAAATTTAAATATATTAAACAATTAAAATATATTAAACACTCCCCTTCTTGTTACAACTTATAGTTGTGACATAAAAGTTAAATAAAATAATTTAAATTGTTTAAATCTTTAATTCATGCACTACAGTACAGTACAGTAGCAGCTTGGGCACAGGGGAGTCAGTGATAAGTAATACGCCCTAAGTGCGAGAAGCGACCTTGTGTCTAAAGGTTGTTATGGTAACCAGGGGACAGGAAGTTCCCTGAACAGAGGTTTATGGGTAATGAAGTTTTTCTAAAATGTATTCATAACAAGACAGGATAGAGCGTCAACAAAATACCTTAAACAGAAAACAATTTAATGTTGACGAAAAATGGAAGAGAGGAGGTCAAAACAGAGACATGTTCCCAAAACAAATCTCTCACACACAGACCATCTGACCTTGAAGGCTCCAGGTGGTTTCTAGCTGACAGTCAAACAGACGCTGCACTCAGAAGTGCACACACACTCACATACTGGGTCAGAGACACAGAGTTGGGGGGGGGGGGGGGTTGACAAGATGAGGGAGGGGGGGGCGGCATGCACGCCCGCGCACTCTCTCAGAATACCACTCACACGCACTTCCCCAAAATTCGTGCACGCCCTCACACATACAGTAGCCTACGGCAAACTCATTCTCACAGAATCCATTCATCAAATAAATGAAATTATAGTATAATACACACCCATAGTCCTATGAGAGGTTCTAAAATCTTAAAGTTACAACAGTTTAAATTAATTTAGGCATCAATAATTTGAGTTAGTTATTCTTAGTCTTAAATCTTAACTTTAATTTCTCAGAGACATTTTAAAATGTCTTAAAAGTAGCCTACTTAATATTATTCATTACAGAAGACAGAAATGGTCAGTAACATAGTCAAAGATAAAAATATTGTTTCTCAATTTCCAAATGGCTGGGCCAAGCCATGAAAGTGAGAGACCTAAATAAACACAGTAGTATCGGTACATAAACAGATAACTAAACACTCCGCTGACTTGCGGAGGACAAATAACATCCAACTGTACTATACAGAGATTCTGCCTGGGTCTACAGTGGGGAAATAATGACCCTTCATAGGGTCCAGACAAACAAATAATGACAAAAACAACTGTACCGAAAAAAGTTAAAGTTTGAAAATCAGTATTGTCTCCTCATCACGACGAGAGAGGGAGACCAAACCATGAGAAATAGATAAAAATAGAATAGGGAGTTTGTACACACACCCTTAAACTTTGTAAGAAGAAACAAAGAGTTTTACGAGTTACGACCATTCAGTATCTATAGATAAGGGTTAATTTACGACGCGTGTCAAACCAAAACATTATTAGGAGCTTAGGACTCCTCCAGACGGAGGGAGAACATCATTCACAAATCATATCAATTATCATAACATTAACATCGTTAATTCAAAATTCAAAGACACAACACGTTACAGGGATTTAGTAAATATGTACTTATCTTAATCAACTTAGGAATTTGCCGAGCGTGGAAATCCCAGATGCAGCCCAGGACCGGGGGAGTATCCAACCTCAAGGAAGACGGTCCAACACGGTCCGCTGCTCCTGGGGGTCCACGCGGTTCCACATTAATCGAAAACTCATATAAACACTGTTGTCTAAATAAATTCCTTTGTCTGAAAATACAGCAATTATAGAGATTTTCCTGTCTGGTTTCAGATACAAAGAGCCAAAGGACTATATTTCTTATATTGCTGTATTGAGGAGAGACAGACAAGGTAGACAGACAGTTCTAAATCTCTCCCCACCCTAACGGTAGGTCGAGCATTCTCTCTCTCCCAAAATGGAAGTTTAACATGTATATAAAGAGTACAGTTATGACAGTAAGAAGTCGTGGAACTTATTGATTCGTTCCCATATAATAACAAGGAAGTAACAGGAAGAAAGTGACACGTAGTGTTGGTAATTTTCCACCACTCGTGACTTATATCATAGTATCAAAACATGATTACATTCAGGGCATTCAAAGTTATTATGACCTTTAATCAGTTTGCCTGAACCTACAGTATGCGACCAAAATGTGGTCTCTTATACTGTGAGTTCAGTTCATAATAATATCTTATATGGTCATATGAGCTTCATACACCAATAACATAATTATGTATCATAATTTATCCTAACACTGTCTTCGTACAACATTCATTTAAGATGACAGTTGACAGCTATTTGAATGAAATGCTTGTTCCCTGTGAATCACCACCGCTATAGCGGCTTAAGGTCGATGGTAAAGAATGAGACATGAAGGTAACACTGGGCCACTGGGCCAGATTAGGGGTACATTTCAATGGAACAGCAATTAATGTCCCATCCCCCCCACCTCCACCCCCCACCCACTGTGGTCAGTTATACTCAGAAATGTGTCCGCTTCCTCTCCTTTCACACCTTTGCATCTGCAAACACCTAGAAGCCACAGACTTGCCGAGAAACGACGTGCGTCAAAGTGCGTCATAAGAAAAGAGCTATAAGAGAAAGACTTGTTCAGTGAAGACTACACTCTGGACCACAGCCAGGTCCAGAAGCTGAGGTACACATGAAGAAAATCTGGATCATCTTCTTCTTGGTCTGCAACGCAGGTACAGTATAACTTCTGAATCATTCACTTCATTCACTTTTACCCCTCCCTGGTCTCATAATGAGCCAGGAGCGTGTCTCACAGCTTGTTGTTTTGATTCCAAGAGAAATAACCAAACATATTTATCAGATTGTTAAAACTAAATTGGACTTGGTAGGTGGATTTCTGTGAAGGATTTAGCCATTATTGTGTTGTTATAGGCTACATTAGCTGACGAAGATCAATCATTGATTCCACAAGGTAAACATTTATAGGCCTATACTGTGATATTCAGAGGGACTTTTAAAAACAACCAAAAATGTCCAGTTTGTCTGAGAAAGAGCTACCAGGCTCGAAACGTCACATAGTTCAGGTAACTGAACATTTCTTCCTTTATTTTACTGAGAGAAATTAAGGAGGTTGCACAGCAAAAATATTATTTAAATGGGATTTTTTTCTTTCTTTTTTTTTATCCTTTCGACAGATTATGTCCAAATATGTGTTCATTGTGCTTTTTTGTTAATAAAAGGTGTCAGTTAAATCATTTGGTCCAAAATATGGTAATTCTTAAATTGTATTGCCCACGCAGGTTTAACTGGTACTCTCCTTCATTTCAACAGGCACACAGTTGGCATCAGCAGTCCACCTGCATTCCCCTGAAGATGTGAGGGTTGAGGACCCAGGTGGGTAGAGTTTAGACATGAACTGTATGATTAAGTAGAAAAGTAGCCATCCAAATAATTGCTTTATTAATATCGGCTATTTTTCGGCAAAGAGCTTTGGTGTAGAGCAGACAAAGTAGAGAGTGAAAGGTCAAGTTTATTACATATTACGGTTCAAGTGGTTGTGATTGTGCTGTCAAACAATGAAATTTGGAATCTATGAAAGTTTGTGGGGGGTCCCTGCTTCATCTCTCTCTCAGCTAAGGAGTCTCTGGCATGAAAATGTTGAAGACCCCTGACTTAGACAATCATGAGGCAATTATCTGCCTTCATTTATTTCAGCTTAATTCCTAACACTGCTAATTCACCCTGAATTATTGCCAATATCCTCAGAATGCTTGTTACTTGTTAGAATTTCTGGATAAGTCAAACAAGTTGACGTAAAATGACTTCGGCAGGAAGTTATTTTGGAATGTAACAACCATTCTAATTGGCTGAGGACATAAGGCACAAATTAATGCAGCATTTAATTTGACCAAAAGGTTGACTAAGGCAATTATGCTATGAGGCTAACAGATGCACATGTGTGCATGCATGCATAATATGTTTTTCAGACCCTGGTGTTCCTACCATCAAGCCAAAAGTCCCCAAATGTCTTCCCAAAGATGGATTGGGTATCATCAATGGTGAGGAGGCCAGGGCTCACTCCTGGCCCTGGCAAGTCTCCCTGCAGGTACATCATATACAACACTTTGTTTAAGTGTAACATTTCATTATCCACAAATGTTACTGATAGACTGGACAGTGCATTTTGGCATATCATTAAATACAATAGCTGAATTACTGAGACACTCTAAGTTAGAGAAATCCTATTGTCGCTAACAGAAACGTGGTCCTGTTAACAAGCATTACTGTGGTGGATCATTGATCAACAAGCGCTGGGTAGTGACTGCTGCCCACTGCTACGTCAGGTACAGTAGACAATGTCTCCCTCTGAACTAGATATTCTATTCTATCCACATACAGTACTGTAGCATTTCCAAAACTGAGACCTTAAGCAAGAAAAATGCATGCACACACATAAGCACACACACACACACACACACACACACACACACACACACACACACACACACACACACACACACACACACACACACACACACACACACACACACACACATAAGCACACACACACACACACACACACACACACACACACACACACACACACACACACACACACACACACACACACACACACGTAGTATACCGGTAATCAATAATAGATACATAATATGAGAACAAAATAAGTATAACATGGGTACAAAACCCCAAAGCAACCTGTTACGACTCAACCAATTCACCCTTTGTCAAGTCCCCGCCTATTGTCCCACCCCCTCTTCACACCCATTGGTTGCTGTGTCTTGGTGGGACACTTTGTGGGACACTCCATCCTCTACTATTTTAATTCATTTGCTTCATATTGTTATTGTTATGTTTTAGCAAATTCAACATAAAAAATCACACCCGTGTGAACTGAGCGGTGGTCCCCCCCCCCCCCCCCCTTCCCCCCTGTGTGTGTGTGTGTGTGTGTGTGTGTGTGTGTGTGTGTGTGTGTGTGTGTGTGTGTGTGTGTGTGTGTGTGTGTGTGTGTGTGTGTGTGTGTGTGCGTGTGTGTGTGTGTGTGTGTGTGTGTGCCTGGTCTGGCCTGGCCTGAACAACAGCGCCCCTCCCTTAACATGTGTGGTCAGAAAAGGTTACTGCAGGCTACAGACAGACAGACAGACAGACAGACAGACACGCAGACAGACAGACATACCCACACACACGGCCACGTATAGGAGCGTTGTGACCACCGCTCAAAAATGCGGAACCAGGGTGGGACAAGGCAGATAGAGCCTGTTGGTTGGTCAGTCAGGGACCAACCAGAAGGCTAACAAAGGGTGAATTGGTGTTCTTCTTTTGTGTGGGGAGAGGTCCCTGAGGCTCATACAAGTATTTTCCATAAATCTTTTACCATCTTTTCAGTCCTAATGACCTTGTAATCCTGGGCCAGCACAACCTAGAAACCCAAGAACCCAAGAAAGTTCCGAAAAACCACGATATTCTAGAGGTAGGTGGTCTGTTTTATATTGCATGATACACTGTAATACAGACACAACATTATGTTGTTACATTTGTTATCGGAGTGATCTCAATTACCTTCATTTTATTTATATATATATATATATATATATATATATATATATATATATGTATATAGTGTAAAAAACATCACAAGGATGCAGCTGGGACGTATCATCAGTGATGTAGCCTGGGGTCGATGGGTGTTTCGGGTCTCGCAACATCATACACCCTCGCCCAGGTGACCCAGCCGGGGTTGATCAAGTCCCGACTTACGTCCCAGTAGCTATCCACGATCAGTCCTATTAGGGAAAGACAGGGTCACTCAATGTGCAGCACCGGAACTACTCTGCCGGGACTGGGGGTACCATTCTGGCGCGTGGAAGAACTAGGCTCTATGGGTTGACTCCTGGCCGGGCTCCTCCTACGTCTCACCAGGTCCTCTCCTGCTCTCACCAGGTTCAGAACCTGTGCGTTGCACCAGACCCCAATCCAAACATTCCATTCAGCTGCTGCAGTTGAATGGCCCTCCTAAAGGCCTCACGTGGATTTGTTGGGCTTCTTCCTCACGGAAGACACAGGCTGGGGCGCTAACCCAACCTGCTCCTATATGTGTATATATATATGTATATATATGTATATATATATATATATATATATATATATATATATATTCCTTTCCATATAGCTACACTGGTCTATCGATAAATGTGTGTAATCTCTGGGTTCATGTCAACGTGCAGGTTTGCCAATATACAATGTCCATGTATTTGGCAGATAATCACTGTGTTTACTTATTTATATCCATAATAATACATGTTTCCCTTAAAAACCTGCACTATCCACACCTTTCACACAGATTTAATTTCTTTGCTAAATAGTTACTACATCGATTTTAAATCATTGAATCGAATGGTATCGTATCGCCATGAATGAACCAATATCATCCATGTATCGTATCGTCAACCATGTATCGTGATATTGTATCGAATCGCTATTAAAATGTATCGTTACACCCCTGGTATGTATGTATGTATGTATGTATGTATACGTGTGTGTGTGTGTGTGTGTGTGTGTGTGTGCGTGTGCGTGTGCGTGTGCGTGTGCGTGTGCGTGTGCGTGTGCGTGTGTGTGTGTGTGTGTGTGGTACTACAGATTGTAAAACATGGTTAAAGCCATGAGGCATTCAATCAACACGCAGCAACATCTGGCTTCTTGCACATAATACTCCTTAAAAGGATCGGTGGCTAATAGGCCTATTGCCGTCTATAACGAAGATTACAAATTAAAAAAAATAAGAAATATCTACTCAAGAGGAACAATGCTAGCCTGGAACCAGACGAATCCACTGGTGCAAAATGTGATATAAACTGAATTCCAATCCGAAGGGTTTGCACTTTGAAGTGCGCATTTGAAGGGCTATGACGTCACTGGTCACAGATCTACAAGCTCACAATGCGTCGCAACGCAACGCATTGTGAGCTTGTAGATTGCTATTTGGCGCGGCCCAGTGACATCATAGCCCTTCAAATGCGCACTTCAAAGTGCGAACCCTTCGGATTGGAATTCAGCTATAGTCTGGCTACGCAAGCCTGACACAAGCTGATGATGTCATTTGTCCATGTGTGGTCCAGCCCTATGGAATGTATGTGTAACAGGTTGAAGAAGGACCTTAATTATAGTGAAATTCCTGCTAAGATATGTATATATTTGCCTTGCAATGAGTGGCCCGGTAGTGCCCTCTGCTGGTGTCTAGTATAAAAGTGCCCTGGAGGCAGGAAGCAGCCACAGTCTCCTGTGGTCTGCTGTGTGGTAAGGACACGTTTCTGTCTGCTCTCCTCAAATGTTATCTTAAAGTGCATTAAGGCTAACGTGAGATTTATTTTAAGATACACAGCCATGTAGTAACTGTGAACATGCTGTATTTTCGTTTTGAATCTGTTTTAACTCACGTGGATCACGTTAGTTGCATTATGTAACCTGTACTGAAAGACAATATTGTCGTCTTTTCCTTCAGACGTCAATAACCAGCAGAGCCACTAACCTATGTTCCTGTATGTGTCTCACTACCCTCATTGCAGGTAATTGTTGTTGCACTACGTTTTGTATGTATTTTGTTGAGTCATAGTGTACAGCACTGTTTGTTTTGGTAACCATTTTAGGTAGCAGCGCGCCATACCTGTAATGATTCTGGTCACTGCCAGAGGGCGTTGTTGGCCACCTTAAGGATTTATTTTGTGTTCACGTTTTGTATTTTCTACTTTATTAATTCATTTTATATAAAAAAGATGATGTGGGGAAAAGTAAGTTGGGAATATTTTGTATTAAATTCATTGCAATTGTATTAATGTTAAAACCAGTTAAAAACAACCACTATACGATCACCTGTTAAAATAATATGGTAGAACTCACATCTTGGAATGCATTTTATATTGAATGTACAAAAGAACAAGATGCTATGTACTGCACAGTCTCCTGTGATCTGCTGTGTGACGTCAATAACCAGCAGAGCCACTAACTAATGTTCCTGTATGTGTCCCACTACCCTCATTGCAGAGCTACATAAAGTAACCCTCATCATCATCAGTGCCTTGGGTGTGTGATTCTTGGCGGGGCGGGTTAACTGCTGTTACATTGGTGCCATGACCCGTGACTACTATCAAGTTCATCGAACCGGATGACCGTCCTGCCAGCCACACCACTTCATCGGTTTACAGTATGGGTTTACAGTTTAGCATAGCAGTGCAGTGAGGCTAATTACTGTACACTGTACAGTGTGTCATAGAGGCACAGAGATATTTACGTGTTGCACCAGTAGCGTGTCACGTAGTCTGCTGATTTATTTTCATGTTTTTTTGTTTTCCTATTGATTGATGATTTCACTTTCCAAGGTGAAATATTTTGAGTTTGGGATTTTGAGCATCCTAATTGTGTCAAACACTTTTGAAAAATGTCTACGCAGAGTAATGGCTTCATGCCACGGTTTGGCACACCCATTAATGTTAATAGGGGCAGGGGTATGCCTACCCCCATCCCTTTTTCCTTTGATAGTCCTGCCCCTGGTGTTGGTATGCCCTCTTTAGAGGCAGTTCCTAGAGCTAGGGTCCATGATGTAGCTGACCATCACACCAGCTCACCTGTAGCTCAGGTCACATCTACACCAAATCCTACTAATGACAGTTCTGAGTGTGTGAATGACCAAATGAGGACTGTTATTCAGGAAATAGGACATCAACTAGCTGACAGCATTATGTCACGCATACAGCCACACAACACTGTTGCTCCCAGTTCTGTTGCCACACAAGATGTAGTGAACACATTGAGTCAGTCCACCCATGTATCAGATTTATCTCAGGTGCATGTTGTTACGCAGAGAAAGGTCAAAGAACCACCATCTTTTATAGGAGATGGCTCAGACTCAATCACAGTGTACGAATGGGAAGATCTGATGAGAACATTCATTAAAAAGAGTAATGTAAGGGTTGAAGAGCAGGCTGAGGAAATCCTTATGCATTTGAGAGGAAAAGCTAAGGATGTTGTTAAATTTGGCATTAGAAACAGCAACACTGATGTTTATGCTCACCCTGACATGATTTATGGTCTTCTCAGAAAGCACTTTAGTTCTACTAGGTACTCTGCTGTCCCCTTAGCTGACTTTTACTCGACTTTGCCCAATGACCATGAAGACCCCTATGACTACTGGCTGAGACTAAACAGAGCAGCTGACCTTGCCACTGACTGTCTGAAAGAACAGGGCAAAACACTGGACAACCCTGAGATGGAAGTGACTCGCATGTTTATTAGGAACTGTCCCTGCAAAGACCTAACGCTCACTTTCAGATCCAAAACTATTGACAAGTGGTCAGCATGTGAAGTACTGGAGGTGCTAAACGAGTACCACGCCGAGATGAGCAGCAAAGCATCTTCCCCAGTGCACCCTGTGAAGAAGGTGGACATTGCTGTGCACAAAGCAGAGGTGAGCTATAGCCCAGTCCATACTAACAGCAGCCACGAGCCACCTCAGGCACAGAGCCCACAGTATGTCCCACTAGCAGAGGTGATGGCTATGTTGGAGAAGGTTCTGCTGCGTGGAGCCTCTGACCAGTCACAAGTGAGGAGGCGAGCTCCGCTCAAACCTGAAGACCGCATCGATGGTTTCACTAGCAAGCCATGTTTAATTTGCAGAGCTGATGATCACAGTGCTTTCTCTCATTGCCGCGAGAAAAGACTTTGTTTCCACTGCCACGCCCCGGGCCATTCGCGCCGTGGCTGTCCACAAAAGAAGGCTGTCCCGGAGCATCAGGAAAACTGATTGATCTGCACATAGGGGAGGACAGTGCAGATCAACCCAATAAGCCTCCCACCAGTAATGAGGAACCCGACATGCAAGATAATGAGTCCCTCTACCAGTTATACAGCAGTACGATACCCTCATCCAAGAAACTGATATTTCAGGGATCCCAGAGAATAGCAGAGACCAACAGCCTGTTCTACACACCTGTGTCTGTGAAGAATGGCCCCACTCTCAAAGCACTATTGGACAGCGGTTCAATGGCCTGTACACTAAGTGAGTCTGCTGTTGAGTCCCTGCTTGAGCATTGCCCTGACATGAGAAAAGACACAGCTGATGATTATGTCATTATAGGTTGCGGTGGACACCGCGTTTCCCCCAAAGACATGTATGACCTTGATGTCACTGTTTACGGATGCAGAATGATCATTCCAGCAATGGTTGTTCCAGGCCAGACGGAACAGATGATCCTTGGCAGCAATGCCATCAAGCACATCCTAACTCAACTGAAAAGCACCGACGGCTACTGGAGACTAGTTTCCTCGCCCAACAATGGTCAGTCTGATGACCACTGCCAATTCCTGTCACTGCTTTCCAACACAGAGAGATGGAGGGGTGATTGCATTCCAGATAAGGTTGGTACGGTGAAAGTCAAGAGTTGCGTGACACTGAAACCGCAGAGTGAACACCTTGTCTGGGGCAAGTTACCCGAGTCAGCAGTGATGTCAGCCGGCAGTACAGTGGTCGTTGAGCCGACGCAGTCTAAAGCCAGACCCAAACACATACTAGTCGGAAGAGTCGTTACTCCTCTTTGGGGAGATCGATGGGTGCCCGTTAAAGTCATAAATCCAACGGACAAAACTGTGGTGCTGAGAAGGAACGCCAAGATAGCAGATGTGTCTCCCTGTATTGCAGTAGAAGACCTGCCTGAAGCGGACGAAGTCAAGTGCAACGTGCAGTGTGTGCAGAGTGAAGATGTGCAGCCAAGGTCAGAAGAGGACATGGTGCGTGCACTAGAGGCTCTGGGCCTGCAAGATCTTGACCTGAAGTCGTGTGAGGTGTCGCTGCAGTGGAGAGACAAGCTCCTTCACATCATCGAACAGTATGAGTCAATCTTCTCCCGACACAAGCTGGACTGTGGAGAAGCTAAGGGGTTTGTGCATCGCATCCACCTTGTCGACGACAAGCCATTCCGTCTACCCTACAGACGCATACCGCCAAGCCAGTATGAAAAGTTGAGAACGACTCTGAATGAGATGGAAGAAAAGGGCATTATTCAGAAGTCGAGCAGTGAATATGCGTCTGCGCTCGTTCTCATATGGAAGCCGAATGGAGAGCTCAGAGTCTGCACTGACTTCAGATGGCTTAACGCAAGAACGGTGAAAGATGCCTACCCACTGCCTCATCAGGCCGACGCTCTAGCTGCACTCGGTGGGAATGCATTCTTCTCCACGATGGACCTGACATCAGGCTTTTATAACGTCCCCTTGCACCCTGATGACAAGAAGTATACTGCGTTCTCGTCTCCCTTTGGACTACATGAATGGAATCGACTTCCTCAAGGCCTATGTAACAGTCCGGCAACGTTCATGAGGATGATGATGTCCATATTCGGTGACGAGAATTTCACAAGCCTGTTGTGTTACCTTGACGACCTGATGGTATTTGCGCCGACTGAGGAAGCTGCACTCCGACGCATAGAGATGGTGTTTGCCCGACTCAAGGAACACAACCTTAAGCTCGCACCCAAGAAATGCTTCTTCCTCAGGAGGACTGTGAAGTTTCTTGGGCACGTCATCAGTGAAGATGGAGTTCGAACTGACCCAGAGAAAGTGAGAGCCATAAATGACCTCCAAGTTACTGACCTCATGGAATCTGATGGGAAGACACCTTGCCCTAGCAAGATCAGATCGTATCTGGGCATGATTATGTACTATCAAGGTTTCATCGAGTCATGCTCTGCGAAGGCAAAACCGTTATTCAAGCTCACAGCCGAACCTGGTGCTCAGCGCAAGAACAAGAAAGGTCGCAAACCTGTCAAGAAAGGAGGTCAGGTCAAGCTGTCACCTGCTGATTGGACCGACGCTTGCCAGACCGCGTTTGAGACGCTGAAGCAGGACCTCATGGCGAGTGTTACTCTAGCTCACCCTGATTTCAATGCCCCGTTCATTCTCGCTGTCGACGCATCCTTTGATGGGATTGGAGCTGTCCTGTCGCAACTGCCGCCTGGTGGAAAAGTAGCCAGACCAGTCGCCTTTGCGAGTAGGACCCTCTCACGCTCCCAGCTGAATTACCCTGCACACCGGCTTGAATTTCTCGCCTTGAAATGGGCCGTATGTGACAAATTCAGCCATTGGTTGAAAGGCAGACACTTTACCACATGGACTGACAATAACCCCTTGACGTACATTCTGACCAAACCCAGACTTGATGCGTGTGAACAGCGTTGGGTGGCGAAGCTCGCTGCATACGACTTCGACTTGAAGTACATCCCCGGCCCGAAGAACATCGTAGCCGACGCCTTGAGCCGTGAGCCGTTTGTCCAGTCGTGTGTGGGTCATCGCCTTGTGACCGAGCCCTATACCTCGCTGCTAGAGCGAGTCAACGGTGTGAACGACAGAACTGTGCAGGAAGTGTTCAGAGTGTCCAACAACTGTCAAGCTGTTGTGGAAGGTGGTGAAATGTCGAACGAACCAGTGCAAGAAGCAGTTCCACCAAACACGAGTGGCTCAGTTGCATCGGAGGAAGTCGCTGCCATCCTCACTGCTCAGTCCACTGGCGGTGTGAGTCACGTACTGGGTACAGATGCTGCCCTCAATCTTTTACTAGAGGAAGACCAGTCCACTGCACTCCCTCAAAGCCAGCTTGTCAGTCTGCAGGAGCACGACGACACGATAAGCAGGGTCATGTACTTTGTACAGAGACACAAGAGACCTACCAAACGTGAGAGAGGTGTTGAGTCACGTAGCGTGATCAAGCTGCTGAAGCATTGGAGTAAACTCACCATACAAGATGGCATGCTGTACAAGACAAAGAAAGATCCTCACATGAACAAGAAGATCTTCCAGTTCATAGTGCCAGACTCGTTGAAGCAGAAAGTCCTCCATGGTCTCCATGACGTAGCAGGTCACCAAGGCCAGCACCGTACCTTGTCGCTGGTGAAGCAACGGTTCTTCTGGAGTGGCATGGAACGTGATGTTGTGAACTATGTTCGGTCCTGTCAACGCTGCATAGTAGGGAAGACACCTGAGCCACACAGCCGTGCGCCACTCAAGAACATAGTCACCTCTGAGCCTATGGAGTTAGTCTGCATAGACTTTTATAGTGCTGAGCAAGGGAACAAGTCTGTGGATGTTCTAGTCGTAACTGATCATTTCTCCAAGATGGCACACGCCTTCCCATGCAGGAATCAGACTGCCAAACAAGTCGCTCGTCGTCTCTGGAACGACTTCTTCCTCATTTATGGTTTTCCCCGTCGTATTCACTCCGACCAGGGGGCTAACTTTGAGAGCAAGCTGATCAAGGAGCTTCTAGAGATGGCTGGGGTACAGAAGTCCCATACCACTCCTTATCACCCCATGGGAAATGGTGTCACAGAGAGATTTAATAGGACCCTGGGAAATATGATCAGGACCCTTCCCCCTCAGCCCAAGGCAAAGTGGCCACAAATGCTGCAGCAGCTCACCTTCTGCTACAACTGCACGGAGCATGAGACGACAGGGTTTGCACCATTCTACCTTGTGTTTGGGAGAATCCCTCGTCTCCCTGTCGACGTCATGTTTCAGCATGCTCTGACCAATGATGCTGTTGTCAGCCACTCAGACTTTGTGTCCCAACTGAAGAAAGATCTGCATGAGGCTGCTCAGATTGTGCAGAGGAACAGTCTCAAGGAACAGACTCGCCACGCTAAGCTGTACAACCGCAAGGTCAAGGGTTCACCTCTTGTCGTTGGAGACAGAGTGTTGATCGCCAACAGAGGTGTACCTGGGAAACGCAAGGTTGCAGACAAGTGGGAGTCAACCCCTTATGAAGTCATGTCGGTCAAGCCTGACATCAATGTCTACAGAGTCAAGGATTGTCTGACGGGCAGAGAAAGAGTCGTCCACAGGAATCTACTGCTCTCTGTTAGCTTCCTGCCCTGCGAAGGAGATGTGAACGCTGAATCTGCGCACTCAGAGTGTGATGATGCTGCACACGGAAGTGAAATGTGCCCTGAAGTGCCTGTCGAAGACATTGAAGTCCGTACAGTCAACTGGTTGTTGCGGACGGGTGATGATGAAGCCAGTTCAGAAGAGGATGACGACTCACTTGACCAGAGGTCTGATGTTGCCCAGTCTGACTCTCTCACAGTCACAGAGTCCAGTCAAGCCAGCCATCCAGCCGCTGAACAGGAGGATGCCCACTCTGCAGTTGACAGTACGGAAGACCCACCACAGTGCTCTGAAGATGTGGTCCCCCAAGACTCCCCCGTCGCAGACATGTCCCCTCCCGACGACGACCCAACTGACATTGATCCCCCGAACGTTGACTCGCCAGACACTGAAGCCCCTGAGACAACCGTTCCAGACACTGACTTAGACGTTCCAGGCCCTTTAGCTCAGGTGGTTTGCACACAGTCTGGCCGCCATGGTCTCAGGGATCGTAGGTCAATCAGACCTCCCAGACGTCTCGTTTGTGAGATGAATGACCACGTATTAGATGTGGATTCTGTGTCCACAGTTTCTGTTAGTTCTTTGATTCATTTCTTTACGAATGCACTTTCAGTCTGAGTAACAGGGTTATGAGAGTGTATAACCAAAAGAAGCGTTTGAGTAGTACGCTTGAGATTGTCACTGTATAGGAACAATGATTTACATTTCAGAGGTGTAACAGGCATCTTTGAGTCTGTGTTTAGTTAGGAGTTTGATCGCCTTCTTTCTCTACATACTCCTTTTTGGGAGAGTTTTTGAACTGACATGTACTTGAGTTTTGTTCCTGGTAACGCACAGTTTTTATTTTATTTTACCTCAGAGTATGCACTTTCTTTTTGCCTATGGTTTTGTTTGTTTTATTTTGAGAGATACACTTCCCATATTTAGCAGAATTTCAGGGGGGTGTATGTAACAGGTTGAAGAAGGACCTTAATTATAGTGAAATTCCTGCTAAGATATGTATATATTTGCCTTGCAATGAGTGGCCCGGTAGTGCCCTCTGCTGGTGTCTAGTATAAAAGTGCCCTGGAGGCAGGAAGCAGCCACAGTCTCCTGTGGTCTGCTGTGTGGTAAGGACACGTTTCTGTCTGCTCTCCTCAAATGTTATCTTAAAGTGCATTAAGGCTAACGTGAGATTTATTTTAAGATACACAGCCATGTAGTAACTGTGAACATGCTGTATTTTCGTTTTGAATCTGTTTTAACTCACGTGGATCACGTTAGTTGCATTATGTAACCTGTACTGAAAGACAATATTGTCGTCTTTTCCTTCAGACGTCAATAACCAGCAGAGCCACTAACCTATGTTCCTGTATGTGTCTCACTACCCTCATTGCAGGTAATTGTTGTTGCACTACGTTTTGTATGTATTTTGTTGAGTCATAGTGTACAGCACTGTTTGTTTTGGTAACCATTTTAGGTAGCAGCGCGCCATACCTGTAATGATTCTGGTCACTGCCAGAGGGCGTTGTTGGCCACCTTAAGGATTTATTTTGTGTTCACGTTTTGTATTTTCTACTTTATTAATTCATTTTATATAAAAAAGATGATGTGGGGAAAAGTAAGTTGGGAATATTTTGTATTAAATTCATTGCAATTGTATTAATGTTAAAACCAGTTAAAAACAACCACTATACGATCACCTGTTAAAATAATATGGTAGAACTCACATCTTGGAATGCATTTTATATTGAATGTACAAAAGAACAAGATGCTATGTACTGCACAGTCTCCTGTGATCTGCTGTGTGACGTCAATAACCAGCAGAGCCACTAACTAATGTTCCTGTATGTGTCCCACTACCCTCATTGCAGAGCTACATAAAGTAACCCTCATCATCATCAGTGCCTTGGGTGTGTGATTCTTGGCGGGGCGGGTTAACTGCTGTTACATATGGAATAAATAAAAGCATAAATTCCATAGGACTAGACCACACATGGACAAATGACATCATCAACTTACGACTGGCATTGTCCCACACTGAGTAAAAGATGAACTATTCTCAAATAAATACAATATTTAAGGACGTTTACATTTTTCTTACAGAGGGCAATTAAACGATATACTGTATTAAGGCATAAAAGGCTTATTAGACAGGGATCCTTTTAACAGCTAAGATGACTGTGTCATTTCCCCGGTAGGTCTTCAAATACGACGCATACAATGACAAAACTAAAGACAATGACATCGCACTGATCAAACTGAAAGAACCTGCCCAGATCGACCGCTATGTGTCCCTTGTGCGTCTACCTGATACCAGTGACATCTTTCCTCCCGGCACGGAGTGTGTGGTCACCGGCTGGGGCCGGACCCACTGGGACTGTGAGTGAACAACAGGAAATACTTTTCATGCCTCAACCACAGATTGGGACCATTTTACCAGTAGGCATACAGTGATCTAGAATAGCATGTACACATGAGGCAGGTAGGCTTACCATATCAGTTTGAAATGTCTTGTTCACAATATAAAACAAATGTAAAAACCACAAAGCTTCAAAATGATTTCATACAAAATAATAAAGTTAGATTAAAACCCACATTTCGAGGTTTTCACCTCGAATTTTTAAATACCTTCTCAAAAGGATAAAAGTAAGAGTTGTTTCTTTATATTAGTTACACGTTGTGTTGAAGTACATAATCAGACATTATATCAATGCAAAAATAAGTATGACAGGAGTACAATAACGGCATGGCTTAAATCGAAGGATTAGTGCCAGTGTGCACAAGACAGTTCAAGACATGAATCCTGTGTATTATTTTTGTTCCAGCTGAAGAGCCTGCAGAAAAGCTCCAGCAGGCTTGTGCGCCCCTCGTTAGCTTCAGGGACTGCAACAGCAACTGGTACTGGGGACGGGTCACCCCCTCGATGCTCTGTGCCGGAGGTGTTGGAGCTAACATCTGCATTGTGAGTGTAAAGCACAAACCTACTCCTCAGGACATCCACATTTTTCTTCAGAAAGGGGGAGGCAGGTGATAACTACATTGTTGCAGGCATTTCAAACTTCAGAGAGACAGACTCAAAACTTTTCCTCGGAAAGCGAGCATCACCAGATGATGTCCAAACTCTGTCTCGACTGTTCGGAACACAGAGTTATGCTTAAATGCTCATTCCCACCAGACGCGATAAAGGGCCTCAACTGTTCACAACCAAATGTACCTATTTTTCCCCATCAGTTACTCAACCTGTGAAGTGAAGCCTTGTATTAATTAATGGATAATTTGCGTTTGTGTCACAGAATAATAAAACCTGTAAGACGCCCTAAAGGGCGAGGTTGTCGCTTCTCACCCTTAGGGTGCTGAAACATAAGAGCTTCTGAAAACGGCACAGGAGAGAAGCAGGAGTTAAACTACTCTATTAATCTGGCTGGTCGAGTGGCTAAATCATACAGATTCATCTGATATTGGTATCTTTAGCTAAAAACATCACATCAGCATTGAGAGCCAGTGTGCAGAACTATACTGAACTTGAAATGTGTTAAACAGTGTCCTAGACAGCAGAGCACCCTTTAGCTCAGAGGTTTTCAACAGGGGGGTCCTCGAAGATACAAGATTACATTAACCACTTGAACTCTCACATTCATAATCTTGTGGGAACATTATCATTGTGATGTCAGAACAGGTCAGCTATATCCATAAATGTAGTCCGTGGTCAGATGTAGAGGTATTGGCCAGCTCCATATATGGAGAGATGTCTTGGCCATATGTGGAGTGTGTCATGAGGCGTGACGCACGCACGGACGGATGGACGGACGGACAGACAGACAGACATGATCAGCAGGTTTTCATACTACATATTGTGTCAGTCTCATGTGGTCTATGACGTTCTGAAAACCTGCAGCTCATGATCCATGTGTCAGTCACGCATGTGAAGTGAGCAGTGCTATTTATGAGTTAATTCCCCACTGGCCATGATTCTATGATTCTAGATTACTATTTCTATGAATTTGATGTATTACCATGTGCTGTCCTTGCTTAATCGCTCTGGATTAAAAGTGTCAGCTAAATGCCTTTTAATTGTTAAGCGTTTACAAACATAACTGCTTGTGGTTTCAGGGTGACTCTGGTGGTCCCCTGGTGTGTGAGAAGAATGGAAAATGGATCCTGGTTGGGGTCACTTCCTGGGCCCTTCAAGGCTGCCCTACCAACAAGCCTGCTGTTTTTACCAACGTCCATACCCTGCTTGCCTGGATCGAGAAGATCATGGCTGATAACCCGTAAACAACTGTTATACTCTTTTTGGCATCAACACAAAATGTCTGGGTATATTTGTCCTTGATGCTGTGCATGTTGTTTGTAGGGATACAGTAAATGTGCATTGCTTATTGCTAATAAATCTTGGAATTGCAGGTGTGTACCAGTGGTCAATTATTATTAGTATGGTGGTATAGTTCTAGTCCAGATTTCTTAATATTATTTTCTTCCTGGATACACTTGTAACCCAGGTTCCAAATAAGAGTCAATTATATGGTGATAAAAAGTCAAATGAATGACTACCTGTTATGCATACTGGTTTAAATAACTCATGGTTAATTCATTGCATCACATGATCTTGTTTAAAAACAACAATAAATAGTTGGTTCATCTACAGTAATACATATGCTTAAAAAGGTTGTAATTTCATGATGTATGGTGTAAAATGTGCTAAAAACATTTTATGTGTGAGGTTAAAAAATCGGGCTTGAACAAATCCCTTTAAGAGCACTCCACTATAAATGGAGCACTGCCCCTTTAAGAGCCTCTTCTTCCTGCTACAGACAGTGTGTGATCAACAGCACAGAGAGTGACCAGAGGAGAAAAACGTCTGATAAAAGACAGTTTTGAACATTTATTTTCGAGATTTCAAGTGTTATTTTGTACTTTATGAGTGTTTGAAGGCCTAGCCAGGTTAGCAAGTGTTTAAGTCAACAGAATCCTATGCTTGAGAGAGACAGCAAAAACGAACTTTGTTTGCTAACAGCTAAAGCTAACTGGCTGCTGCAGCTGACCAGCAGCTGAAGACAGACAAGAGAGATAATGAGTGGGTTCCTCTTCATGTGAGGCAACACACAACATCAGATGGCGAGCTAGTGGAGACCCAGGAACTGAACTGAATCTACAGAAACTGAAACATCAACTGGATCACCTGCAAGGTTTGACCCAAGTGACTTGACTCTGACTGACTATCATTTTTGAACAGAACCCTGACTAACTTTTTGAAAGGATACTTTGGACCAGGAAACTGAACTGTTTTGATCTACTGTGTTAATTGAACACACTAAGGAAGAGCTAGCTACATTCTGAAAAAAGTGACATTTCATTTGAAAGGTTTACATTGACAATATTGCACTGATTTGATCATTGTTTTTGTTGTTGATTGATATTTTATTTTATTTTATTATTTTATTTAAAGGTTTAACTTTAAGGACATTTAAGGTTAAAGGGGGGGTTTAAAGGTACTCTACCTCACTTTATTGAAAATATATATTTTTGTTTAAGGTTGAAGGGGAAGTTTAAAGGTACTTACCTCACTTTACTGAACCATTTATTTTTGATTGATACTTACCTACAGTATTTACATGCATCCTGAATAAGGTCATTAAGGTTAAGGGGAGTTTAAAGGTACTTACCTGACTTTTTGGAAACATTTATATTTTGATTGAAAGGTGCTAATATACCTGAAAAAGGGATTTTTACCTGAACAAGGGATTTATTTTTTGAAGGTTGTTACCTGATTACCTGAGAAAGGGAATTTAATTTAAAGGTGTACTTCACTTACCAGGTTACCTGTGAAAAAAAGGGTTAACTGTTACTCACCTGTTTACCTGAAAAGAAAAAAGAAGGGTTAACTCAAGAAAAGAAAATAGCTGAAATAATAGGACTTACCTTTTAAAATAGGCTACAAAACAAAATAGAATAAAGACTGACCGGTCATAAATAGAACAAAACTTAGTTTAACTGAACTGAACTAAACATTTAGTTGGTAAACTAAATAGAACATTAAACCTAGAAATCTACTCTGAAAAAGAAAGTGGTTGAATTAAGGGTTTTTGAGAATTTCCTACCTACCTACCTCCATCATTGTACATAGTTTTATTGAATGCATTCCACTTTTGCCATTTCTACTTTCAGTAAACTTGTCGACATATTATTTACATTTAAGCCTTTGTCTCTGGTCTATTCTTTTAGCCACCTCCTTACGAACCTAGAGTGCATATCCATGAAGCGTATATCCTAGTCCAGTAGCATATATATTAGTTGCCTGTGATACAGTGACACGAGTGCTACACACTCATAGCCAATCAGGAAGCAGAATTCTCAGTGATGTCACCATTATGCGATACAAACAAGGTATGGTTGGCGAACTGGCCGGGCATGCACCATTGAAGCTCATAGGAGCCAAAACTGGAACCGGAAGTTGTGTGAAATGCATTGGAGTCTATGTCAGCCTGATGGCAGCCAGCTGTGAATACATTATTTCTGAATGATTGCGTCCTTTGTCAGTTAATCGTGTGACGGCCCCTAGGGCCTTATAGGATTAGGTGGGTGTGTGCCTGCATTAACCATCGGCTTGCAGTGCTGGATTGGAGGGTGGAGTCGTGAGGCAATCAGCTGAGGGGAGACACCTGGCCAGTGCCTCTCCAAACAGTATAAAATACCTGCTTGCTTCTTCCTCCTCAGTCCTCTCCACGCCGCTGGAGCGGCCAGACGTCAGAGAGCAGCTGTTCTTCTTTGCTATTATGTTACTTTAGTTTGGGTTAATGGGCAGTTTGTTTCCCTGCCTTTTGAGTTGGAAACTCTACGTTTTGCTTAATTTCTTACATTTAGTCATTCTGTAATTAAAATTCACACTTATTTTGCATTTACCTCTGTGTCGTCTCCCCTTTTTTGAGAGACAGCCGCTGATACGAACGACCTACGGCCTGGTCGCGACCTAGGCCACGACCTGGAGGTCGTAGGTCCCGGTTCTGGAGGTCGTAGTTCGCGGTACATACTTGTTAGGTCGCGGCCGGTCTAGTTTCGCGACCCCCGGCCGTGGTTGCGCCACCTCGGTCGTCCCCGGGCCGTTGTTGCGCGATCGGGCCGTTGTTCAGCGACCTGGGAAGTCCGCGGTCGTATTTAAAAGGTCTTTTTGCAGAATATTCTAGAGCAGCAGCGCTATTCAACCTTTTGAAGCTTGTGATTGGCTGAACCGGAGGTAGGAAGCGCTCCATTGTAGTCACTTGGACCGCGCGAGGTGCACCAAAACCTATCCTTAACCCTAACCCTAACCCCAACTCTAACTCTAACCCTAACCTTAACCCTAACCCCAACTCTAACCCTAACCCTAACCCTAACCTGCCGACACTGAGTAGCTAACCTGCCGACGCTGTTGAAAACGAGCGCTCCTTCCCTTAGCAAGCGTAGAGTTTCTAAACTCGCGTCCCTTCCCTTAGCAAGCGTAGAGTTTCGATCGCGGCGCTCCTTCCCTTAGCAAGCGTAGAGTTTCTAAACTCGCGTCCCTTCCCTTAGCAAGCGTAGAGTTTCGATCGCGGACTTCCCAGGTCGCTGAATTACGACCGAGATCGCGCAAAACCTCCAGAACCGGGACCTACGACCTCCAAGTCGTGGCCTAAGTCGCGACCAGGCCGTAGGTCGTTTGTATCAGCGGCTCTTGCTGCCTTTTTTGTGGTGGTCCTGGAGCCAGACCATCACAATCGGTCCAGGAATATAAAAAAATAGAATACAGGTTGTTTTCCAATCAATATTCTTTTGTTTGTTTGTTTCTTTATGTGCACACGGTATAATTTTATTGAGGCATCTGAACAGCGTCATGGATCGTTTCTGAGTGTTGCCAGGTTCTGAGAAGTAAGCAACCAGGCCTAGGAAAACAAGCCCAAAATACTAGGGGCCAGGCACTAGGCTATTATGAGCACTTACTGCATTGTGAACTTATAGATCTGCTATTTTCAAAAGATGTTTATACATTTGATAACTTGTCCAATTCGACATTCTGCATAATGAGCACTTTCTACTTTTGTTGCTTTCATTATATTTTGATACCAATACCAATTTTCAATTCCTGAGTTTAAGTTGTGAGATTATTTCTAAATTGCAGTATTGATTGATTGATTACTTACAGTTTGCAGAGACAGGTACAGAGAATTAGGCCTACAGTACATTACAAGAGCTGCTAAAATATCTTTCGCAAAAACGTATAAGTATGGCTTGTTTCCATGGGGTCCTTTGTACTCAATTGATCGAAACATTGATAATATTTGTGATACTTTTACTCAAGTAAAAAACGTTGGTACCACCACCCCTGAGAACCACTGGTTAAAACAATGAAAAGCCTAATATCCTATTCAAAGTAGCCTAGTCTGTCTTTCAATGTTATATGAGATACATAACGTGGTTCCTGTGTAAATAATCTGAAAAGCTTACTAGGATCTCCTTTTAGTTAACCTTGTACCAATGATTACAAGTACTGTCATGAAACTGTACGTTTTCCAGGCTTCTAATACATTCTTCAATCAATAAAAAATAAATAAATAAGCAACTTGTTCACTTTAGAACGGGTCTTCAATGTGTTCAGGCCAGGGACCTTCAAAATGATGGGGAGATGGAGCAGATCCCCTTACCACCTCGTAGAGCAGACCTGGGCATTGTGCGGCCCGGGGGCCGTATGCAGCCCTTTGGTTCACTCTGACCGGCCCTTGTAGGGTTAATGGCACATTACAAAATAAACACATTTTCTCATTTTACCTCATACATGGACTAAAACTGCATTTCTTTTATTTTGAAGTTTTCTATTAACGTATATGGAAGAAGAAGCAATGCGTACATCAGCATGTGTGTGTGATCATTGGATGTTGTCTCAATAACAAGCAGGTGGTCAGACTGGTCACAAGTCAAAACGACCTGCCTTACCCATCAAAAATTCGATGCAGAATGCCGGGTTTTCAACACAAATTGGACTGCAAAGTATTTATTTACTGAAGTAGGAAGGTAAAGCCGTGTGTTTTGTTTGCGGGGAGCACATCTTGCGGGGAGCACTGCCTTTTGGCCTGGCCCTCCACAATATTTTCTGTTGTTCTAGTGGCCCCATGGAAAGAATAATTGCCCACCCCTGTCGTAGAGGCTATAACATATATTGTAGGCTATATTGTTAAAATTGTGTTTCATATGTAACATATTCATTCTTTTATTTGAAACATACATGAGTAGACTAACATACCTTATTAAAAAATACACACACACACAAAAGTCTGCAAACAAATAGGCAACAATCTCGACTAGTCAATCAATATTCAGTATTCCATTTTTTTTTAAATAGCAAAATAGCAGATCTACAAGCTCAAAATGTGTTGCACTGTGTGACATTAGCCTGGATCCAGCCAATAGACCCGCCCACTCTCTGAGTGAACTGCTTCTCTTGGTCTGGATATGTCATATGACGAGTCTCTTGATTCGGTTCAAAGCCGTATCTTGGCGAACCGACCAATGAATTCAAAGCAAGACGGAAAAAAATCTACAGAAACAGTGGAGGGAGGGGTGGCTGCGTGGCTCACCAGAGTTCTTAATTGCTCCCTTTGAACTTCAAAAGGACTCCGAACTGCAGGCATTGATTGAGCCATACAAGTGTCGAGTAGCTCGTTAGTGATTCTCTCTAATCAGTGAAACATCAAAGACACTGACCTGTTGGGTGCATGTCATTGAGGGGAGGGGGAGGAGGGATTGTTTTGTGTGCAAAAGTCAAACACAACCCTCCCACCAGATCGCTTGTGATTGGGAATTTCAAATTTTAAATCCCCTCCCCTTTGAAATCTCAACACAATGGCTCAGGCTCAGACTCTTAAGCTCCAGCGCAGAGTCTGAAATCAGGCTAGTGTGACATAGACGGGTTTCTTGTTTACAAACATTGAGACTAAATGCACAGCTGACTGTATCTTGTAATCAATTCCGTCCAATCCCCAAACCTGTTGTTTTGGGAGCGCTGGTTTCATTGGCTAATTTTGGTACCGGACCCTGCGCACGCATCTAGTTTTATCAGTGTAACGTGGACCAGAAACCCGTCTATAGAATTAATTTATGAACAAATAGGCAAACAATCTCAGTCAGGTAAATAGTTTTTATTGATACAAAAAACTGAAACACAACTAAAACAGAACAGTATACAGTGTGTGTATATATATATATATATATATACTAGCCCTCCCCCCGTGGTGTGAAGCAGACAGACTGTGATGTTGCTCTCTCTGGAACTGCCCACTCCCCCTCACTCCATCTCTGCTTGCAGGCAGTTGGGACTGGGAGTGCGCTGCTTGTTGACGCCCATTTGTGATGTAAATCGCATCACAGGACAAAGCCGCCTACAGGACAAAATTTGGGAAAATATTTTAAACATTTGGGGATTATGAGAAGTAGAGACACATCTGAAGGTGGAAAAGTAGATGGTCAGCAAGGCTCAGGCGTTATTGATTTTTGCATTATGTTTTTTAGACAATTGAACAACTGATGAACGTGGAGTTGCAGATGGAGGGAGACACTGTTTTTGTGGTAACCCATTTCAATTAGCCGATCGCTATGCCCCTCCTAAAGCCGTCCTTGCCCAATGCCAAGCTAGGCGACAGGTTACTAAGGCGGGTGCCTTGGCAAGCTGCCATGGCGGCGTGCTTCGGTGTAGTACCGAGTCTGGCTGCTAGGAAGCTATGCTGCTATGGAGTTGGTAACAGTTCAAGACATACCCAAAGAAATAATAGCACATTTCTGGAGTAGTGGTTCGGAAATATCCGAGAGAACAAGGCAGAAAGGATTGCAATATGCATTTGAAAAATACATACACACCATTATCTGTCACCGGAGTAATGACAATGAGAAAGTATTTAAAATCGAGGCGAAAGCTCACCGGTCGCAATGCAAAAGTCAGCCACCCCACGTCTTATCCATTAATGTCGTGGATGGACACATAACAGAACAACAATGTTCTTGCATTGCAGGGTAAGTCATTAAATTATTTTATTTGAAGTTAAGGTTCAGTCATGACTTTCATAGTTTTCGCGTGTTTAAGCCCCTTATTGGTGAATCATCCTGTTTCCATTTGTTTATAGCGCCCCGGGATATTGTTCCCACATCGTGGGCTTAATAAACACCCTGGATGTTATGATGGCCCAAGTGGAAAGCCCAGGGAGATCATGTACCAGTTTGCCACAAGAATGGCACATCCCCAGGGGGGCAAAAATACAAGCAGTGCCCATATCCAGCGTGGTGGTCAGTAAAGCCATCAAGGTCCGCAAACGAAGACCTATCGACTGTCACTACACTGGGAAACGGTAAGCGTCGGGGTCGGGGGGCAGCCAGGGGTATTCATACTTTATTTACCCACCAGGGTAAGTTAACTTGCACAGTGGCAAAGCCTCATTTGAGTTAAGAAACCTTTGTTTAACGGATGCACATCATCATCAGCTCTGGTCCAATGCGTTAGTTCTCCTAGCCCGGCTATAACGCTGTGTACTCAAAGCTGGACGGTCGACTCGTTGATAATCTAATGTACGACCGTCCTGGGTGAACCGTTACCTCTGTGTGCGCAAGCGAATCCGTTCGCGTCTACATAACTACACAAACGTTCACATTTCACAAACAAAGTGCTTAATTAAGTCACAACCGATAGCTTACCGTGGCCGGTGATGTAGAAATCCTGTCCGGCATAGCGTTCTTTAATAATAATAAAAAAAAGCCTTTTTATCCGATCGTGTTGTTTTCCCCAAGCGCACCAACCCCGTCTATTGAACACTGAGATATGGGCGTGGCCTTGCAAAAATGGTTCCGGAAATACATGGGAAAACATAACACGATCGGATAAAAAGGCTTTTTATTAAAGAACACAATGCCGGCCAGGATTTCTACATTTCCGGCCAAGGAAAGCTCTCGTTTGTGACTTTATTACGCACTTTGTTTGTGAAATTTGAACGTTTGTGTAGTTTGTAGACGCGAACGGATTCGCGTGCGCAAACCGAGCTAAAGGGTCGGCCATGACGGTCGTCAGATTATCAACGACCGTCCCGTTTCAGGGTTGGAACTTATCATGAGCATATTTTTGAGGTTCACACAAACTGTAACAAAGATATGTATTGACAACCAAGTGGTATGACCGTATACCTTCTTTCATATGGGATGATTCATGGTGTTTTCTGGTTTGTTTAGGATGAGGAGCAATGCAATCAATGATGAGGACTTAAGTTTGTTGCAGAGGATGAGAGGTGCTCCCATCAGCTACTTGGCCAACAGACCCCCTGTCGAGGTAGCTGTAGGAGGAAGCAGCTACCCACTTGGAAGTGGTTTGAGCCATCAGGTATAGGAAAAGCACTTGACTGAACAGTTCAGTTTGTTTAATCCAAATTTCATTCCACATAAGTACATGGACACAAGATTGCATGTACCAACCAACCAACCATTTATTCAAAACTCATTTTTCTGGTCTGTGTCAGAGTCAGACCCCAGGAAGATTAGCTTGTCATGGCAAAAGCTAATAAACAAAACATCACATAATAACTCAAAATGTATATAGCACTTTTCTGAGAACCCAAATACATTTGACAAGGGGGGTAAGAGAGAACTAAGAATAAACTATTTTGTTTACATTAAGGGAAAGCAACCAAAAAAATAAATCACAAAACTATATATCAAAAACAAAAAAAAACAAACAAACTAATATATCACAATACTGTGTGTGCGCACACACACACACACATATATACACACACAGTATAAGATCTCTCTCTCTCTCTCAGTCTCAAGTCAAGGAGTCACTCGTCTTTGATGATGTGTGGTTGGAAGTTGGACAGCATGCTAACCACATACCATATTTGATTTATGTTACTCAGACGAGTGAGCGAGATCTGACCAGAAATAATCTTAAATTTCTTTATTTTGCCAATGGCTCTTTCCACGTGAACTCTGTGTTTAGCTATTTTTTTGGTTATCTTAACATCTGCATGTGGCATCTGACGATTGGACCTGGAAAAAGGTGGAATGTTAAGTTTCAGACCAATATCTTCCACTTCTTTTTCAATAAGAAAACCCTTATCGGTCATTAACCCATCTCCTGCATTTAGGTAGCCACAACGTATCAAACCCTGCAGTTGCTCTATGATATTGCATCTATTAAAGAGTTCTTTGTCTGAGATGGATCCAGTGAAGAGGGCAGACACATAGATGAGAGCACCTCGGGGGTCACAGGCAACCAGAGACTTGAGTGTGTTGGCAGACTTGTATGTAGAATACGTCATACTCTGCAAGACTAATGATGTAGGCTTCTCTATTTTTAGTTCTGTGCAGTCCAGTATTGCAAAGGTGTTTGGGAAGTCCTGTTTATAGTTAGCTGGCATGTTCTGTGAAAGCACATCTCTGTGCGGCCAAATGGCTAGTTGGCCAAGTCTGTCATACATGTAATCTACCCAGGAGTTAAAAAGTGTGCTGACAGTCTGAACAGGAATGTGAAATTTATGTGCCAGATCTTTGTGGTTAAAGTTTTGCCGAAATTTCATTAATGTGAATAAAAACTGACAACGCAAGGGCATTAATCGGATATGTTGGTCTACTTTTAAGTATGTGAGAGGAATGGGTGTTAGTGGGGCATCTGGATTATTAGGCAGTTTGAAAAATTCACACAAGTCGTTGAACTGATCATATGTGAATCCGGTGTTGTAATGGAAATAACCTGGGACTGAACTTTCATGTAATGTTTCTGGAGTGGTTGCACGTGCAGTTTCAAGTTGTTTTCTGAGCAGCTGGATGTGGGCATCCTTTGCATCCAGGTCCATTTTCTGTTGTTCCACTGTGTCCTTGAGGGTTGTCAGCTCCTCTTCATGGTTGAATGTGAGATGATGTGCCTCTGTAATGGTACAAATAACAAAAAAGAAAAACATTTAATCATGCGTTTCATTGTCTCCCTTATTACAGCTTCCTCTCATCTGCACAGCTCAACCAACACCACCTGCAAACCACCATTTCCCAGACTTTCCACTACCACCACAACCAACAGATTTCTGTACAGTTCTGAATAACAATGAATGAATTCCTACAATAACATAACCATCACTTTGTCTGAGGCAATCAACCTAGAACTTCAAACCAGACAACAGAACTCATCAGACCTCTGGCATCTGGCACGGACTCCACGATTAACATCAAGTAATTTTCATAGAATATGCTCCAGGAGAGCCAACCATGAAAGTCTGGCTACTGCCCTCAAGACCCCTGTAAGAAGAACCAAGGCCATGAAAAGAGGGATAGACCTTGAGTCCACTGCAGCAAAGCAGTATTCTGAGATTACAGGCAACATTGTACTACCATGCGGCTTTGTAGTCAACCCACAAGCTCCTCATCTAGGCACTTCACCGGACGGGAAAATCATTGAGAAGAAGGGGGATACGACACACTATGGCCTTTTAGAAATAAAGTGTCCATCAAAAGACAACATTCAAGAGTGTGCGTATCTAAAGATGGGAGCAGATGGGAGCTACAAGCTCAAAGAAAGCCATGCCTACCACTTCCAAATAATGGGCCAGATGGGACTCACAGGGATGCTATGGTGTGACTTTCACGTGATGTGCACAAATGACTTCCACCTTGAGCGGATTCATTTTGATACAGTTAAGTGGTGTGGGATGAAAAAAAAATTAGACACGTTTTTCTTTGACTATTTTGTTAGTAGCCACCAGGGTTAAATAAATGCACTTACCACTGATGGGGAGGTTTAAGGGGGATGCTGGTGCACTGTGTTGTTGTTGTGATGCACTTTCACTGAGGTTTGAGGTGCATGCTGGGGCACTGTGTTGTTGTTGTTGTTGTGATGCACTTTTACTGAGGTTTAAGGGGGATGCTGGTGCACTGTGGTGTTGTGATGATGCACTTTCAGTGATTGTTGAGGTGGATGCTTCAGCAATCGGTTCACTGCGGATTCTGTAACACACACACACACACACACACACACACACACACACACACAAAGACTGACTTTTGCATAGCGATCGGTGAGCTTTTGCCTCGATTTAGGATTTATTTACTCATTGTCATTACTCCGGTAACACATTATGTTGTGTATGTACATTTCAAATGCATTTTCGTTTTCCTTTCTGCCTTGTTCTCTCGGATATTTCCAAACCACTACTCCACAAACATCATCATAACATTAAAGCACTATGAAATCAACTACTATGTCCTGATTTGCACAACAAACCTTTTGGCTGGAGGGTTTCTGCAGCCTCCCAAAAGTTTCCGTCTTTGCTGACCGTCAAACACAGGCATATTAGCAGCTACAGGATTGGGAAAGTCTGGCGTTGGTTGTCCATCCACAAAATGCTGAGAGGGGGAGACCAGTGATAGCGTCTTTGTTTACAACTTGCCTCAAATGACACAATACTGTCCTTACTCAAATGTTAAAACCAGTGATGCCGTGGTCTTGGGTCGCGCGTCGCGCACCCGACGATCCATATATTTTCTCAGCCGGGGTCTCGCACCCCCCCCCCCCCCCTCCACAAGTTAACACCTCGACAACTGTTTTAACAAAGAAACGAGCCTATATGCATATTATCAATAGGTAGGTGTTTTGAGCGACGTTCGAGACCCTCCCAAACATTGAATCACCACTGCACCACTGGTTAAAACAAGCTTTTATTCATAACCGTAACAGCAATGTATGTGGCATGCAAAAACTGAGTGGTGTGTGTGTGTGTGTGTGTGTGTGTGTGTGTGCGCGTGCGTGCGTGTGTGTGTGTGTGTGTTTAACTAGATTGTTAGCGTTAGCATCTTACCTTGGAACAAACGTAATAGTTAGTAGTTATCTTTGCTGGCGTCAGCGGCTTCAGCGAGTCAGATCTTCCGCACTGTTTAATCCATAAAATACATTTCTCCAGCTGTGTTTTTGGTTTGGGGAAAGGGAAAAAAACAACACCACCCTCCAAACGTTCCGGATATCTTGCATCCGAGTTGCATTTCAAGTATACGCACCGCTTAGGCATTTTTGCTCTTGACAGCTTGGGAGCTTGCCAAGGCACCCGCCTTAGTAACCTGTCGCCTAGCTTGGCATTGGGCAAGGACGGCTTTAGGAGGGGCATAGCGATCGGCCAATTAGGTAGTGTGATATATATGTGTAGAAAAGTGTCATATTGGTCACCAACCCTCCTCCTGGCAAATCACTGACTTGGCTCCACCCATCTCTCACCTGCACTGATTCACCACACCTGCACCCACTCAGCCCTAATCAGTTACCTGGTGACTATATATACTGCCCCAATGCTCAGTCAGTCAAGTTTCCCTTTGGCAGCAGCAACAACACTCATGGAGAGCCTGTCCTGGAAGAACCTTGCCCTTGTTTATGGTCAATGAAGTGAGTTCCATGTTTGCCTATATGACTTGTAATGTTTGTCTAATGCCTATATGACTTGAAATGTTTACCTGAATGTCGAGCCTTGGCTTGTTTCATATTGAGTTGTAACATTGTATTTTTTATGTGTAGTCCTTATGCCTTACAGAGTATTGACCTTGTGTTGCCATTTGTATGTATTTACTCTATGTTCTCTTCTGTCTATTTTATAGAATAAAACCATTAACTTTATAAATCACAACCATCTGGAACTCTTCTTCTTCGCACTCTGACCGGTGCAGCCAAGGCAGTGTTGAGCCCCAAACCCTAGAAAGATCCTACCCTTTCTAACTATATATATATATATATATATATATATATATATATATATATATATATATATATATATATGAACAGTTTAACCCATTTAAACCGAGAAAGCATAAATATGAGCTACACCTCCACTTCTGGGGTGGAACAAAACATTTAGAGATGGTGCATACATGGTGTCAGTGGTCAAATACAATTGTGGGGGTCCTTGACATGAAAAAGTGAGCACCACTACTGTTATGAGATACATAGTTTCCTGTGTAAATACGCTGAAAAGCTTACTAGGAATGAAATATGCAACCTATGCAACTTCTAATAAAGTCTTCAATCAATCAATCAATCACTAATATACGTTTTTCCAGAAAACATTTGTAGAAGAAAAAGACAACAAATCGTAAAAAGATTCTAAAAATGGTGGCATGATAAATGCCTAAATGCTCAATATCTAAATAAATGTGACAGCAGCTGACAACAGCTCTAATCCCACAAAGGGGACAATAATTACAACTAGAACATATTGTTCCTTCGAAACAATTGTGGGCTCGCTTCAAGCCAAAAAACAATGGCTATAATAGTACAAAATGTCAAGATTGCAGGCAGTGCTTTCTTTGACGTTACTGACGTAAAATGGTAATCGAACTACAATGCAGACAAGCTAGTCCCCCCAGGAATCCGCAGAGAAAAAAGTCTTGACTCCGCGGAGAACAATCCTGATTCTGCGGAATTCTGTGGAGAACAATTCTTGATTGCGCGGACATTAAAAAACTACCTAAAATTACCAGTTAACAAGCAAAAAATTATATAGTTCTAATAATCAAGTAAAACCCTTCATGAAATAACTACAATTAATTTTAATTAGTGGTTAGAATAATACAATATTCGAATAATCATTTAATCAAAATAAAATTCTGATATTAAATCTTTTTTTTTAATTGTTATTGTTTTTAATAATTACTTTCTGTTGCAAAGACTATATTGTCTTCCAAACCATATCCATAGTAACCACGTTTTAGAGGATAGCCTACCTACTACCTATGGGTGTAATATTTATTTATTCTCTTCTGCATTAGCATTGTTATTGCCAGGCATAGAGAGGAACTACAGTTCAGGTCAGGACACAGTTTCTGTCAGGAATGTGGAGACAGTGGGACCATCCAGCGTCAGTGCAAGTAGCAGGAGGGAAGCTAAGCTATTCCCCCAGGCTATATATGAGGTAGCCACTGGCCAGACCATCGTTTTATAATAGTAGTAATAACTACTCCCGCCGCTCTGCCGCCACCTGCGACTGTTATTCCGCGGACGTCAGAAAAGTCCGCGAATGGGCGAGAAATCGGCGGTTGGTCGCGAATTCTGCGATAAATTCCGTGATCGCAGAATCGCAAACTGCTCAAAATGATATAGCGCCCCCCTTTGGACAATTGGGGTAAGATTGGTTTCAGTGATATTTGGACTAACCCTCTACAGTATTTATGAAAATGTGACTTTGCATGTATGTTTTAGAGGCAGAAGAATAGTTAGCATAAAACTGCAATATTCATTGAATTATTACAAAATTTCAATTTAAAATGAATCTGATTAGACAGAACTTTAGATATCGTTCCAAAGTTCATGTAAAAAAAGTTCTGTGCACTTGATCCCAGGATAAAAACATGTTTAAGTGTTTTAACTTTAACTGCTCAAAATGGCGGAAAATCTGAGGGCGGAGCTTACTTGATAAAAGCAAGTTGCATGTCTTCAAGCCAAACGAGGCATGACTTATGCCCATTTAAAGTTTGAATTTTCAAACGCTTCGTAAAGCGCCCCCCTTTGGCCAATTGGAATAAGATTGGTTTCAGTGATATTTGGACTAACCCTCTACACCTTTGCCAAATGTCATGAACATGTGACTTTACATGTATGATTTAAAGGCAGAAGAATGATTTGCATAAAACCGCAATATTCATTGAATTATTACAAATCAAACCTCGGTTCGAAGTGGAGCTGTGAATTTGAGCAGTTCCAGATCTATGTTTTTGATTCTATGTGTTTTAGATCTATGAATTCTAAGTGTTCTAGATATATAAATTATATGTGTTATAGATCTATAAATTATATGTGATCTAGTTCTATATTTTTTAGATTGATTCTATGTGTTCTAGATCTATATTTTTACATCCTATGTGTTCTAGATCTCTGTGTGTGTGTGTGTGTGTGTGTGTGTGTGTGTGTGTGTGTGTGTGTGTGTGTGTGTGTGTGTGTGTGTGTGTGTGTGTGTGTGTGTGTGTGTGTGTGTGTGTGTGTGTGTGTGTGTGTGTGTGTGTGTGTGTGTGTGTCCACATAGCCATGGACATAGCTGTTTATAGGGAGCCGGGTTTAACCGCTCCAACAACATCTGATACAGCATGTAAATGGTCCCACCCACAAATTGGGACACACCCTTGATTTAGTACTCTCTCATGGTGTCCTGTTGTTGGATAACTTGAACATTTTAGAATTCCCTTCCTCTGACCATAAAGCTGTGCTGCTCTTCCATACCATGCTCCCTCCTCCAGCTCCCATCCCACGAACATTCTCCCACTCTTGGACTTTCACCTCAAATTCCAGTCATCACTTCCGACAGGCTTTCCAAGCTACCCCATCTGACTCCACTATGCTCTCCTCACTGTCAGTTGATAATTTAGTTGATGATTTTAACAGTGCCTATTTACATATTCAGTTTCATGACAGTACTTGTAATCATTGGTCAACTAAAAGGAGATCCTAGTAAGCTTTTTGGCTTATTTACACAGGAACCGTGTTATAACATTGAAAGACAGACTAGGCTACTGTTATGAATATTATATATATATTATATATAAATATGTTATGACCCGCACCAAAGGTCTAGGGCAGAAGGGTCAGGACATATTTCACACCTAAACCGAGTTGCAAAAATAGATATAATTTATTACAATATAGTCTGTTTAGGAGTGTTTTACAAAATGTCATTTCTTTTCATTAACAATATCAAAAGTAGAAATATATATATATCGATAGATGGTAGTGCGCGTATCTAGAATATTAATAGATAATATATTAAGCTACTAGGAGTGGATATCAGTTAATTATGAAGAGCATTTTAGTCAGCAGGTTATTAACAAACGGCGCAAGGCCGTGGCATGGCTTGATGCTACTATAAAACAATTACACAAACAAAAAGGGTCAGTCTAAACACAAAATACAAAGCAACGAAAATAATAAGCTAAATAAGAGGAAACGAAAAATACAATAACTTAACCAAACGGAACCTTTCCTAAGGGTTCAGAACTCAACAATAACTCAACACAACAGACAATGGGGTGGCTCAACGGGGAGGCAGCTGGCAAGGCTAAACTCGGCGTGGCATGGTGGACTCCGCCATTTTATAGCAGTGGCAGTGGGTGGGGACGTCTCCCCTTCCGCTGCCGTCACTCCTCATCCTCGTTCTCCAGCCGACCCATCTCATGCTCCCCACCATTTGCTGTCGCTGCATAATAATACTCATAACAATAACAGTAAATAATAATAGGGCACCAGCCCTGATAGTCAGGGAATTTTAATAAAACCCTGTGAATAAATTCCTTACCAAACAATTTCTTCACCAATGTGTTGGTAAAGGTGTCTAGTAACATATCTAACAAAGATTGAAATTCAACATCCCTAGCAAAATCTTTGACAGCTAGGGTAATTCTGGGTCTCATTCACTTCTGTACTCTGTACTATAAGGGAAAAAATCACTCCCAAAAATATGCTTTAAGTGGGGTGTGAGGGGTCTAACTAGGTGTTTTTAATTATTCTGAATCCATTGTAAGTAATTGTTTTGCACGAAAAACATTCTTTGGGACAAAAATTTACCCCATACACCTTGTGAAAAGTTTTTTTGGGTCTGTTTTTAGCCCAAAGAATGTTTTTCGTGCAAAACAAATGCTTGCAATGAATTCAGAATAATTAAAAACACCTAGTTAGACCCCTCACACCCCACTTAAAGCATATTTTTGGGAGTGATTTTTTCCCTTATAGTACAGTGTATATTAAGTGAATGAGACCCAGAATTACCCTAGCTGTCAAACATTTTGCTAGGGATGTTGAATTTAGATCTTTGTTTGAAATGTTACTAGAAACCTTTATGAACACATTGGTGAAGAAATTGTTTGGTAAGGAATTTATTCCCAGATTTGGCAGTTATTCTGCTAATTTTCCCTGACTATGACAGCTACTTTGCAAAGGATATTAGACTTGTCATTGTTTTAACCAGTGGTTCTCAGGGGTGGTGGTACCAACGTTTTTACTTGAGTAAAAGTATCACCAATATTATCAATGTTTCGGTCAATTGAGTACAAAGGACCCCATGGAAACAAGCCATACTTATACGTTTTTGCGAAAATAATTTCCGCAGTACTTGTGCTTGTACTTGTAATGTACTTTACTTCTTTGTAACTGTCTCTGCAAACTGTAAGTAATCAATCAATCAATCAATACTGCAATTTAGAAATAATCTCACAAGTTAAACTCAGGAATTGAATATTAAAGTATTGGTATAAAAATATAATGAAAGCAACAAAAGTAGAAAGTGCTCATTATGTTCCAGTTTATGCTACTATGAGCTTCAATGGTGCATGCCCGGGCCAGTTCGCCAACCATACCTTGTTTATAATATATCTTGTATAATGGTGACATCACTGAGAAAACTGCTTCCTGATTGGCTATGAGTGTATCCAGGAAGAAAATAATTTTAAGAAATCTGGGCTACAACTATAATGTGTTGCCTACAGCAACCACACTAATAATAATTGACCACTGGTACACACCTGCAATTCCAAGATTTATTAGCAATAATGCACATTTACTGTATCCCTACAAACAGCATGCACAGCATCAAGGACAAATATACCCAGACAGTTTGTGTTGATGCTGTGGTGGAATTCAAATCAATCAATAATCATGAGAAAATGACGAGACAAGTCAAATGTATATAACATGAGGACAGTGGTAAAGTAGTTCTGCCAAGAAGAATGGTCAGTTATACTGTGTGGCTTCAAGGCCTCTGGAGACGAGCTGTACCATAACAAGATTGCTACTCAGTCCTATTGAGACATCTAGACTACTACAAGCTATCCAGTATCAATGATGTATCATAAGAGCTAGATATTAATATAATCAATGAATACATGATCTACTCTATAACGTCACACATAATCAATCATGATAATCTCTAATCTACTACAATGCCAACTAGAACAGGTGTTTAAGCATGGTCTCCTCGATCCAGGCAACCAGGGTGGGGACGTTGGTAAAAACAGCTGGCTCGTTCGTAGAGCAGTTGTGAAGGGCCCAGGAAGTGACACCAACCAGGATCCATTTTCCATTCTTCTCACACACCAGGGGACCACCAGAGTCACCCTGAAACCACAAGCAGTTATTTAGCAGACACTCTTAATCCATAGCGATTAAGCAAGGACAGCACATGGTAATACATCAAATTCATAGAAATAGTAATCTAGAATCATAGAATCATGGCCAGTGGGGAATTAACTCATAAATAGCACTGCTCACTTCACATGCGTGACTGACACATGAACATGAGCTGCAGGTTTTCAGAACGTCATAAACCACATGAGACTGACACAATATGTAGTATGAAAACCTGCTGATCATGTCTGTCTGTCTGTCTGTCTGTCTGTCTGTCTGTCTGTCTGTCTGTCTGTCTGTCTGTCTGTCTGTCTGTCTGTCTGTCTGTCCGTCCGTCCGTCCGTCCGTCCGTCCGTCCGTCCGTCCGTCCGTCCGTCCGTCCGTCCGTCCGTCCGTCCGTCCGTCCGTCCGTCCGTCCGTCCGTCCGTCCGTCCATCTGTGCGTGCGTGCGTCACGCGTCATGACACACTCCATATATGGCCAAGACATCTCTCCATATATGGAGCTGGCCAATACCTCTACATCTGACCACGGACTACATTTATGGATATAGCTGACCTGTTCTGACATCACAATGATAATGTTCCCACAAGATTATTAATGTGAGAGTTCAAGTGGTTAATGTAAACAATAAAAAAATAAGTCCCTTTCACAATAAAGATTTGGTATGCCTGCAACAATGTGTAGTTATCACCTGCCTCCCCCTTTCTGAAGAAAAATGTGGATGTCCTAAGGAGTAGGTTTGCGCTTTACACTCACAATGCAGATGTTAGCTCCAACACCTCCGGCACAGAGCATCGAGGGGGTGACCCGTCCCCAGTACCAGTCACTGTTGCAGTCCCTGAAGCTAACGAGGGGCACACAAGCCTGCTGGAGATTTTCTGCAGGCTTTTTAGCTGGAACAAAAATAATACACAGGATTCATGTCTTGAACTGTCTTGTGCACATTGGCACAAGACATAACTAAACATTACAGAGAAATTCAAGGTGAAAACTAGAAATGTGGAGATTAATCTAACTTTATTATTTTGTATGAAATCATTTTTAAGCTTTGTGGTTTTTACATTTGTTTTATATTGTGAACAAGACATTTCAAACTGATATGGTAAGCCTACCTGCCTTGTGTGTACATGCTATTCTAGATCACTGTATGCCTACTGGTAAAATTGTCCCAATCTGTGGTTGAGGCATGAAAAGTATTTCATGTTGTTCACTCACAGCCCCAGTGGGTCCGGCCCCAGCCGGTGACCACACACTCCGTGCCGGGAGGAAAGATGTCACTGGTATCAGGTAGACGCACAAGGGACACATGGGGGTCGATCTGGGCAGGTTCTTTCAGTTTGATCAGTGCGATGTCATTGTCTTTAGTTTTGTCATTGTATGCGTCGTATTTGAAGACCTACCGGGGAAATGACACAGTCATCTTAGCTGTTAAAAGGATCCCTGTCTAATAAGCCTTTTATGCCTTAATACAGTATATCGTTTAATTGCCCTCTGTAAGAAAAATGTAAACGTCCTTAAATATTGTATTTATTTTAGAATAGTTCATCTTTTACTCAGTGTGGGACAATGCCCGTCGTAAGTTGATGATGTCATTTGTCCATGTGTGGTCTAGTCTAATTTCTTATTTTTTAATTTGTAATCTTAGTTATAGACGGCAATAGGCTTATTATCCATGGATACTTTTGAGGAGTATTATGTGCAAGAAGCCAGATGTTGCTGCGTGTTGATTGAATGCCTGGTTTTAACAATGTTTTACAATCTGTAGCACCACACACACACACACACACACACACACACACACACACACACACACACACACACACACACACACACACACACACACACACACACACACACACACACACACACATATACATACATACATACATACATACATACATACATACATACTTGCGTGCGTGCGTGCGTGCGTGCATGCGTGTGTGTGTTTGTGTGTATATTATATGAATGTGTTGTGTCTGTATTACAGTGTATCATGCAATATAAAACAGACCACCTACCTCTAGAATTGATATATTGTAGGGTTTCGGAACGTTTATGATGTAGTCCTTGAGGTTGTGCTGGCCCAGGATTACACGGTCCTTATCACTGAAAAGATGGTAAGAGATTTATGGAAAATACTTGTATGAGCCTCAGGGACCTCAGTGTAGTCTGTCTCTCCCACACAAAAGAAGAACACTAATTCACCCTTTTTTAGCCTTCTGGTTGGTCCCTGACTGACCAACCAGCAGGCTCTATCTGCCTTGTCCCGCCCTGGTTCCGCATTTTTTATAAACATATATTTATTTTTTTGCTAAAACATAACAATAACAATATGAAGCAACTGAATTAAAATAGTAGAGGATGGAGTGTCCCACCCAAGACACAGCAACCAATGGGTGTTAAGAGAGGGTGGGACAATGAGCGGGACTTGACAAAGGGTGAATTGGTTTAGTCGTAACAGGTTGCTTTGTGGTTTTGTATCCATGTTATTCTTATTTTGTTCTCATCTTATTTTATTTGTTCTAATATGATGAAATAGTGTGAATGTATCTATTATTGATTACCGGGATACTACGTGTCTGTCTGTCTGTCTGTCTGTCTGTCTGTCTGTCTGTCTGTCTGTCTGTCTGTGTGTGTGTGTGTGTGTGTGTGTGTGTGTGTGTGTGTGTGTGTGTGTGTGTGTGTGTGTGTGTGTGTGTGTGTGTGTGTGCGTGCGTGCGTGCGTGCGTGCGTGCGTGCGTGCGTGCGTGCGTGCGTGCGTGCGTGCGTGCGTGCGTGCGTGCGTGCGTGCGTGCGTGCGTGCGTGCGTGCGTGCGTGCGTGCGTGCGTGCGTGCTTGCTTAAGGTCTCAGTTTTGGAAATGCTACAGTACTGTATGTGGATACTGGATAGAATATAATATCTAGTTCAGAGGGAGACATTGTCTACTGTACCTGACCTTGCAGTGGGCAGCAGTCACTACCCAGCGCTCGTTGATCAGTGATCCACCACAGTAATGCTCGTGACCAGGGCGCTGAATTCAGATTAAGGTTCTGTTAGCGACAATAGGATTTCTCTAACTTAGAGTGTCTCAGTAATTCAGCTATTGCATTTAATGATATGCCATAATGCACTGTCCAGTCTATCAGTAACATTTGTGGATAATGAAATGTTACACTTAAACAAAGTGTTGTATATGATGTACCTGCAGGGAGACTTGCCAGGGCCAGGAGTGAGCCCTGGCCTCCTCACCATTGATGATACCCAATCCATCTTTGGGAAGACATTTGGGGACTTTTGGCTTGATGGTAGGAACACCAGGGTCTGAAAAACATATTATGCATGCATGCACACATGTGCATCTGTTAGCCTCATAGCATAATTGCCTTAGTCACCCTTTTGGTCAAATTAAATGCTGCATTAATTTGTGCCTTATGTCCTCAGCCAATTAGAATGTTTGTTACATTACAAAATAACGTTCTGCCTAAGTCATTTTAAGTCAACTTGTTTGATTTATCCAGAATAAAGTAACAAGCATTCTGAGGATATTGGCAATAATTCAGGGTGAATTAGCAGTGTTAGAAGAGTAGAATTAAGCTGAAATAAATGAAGGCAGATAATTGCCTCATGATTGTCTAAGTCAGGGGTCTTCAACATTTTCAGGCCAAGGACCCCTTAGCTGAGAAAGAGATGAAGCAGGGACTCCCACAAACCTTCATAGATTCCAAATTTAATTGTTTGACAGCACAATCATCCAGTTGTGTAAAGTAATTGCACAAAGTAATTGCACATTTACTTAAGTACTGTACTTAAGTAAAATTTTTAGGTATTTGTACTTTACTTGAGTGTTTCCAATTTCCAATACTTATATTTCTACTCCACTACATCTCGGATCCAAATATTGTACTTTTACTCCACTACATTTATTTGAAAACTTAGATACTTTGTAGATTATTAATACAACACATACATTAAACACTTTAATCCTACATTTCGACCATTTGAAAATAGCCGATCTACGAGCTCACAATGCGTCGCATCAAAAGATGTTTAAACATTTGAAAATGTGGAAATGGGGCGTTCTACATAATGAGTACTTTTACTTTTGGTACTTTAAGTACATTTACTTTTACTCAAATACATTTTGAATTCCGGACTTTTAGTTTGTACTTTTACATTGCAGTATTGATACTTTTACTTAAGTACAATATTTGAGTACTTTTTCCACCACTGCAATCATCACTCAGTGTATTTTGGATTCATGTCAATTTGTGTTTTCAGATATTTAACCACTTGAACCGTAATATGTAATAAACTTGACCTTTCACTCTCTACTTTGTCTGCTCTACACCAAAGCTCTTTGCCGAAAATAGCCGATCTTCATAAAGCAATTTGGATGGCTACTTTTCTACTTAATCATACAGTTCATGTCTAAACTCTACCCACCTGGGTCCTCAACCATCACATCTTCAGAGGAATGCAGGTGGACTGCTGATGCCAACTGTGTGCCTGTTGAAATGAAGGAGAGTTTTGGACCAAATTATTCAACTGACACAAAAAAGCATAATGAACACATATTTGGACATAATATGTCGAAAGGATAAAATAAAAATAAAAAATCCCATTAAAATAATATTTTGCTGTGCAACCTCCTTAATTTCTCTCAGTAAAATAAAGGAAGAAATGTTCAGTTACCTGAACTATGTGACGTTTCGAGCCTGGTAGCTCTTTCTCAGACAAACTGGACATTTTTGGTTGTTTTTAAAAGTCCCTCTGAATATCACAGTATAGGCCTATAAATGTTTACCTTGTGGAATCAATGATTGATCTTCGTCAGCTAATGTAGCCTATAACAACACAATAATGGCTAAATCCTTCACAGAAATCCACCTACCAAGTCCAATTTAGTTTTAACAATCTGATAAATATGTTTGGTTATTTCTCTTGGAATCAAAACAACAAGCTGTGAGACACGCTCCTGGCTCATTATGAGACCAGGGAGGGGTAAAAGTGAATGAAGTGAATGATTCAGAAGTTATACTGTACCTGCGTTGCAGACCAAGAAGAAGATGATCCAGATTTTCTTCATGTGTACCTCAGCTTCTGGACCTGGCTGTGGTCCAGAGTGTAGTCTTCACTGAACAAGTCTTTCTCTTATAGCTCTTTTCTTATGACGCACTTTGACGCACGTCGTTTCTCTGCAAGTCTGTGGCTTCTAGGTGTTTGCAGATGCAAAGGTGTGAAAGGAGAGGAAGCGGACACATTTCTGAGTATAACTGACCACAGTGGGTGGGGGGTGGAGGTGGGGGGGATGGGACATTAATTGCTGTTCCATTGAAATGTACCCCTAATCTGGCCCAGTGGCCCAGTGTTACCTTCATGTCTCATTCTTTACCATCGACCTTAAGCCGCTATAGCGGTGGTGATTCACAGGGAACAAGCATTTCATTCAAATAGCTGTCAACTGTCATCTTAAATGAATGTTGTACGAAGACAGCATACTTGTATTTGTCTCAGACCCTGAGCCCCGGTCTCTACCCTCTTTATTAAAAAAATTATATATATATATATATATATATATCCTTGTTTATTTCAGTCAATAGCCTAGCTATTTAGTCAAAGTCAGAGGCCAACCCTCTTACTCCTTATTGTCCCAAACAACTCTTTCAGTTGGTCTCCTTCGGCTGGCCCCTTACCTTTGGGCATCAAATACTTTTTGGTGTTTTGTTGATTGTGTTCTATGTTTTTGTATAGTTCTGCTGTCTGTGTCTGTTGTTGTTTATGTAAGTTTTGGCAGGTTTGTAAGTGTGAAAAATAAGAAAAGCGTGTTAATGATTAAAGAAAAATACCCCTAATGAAGACACAAGTAGCCTAGTATTTAAGTCTAAAATAAAAATAGAAATAAAATAATTTATAATTCATAATGTGAGGGGTTGAGGGGTGAGGGCCTGAGGGGGCTGGTGATTGAAGACTCATGGACAACTCCGTGCCTGCTCAGCTATCCTCCATTGGTAGACCATGGTTTAAGGGGCACGTCCCGTTTTGGCGACGTAGCGTTAAGGCGACGTAGCGATAAGGCGAAATACAAGTGTACTAACAGCCTTCAGGCAGCAATTAGCGATGGACGACTCTCTCTCTCTCTCTCTCTCTCTCTCTCTCTCTCTCTCTCTCACACACACAAATATAATATATATATATATATATATATAGGCTATTAAGCCTACTTGATTCATTTAACAATAAACAGCCCAAGAACGTGTGGCCAAATAAAAACATAGCCTAATAAGCGTCACCGTTTCCACATCAAATAATCTCTCTCTGTCTCTTTCTTTCTTTACAAGCAACGGGTCCATAAATACTATCCTTATCAGGTTGGAAATGTGAAGCTAAATTAATAAATAACCTAAATAAAAACAATAAAATAATGCATAGGCCTACTCCCAAGTCCCAAATGTTGAATCTAGCATAGGCATATGCGTGTGAGCCATAACTTAAACAAGAACAGATCTAACAGGATGCACAGGATTAATTTTGCCCTGAAACATAACTGTACTATCAGACAGTAAGCTTGCAAATCAGTTATTTTTGCGCACCGCACACGATTACTATGGACTATCTTACTGCCGTCCCAAGCCAGAATGGAAATTTGCATGTCGCCTTATCGGCCTTGGCAGAAAAGCGTGAATGGAAATTTGCATGTCGCCCTATCAGTACGGTAGGAGACACCATTAGTAAATTTGCCGCTGTTAGTACACTTCGCCTTATCGCTACGTCGCCAAAACGGGATAATCCCCGGTCCAGAGCTAGAACCATAGAACAGGAGATATGGCAGATTCTTCTTTGTGGGTTGAATGGAACCGGATGGGGAAGGGATGTTTTGTTTCCGGGTTATTTAGTCTCCTAGCAACTATTAGCAACTGTAGCTTGGTAGAACGATAGTTTAGAGCCATCTTAATACACTGATTAAATAAAATGCTAAGAAGGAGATATCCGTCTTTGGCAGAAGTTAGTAACCAAGAGCTGTGTTAAATACATACATGACGTGCATACATACATACGTACATACATACATACATACATACATACATACATACATACATACATACGTACATACATACATACATACATACGTACGTACGTACATACATACATACATACATACATACATACATACATACATACATACATACATACATACATAACATAAGAAAGACCAATGCCATTAAGACTCGTTTACAATCCACTTCTCTCGCTTGAACTTGACTGACTGTGTGGCTCATGGCTGAACTCTGACCAGTGTTTGTGACATCCACCGTTGGTCCACTGTCCACCCACCTTAAGATGGCCTTACACCTGCTGATTTTGACAAGATTTTGGAAAGATTGGAAATAATTTTAAAAGACTATACCCTCTCAAATATTTCAGTCTTTAGATGTGAGTGCCGCTAAAGATTTTATAAAGACTGATTCAAGATTACTTTTTATTTGCTGAAATAGGCCTATAGTAGCCATGTGCATTAATGTAAAATAACTAAGTACATTTACTTTATATTCTACTTAACTACAATTTTGACTTATTTGAGTATTTTTCCAACTTTTACTTCTAGCCCATTACATAGGATCCAAACATTGTACTTTTAGACCACTACATTTATTTGTCAAATGTATTTACTTGTTACTTTGCAGATATACATTATAATTATAAGAACCACTTTAGCCCATATTTTATACCTAAGCTGTTAGAAAATGGCAGATCTACAAGCTCACAACGCGTCCCGATGCAACACGTTGTGAGCTTGGCTTTTTTCAAACCTTTTCTACTTTTACTTTTGGTACTTTAAATACATTTCAATATCAATACTTTTGTACTTTTGTAACAGAGTATTTCTACATTGCAGTATTTATACTTTTAGTTTATTAAAATATTTGAGTACTTTTTTCCACCACGATTTGATCTCCCACTATAGCTCTAACACACGCACGCACGCACGCACGCACGCACGGCCCTACGCACGCACGGCCCTACGCATGCACGCACGCACACGCACACACACACACACACACACACACACACACACACACACACACACACACACACACACACACACACACACACACACACACACACAGACACACAATGTGTCACAATAGATGTGTCCTCAGATAACTTTGTTCATTTCAACAGTGAGTGTGCGTACGTGGGTGTAAGTACAATTATTTAGAAGACTGTGCTGTGGCTTAAACCACCAACGGATACAGGAAACATATGATGCACAGGCACACAAACTGACATTTCTGGACAAAGACAAGAGACAGATGAAGGAAACGTGTGCCTGCAAATATAATACAATTATTGTTTATACTGTGTGATTATTGTCATATAGTGACAATACAGATGTTAGCAGCATTATAAAAGCAGTGAAATTCCTCTAAAATAGCCTATTGCTAATTGATTAAAATGAAAAAGAAAAAAGACAAAAAGGTTAAAATGGTGATTGTTAAGGGTCCCAGGGCTGCTGGCTGTGTGAACTGAATGCTAACAAGGCACATATAGTTCCTCATGTAAAGACTTGAAATGTATCTTAAAATTCTAAACATTGAATGTGTCTGGAAAGTAGGAATTAACTTTTAAGTGCCTATCCCGAACTTCTTTGGGATTTCAGAACCGGGCGGTAGAGTTTGACTGATTGATTGATTGAAGAATTTATTAGAATTTGCAATAGGAAAAATTATAGTTGCATAACAGCACAAATCACTGGTGCAAGGTCAACTAAAAGGAGATCCTAATAAGCTTTACAGCTTATTTACACAGGAACCACTTTATGTATCTCATATCTATACTATAATTTTGCGAATGTCTGTCTGAGTGAGTGAGTGAGTGAGTGTCTGTCTGTCTGAAACAGCGTTTCTCCTCAGTGGCTGGAGCAATTGATCTGAAATCGCATCACAATTAGCATATGAACACACCTAACATAACTGTGAAGCCCGTTTATCACTTTCACAAATCGTATGCTGTATATTAGCATTTTTATGGTGTATCTACTATCTATTCTGCATCTAGCTTGAGGCTAATCTATTCTGCATCTAGCATGAGGCAACATGTTTAACCAGCTGTGTGTGTCTGTGTGTGTGTGTGTGTGTGTGTGTGTGTGTGTGTGTGTGTGTGTGTGTGTGTGTGTGCAGGCAGGCGGGTGTGTGTGCAGGCGGGTGGGCGGGCGGGCGGGCTGGGGGGGGGGGGGGGGGGTACAGTATCTCTGTAGCCATTAAACGAAACGGGTTTCTTACATTCATGCTCCTACATATTATCATGCAAGCACCAGTTAAAGTTACTTTCCATCCCTCATATACTGTGTGCACCCCATAACCCACACACTGCACATCATTTTGGAGCTCATATCTTTGAACGGGTAAGGGCTAGTAGTATTGAAAGACAAACAGATAAAACATAGTACTTTGCATAGAATAACATGATTTACAAAAGCAGAACAAAGGGGGGGAAGGGCGGGGCGGAATCATGGGGGCTTAGTCTATTTACAAGTCTCGAGTAGAAGCCATCTGAAGGTGACTTTTCAGACCAATTTTGAAGGTGGCTAGGGATTTGCACTCCTTTAAGGCCTGCGGAAGGGCGTTCCACATGGTGGTATAGCTGGAGAACGAATTAGAGCCTTTTTAGAGTCAAATCTAGGTTGAACATGATTAGTGGAGCTGCCTCTGGTGTTGTGATAGTGGACATCCTTGACCTTTAAGAAGTAGTTTGTGAGGTACATGGGTATCTTGGAGGTGTAGTGTTTCTTGTTCACCAGGCCCATTGCAGGCGATGCAGCGTGACTGCTGGTCGAACTGCCGGTCCCGTTCTGTGCCTGCCACGGCAATTCCGTGGCAGGTGTCGGTGCCGGTGATTGTATTTGCTCCTTCTGGGCCCATGGCCGATACGCATAAACATTTGTTTGATGGTGTGTGCCATTCATTAAAAAAGTTTAAATGTGAGGACTTTTGTGTGCGTGCGCATGTGTGTGTGTGTGTGTGTGTGTGTGTGTGTGTGTGTGTGTGTGTGTGTGTGTGTGTGTGTGTGTGTGTGTGTGTGTGTGTGTGTGTGTGTGTGTGTGTGTACATAATGTGATGGTTGTTTGTTCTTATAATTGTAGAGGTGTTAGTGGTTTTTCTGTGTATCTGTGAGTGTGACCATGTTTTTTCTTTTTGTTGTTTTTACTCTGTGTGAGCAATATTGAAACTAAGCACAGGATGTGTGGGTGGTATGGAGGGAGGGGGTTTGGTATGGTCGAACTTGTTTCTCATAAAACCTCTTCTTTTCTTGTCTCTGGCAGGCCGAAGGCGTGGCCTATAGACTATGTTCTGCACCCTGTTCGTCCGTTTGTCCATCTGTGATCAGCTAACCTGTGGCACCGTTGGCCCGATCCACAGTGTGAAACTGTGATCACACTCTCCCTGGATGCCAGAACATATTGCCAAACATCAAGCAAATCGGTACACAGTATTTATATAATAATGTGATCAAGACGGATCTGTGTAGTTCCAGACTCTGGTTTATTGTAAATTATGAAGAACAATTTAAAGCAGCCAGGGGAATTGGAAGGAAGTGAAGCAACATTTTTAAGTTTGTTGCTACTTTATGATTTGATATTTTATGATCTTTTTTACCCTATTTGTTCTGCTGGGTTAGGGTTATACTGTATATACCACCACAGAACAGGACCTTAAGGTCAGGAAGGCAGTAGCGTGGAGGGCCCTGAACGGCATGTCAAGATTGTGGTGCTCGAATCTCCCCCGACACATAAAGCTGAGCCTATTCCACGCCACTGTGGAGTCTGTCCTCCTGTATGGCTGCGAAAGCTGGACCCTGACACCCACCCTGCAGAAGTCCCTGGATGGGTGCTACACCAGAATGCTACGAGCTGTTCTGAATGTGGACCAGAACATCCACATTACCAACAAGGACCTGTACAGGCAACTGCCGAGGCTCAGCAAGAAGGTAGCAGCTAGGAGGATGAAGCTGGCTGGCCACTGCCACAGACATCGGGAGCTCCCGGCCAGCAGGCTGGTCCTGTGGGAACCAACGCGAGGGCATCGATTGAGAGGACGTTCCGCGTTAACGTATGTGGACGTCCTGAAGAAGGATGCGGGAGCTGAAAGCTCTTCGGAGCTGGCCGGGTGTATATGGAGAACCGGAAAGATTGGAGACTTCGATGGAAGCTCGTCTGAGGACGACCGAGAGAGGAACCCTTAGGTACCCAAAAGATGTAACAATAAAGTACAACCTTGAACCTTGATTATGCTACATGAATATTCATGAATAAATCAATATTTCCCCCTGAACTACGGCGTGTCATGAGGAATATCTGTTTCCATATCATGGGGTGAACATTTGCCAAAAGACAGCAGATCTACAAGCTCACAATGGATCGGCTATTTTGGCAAAGAGATTTGTCATAAATTGAAAAAGAACGCATCAAGTACAGTTCAAGTAATAAGTCTAGAGGGTCTAAGTGGTTAAAGTGAAGTGATATTGAGACACCCCTGGACCCTGTCATAGCCTAGATGACTGACCTGTCTAACAAACACTCCATTAAAGGAGTAGTTCACCTAAAATATGACTTATTTTCTATTACACACCCCATGAAGCCTTGAATTCATGGAGATTTATTTCCAGTGGAGTGTCCTACTGAATCTCCTATTGACTGATGACCCGTCATCAAATTATTGTCTCAGGAAAATGACAAAAACTAAATAAATCTCCATGAATCCAAGGCTTCATGAGGTGTGTAATTCATAGAAATTGGGTGAACTAATCCTTTAAAACAAAATGATATAACGTCAATTTGATCAATTTATACACAAGAAGGTGTATTATAATTAATAATATATTTGTTTCACTGTGGTTTGTCCAGTTGTTTGAATGTTTAATTTAATTTAAATGGTTCAGTTTTGTAAATGTACCACAGACATAAATGTCAGTAAATGTCTGTAAAATTAACAACAATGGACATTAACAACAATGGACATTAACAACAATGGACATTAACAACAATGGACATTAACAATAACAAGTCAAATTAAATCCTGCAATGGAGTATTTTTTAAATCAACACAGTGGAGGTCATGTCGCATATTGTTGTGTTCTCTGTACCAACTTCACTCAGGGTGGATTTTCACACCTTCACAACAAGTCACGTGTGTGTGTGTGTGTGTGTGTGTGTGTGTGTGTGTGTGTGTGTGTATGTGTGTGTGTGTGTGTGTGTGTGTGTGTGTGTGTGTGTGTGTGTGTGTGTGTGTGTGTGTGTGTGTGTGTGTGTGTGTGTGTACATGTGATGGTTGTGTGATAGTTGTTTGTTCTTATAATTGTAGAGGTGTTAGTGGTTTTTCTGTGTATGTGTGCTTCAAGCATTGCGTGCCATTTAGGCACGGGTCTGCCAGGATCGGGTATATGATCCAATTCACCCTTTGTCAAGGAAGGTACACCCTCAAGTTTCAACAGTGCTTGCATATAGTGCAAGACACCCTCAATCTCCATGTGGAGGAGGCAGGTGTGAGTGGTTGTCCATAACCTCGCCTCACCAGGCTTTCCTGAGAGAAAGCCTGGTATTCGTTTACTAAACAGGTCGTCTGATCCGGTCTAGACCGGATGATATCTTACGTCATTTTGTATTCAAAACGGACTACAATTTGGCCGGAACTACCGACCGGAATCAGTTTTATCCAAGTTGGCGCATGCGCAAAACCAGGTTAAAACTGATTCCGGTCGGTAGTTCCGGCCAAATTGTAGTCCGTTTTGAATACAAAATGACGTAGGACGTCATCCGCTCCCGACCGGATCAAAAGCCCGAAATTGGAAGCGATCCCAGACTAGTTGTCCATGACAGCGTTCACCATACCTTCGCCACCTCCTCCAACACGTCCAGGGCAGCCCCAACGAGGGAGGCACATTTCCTGACCAGCCAGTCCAGTCTGTTCAGGTTGCTCGCGTCCCGGTATTAATGTGACCCCTGATTCCAATATGCAACTGTAATTTATTTAGGCCATAAGAACATCCAACATAATAGAACATTAAGAATCATTTCAATATATTATCTACACATCAGTGGAATTCATACTATTCCAGGAACAATAGTTTAATCTCATGTCTGTCTGTCTGTCTGTCTGTCCGTCCGTCCGTCCGTCCATCCATCCATCCATCCATCCATCCTCAACCGCTTATCCGGAGTCGGGTCGCGGGGGCAGCAGCTCCAGCAGAGAGCTCCAAACTTCCCTCTCCAGAGCAACATTAGCAACTTCCTCCTGGGGGATCCCAAGGCGTTCCCAGGCCAGTTTGGTAATTTTTTGGGGCTTTTTCTGCCTTTATTGATAGGTGTACAGTAGGCTGACAGGAAACGGGGAGAGAGATGGGGGGTGACACGCAGCAAAGGTCGTCAGGATTGGAACTCGAACCTGCGACGCTGCAAGGGCTGGATTACCAGCCTAGGTGCTATAAATGTACTCTAATGCAAATACTGAGAAAAAGCTTGTACATTGGCCATATTTGGCACTTGGCACGGGCGTATGATGAGGAATAAAATGTGAGTGTTAGCACAGTTTTAAAAGAATGTACACAATAATGATACCCTGTTGATTGTTAAAATAGAATTAGATTCATTAGTTCTGAAACGAAGACATCCAATGCACTCTAATGGGGGGCGAGAAAAGTTAAAAGGCCTTTATTGTTAAACAGGGCTTTTTCAAATTGAAAATGTGAAAGACAAATAAAGAAAAGGTTGGTTTACAAAACATCAAGAGGTCATTCGAGGTCACAACAGTCGGCAGTGTCTCCACCTACTGCAAGCCTAAATCCAGCATAGAGGTGTTGTGTTGTGTTGTGTGAAGGTGGTGTGGACTGTGTGGATGAGAGGCATGGTGTCAGACACACTGTAGTAGGACAATAGGCCTACACCTGCACTGTGATCCAGGTACACTCCTACTCTGGAGGACTTCACACCACCTGCTGGGAGTAGTTTCAATGCCTCTGTGTCTGAAAGCATAACCTCCATTACGACAACACAGCAAGGACCAGGAATTGACCGATCGCTATGCCCCTCCTAAAGCCGTGCTTGCCCAATGCCACGTTTAGCGACAGGTTACTAAGGCGGGTGCCTTGGCAAGCTGCCATGGCGGCGTGCAGCAATAGCACCCAGCTGCAGACTAACCTGCCACAAACAAACGCACGTCCAGGAAGAAAACAATAGCCTATACTAAAGTCAGATTAACATACAGTACACAAGTGTTACCAGTTATATTTTCTCATGAAGTGCTCCTAAATTATTCCCGTGGGTTTGTGTAGGTCAGTGCAATCCGTTCTGTTTTTGTTTCAGTGTTTGTGACACGGAAGCGAGTGGGTGGGACGTTCGCGAACGAATCGAGTCTGTTGAACGACTCTTTGAAAGGAACGGATCTCAGAGATCCGGTTCACTTCAAAGAACCATAAATCCCACCTCTATCTAGCAGCCAGACACCGATGCGCGCCGCCATGGCAGCTTGCCAAGTCAGCTGCGTTAGTAACCTGTTGCTAACTTGGCATTGGACAAGGACGGCTTTAGGAGGGGCATAGCGATCGGTCAATTGTCGCTGAATCCGAATCCACTTTCCTTAACATCTTGAACCCCATTGCCCCCGCCGGCGGGGGAAAAAGGTGTTGACCTCTGAACAGCTGTCAATAAATGTCAATAAATCAATAGAGACCAAATCAAACTACAATTTCTTTGTTGATTATTGTTACAGTGGGCCTACAACATACAGTAATACTTTGTACTGTGCTTTGACTCTGTACTTAGTCTGCTCTTTTTCCCCTCTACATCAAAGCTCTTTGGTGAAAATAGCCAATCTACAAGCTCACAACGCCTCGCAGCGCGAGCCGTTGTGAGCTTGTAGATCTGCTATTTTTGGCTAAAGTTCTCAGGATATGGACACTATAGGGTTCAAGTGCATGATATAAAAAAGGAGATTTTTTTTTCTATCACACAAAGATTTGGAGGACCACCTGTAGTAACTCTGAGGCCCCCTAGGAGTCCTGGACCCCCTGTTGAAGACCCCTGACTTAGCGTCATATAGGATCAGAATCTGCTTAAAACCTATATAGTGTACATTGGTTAGATGATATACAAGGCACGATTCAAACATGTATTTTCAACATGACTTATGTTTTTTTGTGGGGGGTGGGCATTATATTCCAAATTTTGTGGAGGGCATGTCATGTAATGGTCTGTCCACCAGAGGGGGTAATCGCCCAGTCAAACCCCTACACTGATGAGTTCGATTAGTAATCAAATGATGAAGCAAAACCTGCTGGATAAGTGCTTGAGTGTGTGTTTTGTTTTGTTTTGATTTACTTTGATAAACCCTACAGTTGTCAATAAACTAAGTCTTAAATGTACTTTCATTTTTAACTTGAATGATAACAATTCTGCCTATAAGTAGACCTTGTATCAGTAAACTGTAATGTGCTGTGCTTTTCCTGTGCAAACTGCTAATAAAGTATTCCCTCATTCAAACACAGTAACCTATATTGCAGTACTACATTTCAACCTACAGAGGTCACTAGTGGCACACAAATGAATGCTGAGTGTTTTCTTTATCAAGAAATATTCACTGAATCCTTCATTGGGGTTTGTCACTTTGTCAAGTAACAATATAGTGCAGTAGTGCAGAATTTCAACAGCAATAATACATCGCAAACAATTATAAAAACAATATATGTTAAAGATGGCTTAGGTATGACTGATGTGACAATGATGATGATGATGATGAGGAAGTTTGACAGCTTTGCTGTTTTCATCTGCAAATAATAACATAAAAATTTAATTTTACACAAGTTAACTTTTTGAAGTGTTGTGAATTTTCTATGTCTACTATAGGCCTACTAATAATAATAATCAGTGGTGTAAAGTAACTAAGTATAGGCCTACATTTACTTAGGTAGGCCTACTGTACTTTTAGGTATTTGTAGCCTACTTTACTTGAATATTTCCAAATGTCAATACTTTTACTTCTACTCCACTACATTTAGGATCCAAATATTGTACCTTTATTATTAGTTACAGTAGTTTTAGATTGTTTGGCCATTTTGTCATTTGGAAATAGTTGATCTACAAGCAATAAAATATTTGTATCCATTGTACTACTTGTGAAATGGGACATTCTGCATAATGAGTAACTTTTACTTTTGGTACTTTAAATACATTTTTATGGCAATGCCTTTGTACTTTTATTCAAGTACATTTTGAATTCCAGACTTTTACTTCAGAGTATTTATACATTACAATATTGATACTTTTAAGTAAAACATTTGAGTACTTTTTTTACCACTGGTTTATGGTCTGTAATATAATAATAATGGTTGAAGCAGTGACCTGTCTGTCAAATCCAGGTTTACCAAACGGTTGAAGATAGAGATGGGACGTTCGCGAACGAATCGGGTCTTTTGAACGGCTCTTTGAAATGAACGATGGGAATCCCGAGCCGTTCCTTTCAAAATGAACAGTTGTGGGGAAAAGTGCATTCTTTACTTATCATGTAAAAGTATCAATACTGCAATACACTGCCAAAAGTAGAAGTTTGGAATTAAAATGTGCTTGAGCAAAAGTAATGGTATCAAAATGCACTCATTTTTCCAGTGAATAAAAATGTAGAAAAAACATTTGAAAACAGCAGATCTACAAGCTTGTAGATCGGCTATTTTCAAATGGCGGAAATGTATATATATAGGCTATGGCAGAAATGTATATAGGGTTGAATTGATTTGTAATTATAATCTAAATCTACATAAGTGATGATGATAAGTAACTAAAATGAGTCTTTTGAACGGCTCTTTGAAAGGAACGGATCCCAGAGATCCCGCTCACTTCAAAGAGCCATAAATCCCATCTCTAGTTCACAGTCCCTCCCAGTGGCGTCAGTTCTGAAAAAGCTAAGGTATGGCAACATGACACGCGCAAGACACCAGTCATGTTGCCATACCTTAGCAAAAGGCATGATACATTTATTTTAAGAAGTACAATCAATTTTCCCCCCGTTTCTACGGTTTCTTGGGCTGGATATGGCAGCCTGGAACGGTTGTTCAAGTGCAGCTAAACTTGGCAATCATGTTAGTAAACGTGCCACAATTAACAATAATGCATTGCACCTGTGCAGCTGACCTGCGGAACCTGGGAATATAGACAGGTTTCTGGTCCACGTCACACTGATGGGTCGGTACCAAAATTAGCCAATAAATAGAATCCATGCAGCGCTCCCCAAAACAACAGGTTTGGGGATTGGTGGGAATTGATTACATGATACATTCAGCTGTGCATTTAGTCTCAATGTTTGTAAACAAGAAACCGGTCTATAGGCTACCATTTTGTAAAATTTTGCATTTGTAGCTATTTTACTGTAATTTAGCAACACAATAACCAGAACAGATAGACAAAGAGACATTCATGGATTTATATTTAAAAGTAACTTTTATTTCCCCCCCTGGCCCCTGGACCCAGGGTACATTGGCAGCTGCATACCCATGCCATACCCAATTGATTGACGCCCCTGGTCCCTCCCCAAATTTGTACCCCGTATTGTTTCTGCCGCCTGATTGGCCTAAAGTTGCGTGCTGGGACGGCCCGCCGCACGACCACTTTATGCGCTGTTTGTTTTGCAGCCTGCGGCCGAAACTAAACTCATGGACAGCAAACAGCCGGAGGCGACACGGGAAAAACTCTCTATTAAAACAGACCGAAACGATGATGTTTTAAATCGGGGAAAAGCGTCAATTCTCTTTGAAAAGAAATCCAGCCCGGCGGAAATTTGGATTAACTTATTTTCTCTGATCTGATCTGATCTCACAGTCCAGTAAGTTTATACTCGATTCATGAGCGGACTAAATATCTGTAACTGACAGTCATTCAGAAATACTACAGCCTGCCTTCACGTGTCTGACCGATACTATGGTTATAGGAGGTTATTTCCTAACTGTCGCTTGATTTGCGTCTGCAGGATCTTTTTGAGGCAACAACAAGCAATTGATCATCTATTCTATAGATGATCTTTCAGGCTTTTTTCAGGAGTTTTTAATTGATAGTGATTTTTTTATTTTGTATTTTGCCTTCGTCGTTTTATTAAATCGATCTCGCTCTGGAAACGCAATGAGAGCCCGTCTATTCGAGGGGAGGTGAAGAACTGTGATTGATAAAGCATGCTGTGTTCACCGGTTGCACGTGGATGACAGAGCGGCGTGGATTATAACTTCATCATCACTTGCTGTAAATCTTGAAGTAAGTTACTCATTATTATTATTTTTTAATTTCAATTCAAAGGATATATGATATATGTTATATGAGATACTTTAATGGTTTCCTGTGGAAATAAGCTTAGTCTTTTCATGGATCTCCTTTTAGTAGACCTTGTACCAGTGAACTGTACCGTCATGAAACTGTACCTTTTCTATGCAAACTTCTAATAAAGTCTTCAGTCAATCAATCAATCAAAGCTGTATTGGCATGAGAAAACATACGTTTACATGGCCAGCAAGTGTTACAAGTAAAATAAAAATCACACCCGTGTGAACTGAGCGGTGGTTTACCCACCAACCCCTAGAGCTTCGAATTAATTTATATTTAAAGGAGTGGTTCGCCGGTTTTCAACCAAGTCTGTGTTCTTTTAGTCAACTACGTTCATGCTAAAACGCGTCTATTTCCTTACATTACTGTTCTGTGGACAGTAGGGGGCCTTACTACCACGTACGTCATAGACTGATTCGGCCAATGGAACGCCTGGCTATGACGTACGTGGTGGGAGGCCGTTGTAGCTGCAGAAACTACAGTAGGATTTGACCCGGTGTGGTTGCCGTAGCGTGAACGCTAGTTAGCAACAACAGTATGGTTGTTACTTGTTTCAGACATGTTTTCTACTGACATAGGGACTTGCTGGCAGAATCTTCGGTAGAACTACTTTTTATATGAACTGGAGTAGGCTATGCATTACATTAGAAGAAGGAAGAAAAAAAAAAAAAAAAGCAGCGACGTGAACCAGAGAGAAAAGACGAGGCGTCTCTCTGCCAGCTGGGACTCCACTAAGCTAACATCATACACACTGTCATAGGACCATTCTCTGCACCCAAGTTATTCTGCCCGTTTGTTGTGACTACTGCTCCATGCTGCTAGGATCCCCAAGTTGAACTGGAAGAGACAACCGAGACCCAATGGTATGTTTCATTCATGTATAACTTATTTGTGTATGTGAGTGTCATCATCAATGTGTCCTGGCATGCACATTCCTATATTAATCCCAATTACAGAATGTAAAGTCTGTAGGCCTAAGTTTACTTTAAAATATGTATGATGGCACTGATTTTACTATGTATTTAACATTAGGAGTCCACTAGTACAGTGGCTCTCAAAACTTTTATTTTCCAGTACCTCCTATGGGTCTATTTGGTCCCATTTGTAGGTCTACACTCTGACAGAGATGGAAAAAGGACTAAGATACTTGAGTAAAAGTAGGCTATCAATAATGCAATATAGAAAACGTTCTGTAAGAAGTAAAAGTACTAAAGTATTGGCATCAAAATATACTTTAAAAGTACAAAATGTTTGAAAATGGCAGATCCACAAACTCACAACACATCGCATCAACACATTGTGAGCTTGTAGATCGTCTATTTTCAAATAGCCTGTATATAAAATAGGGCTAAAGTTGATTAATTAGGTTTTATAATATAATCATTTATGTGCAAAGTAACTCAAGTTTTCAAATGATTGTAATGGTGTACAAGTACTATATTTGGATTCGAGCTCGAGTCAAGTACCAGTACAGAAAGCTGGAAATTATTCAAAGTACAAAAGCCTCAACATTTTACAAGCACTGCTTACACCACTGCTCTCAGAAAATAGACCTGTGATCCATTTGAACCATCTTCAACTGAAGGTCCCTCAACACACTGAGAACAGCACTAGTAGGCTAATATTTAGGGCTAGCAGATCTGTCTCTGGTCATATTTAATATTTGTATGTCCATGACAAAAACCAGGGCTAGGCAACCTTAGGCACGAGTGCCAACATTGGCACAGGGGGGGGGGGGGGGGGGGGGTGATCACTGGCACACTGGCAGAAGTGTGAGACAGGATTTTTATTTCAAATATATATTTTAAACATGGTAAATTAAATTAAGTCACCTAATTTGCAGCAAATGACATCCTGCATATAATTCTACATTCATTAAAGCTATGAACTCTGACTGGGGAGGGAGTCTGGGAGATAAGTGACTTATTGCTCAGAGTCTAATGATTGTTATGTCCTTCCAATCAAAATGTCCACACTTATGATGGCTTGTCATTAAAATTCATGTTGACATGGCACACTATCTAAAAAAATAAAACCATGGCACTTTTCATTTGTAAAAGGTTGCAGACCCTGATGTACACAATAAGCTGCCATGGCGATGAACCGTTTGTGTGTGACAAAGACAATGCAACATGTTACAGTATTTTCTTCTTCTCACTGCAGGCACTGCGGTATCGTTTGGAGTGTCCTGGAGAGTCGTCGCAAGTGGAGAGTCGACGTCTTCTTACCCTGGCATCATTATATTGTATTATACATAACAAATGCATAGAGATGTGAACATTTCTATGATCCTTGTCATAATAGATAATAAAATAGATTCAATACATTTGATTTTCCTTCTTTTCTGTTTTTACTTGTAAGAAATATAATGTACACAGTATGGAGTGCTGTGTGAACCTGCCATTTGTAACACAGTAAACACAGTACAATGTAACAAACACAGTGGCAAGTACTTCTGTTTCAGAGCATTACTGTAGTCCAGTGGTTCTCAACCTTTGAGTCTGGGAGTTTGAGCTTGTAGATCGGCTAGTTTCACAATATTTATCTGTGGAACGGAATCGAGCAGAATGTAATGCCTCAACTCCTAAACTCCTAATAAGTGCTTATCAGGGTGGGGGGTCCCCAGTTCAAATATGATTGTTGCAGGGACGCCAGAGTAAGAACCACTGCTCTACTCCAGCAAATAATATATTACCGGTAAATACATATTTTCATGACAGATTGCAAGGATGAAACCAAAAAGCTCATGATGTTATATATTGTTTTTATTAGCCTTTTTAGTGTGTAGTCCACCTGAAATTGAAACCGTTATTCTAATAGTTTGTGCTGTAGCCAATACTGAAAATGGGTTGAGCAGCGCACACTCTCGACCAGAGCTAGGACATGGTTGTCCCGGATGTTTTAGGGTTCTGACATGTTCCCTGTGTTAGCTGATCTAATTTAGAAATTTAGCAGACACTTATATCTGCAGAAGGGCAGCACGATTCTTGTAAATGATTATTTTTCTCCCTAGGATTTGGAAAATTATTCTCTCACTTTTATCTTATTTCCCAATTTGACTTATTAAAATAACAAGCTTATTACTGGGTGTACAGAGCACAGGCGAGGCAACATTAGAGTTGAAAGAGGCTTTAGAGTAGTCTAATATTAAAAAATTAGATCACATTGCTGTATGAATCGAGAGAGTAAATAATATTCCTGGGAGTTCCTTGTAAGCTGCTTCTTCTACGGCATCTCTTCAGAGGGCGATGTAGACAGTTGTACCGCTGTCTTCCCGCAGGACTGCTATGGACATCATCTTGGACATGGTGGATTATGTGATGTGTCAGCACCTTATGCAATTATAGACAAAGAGGAGGAAAAATGTTTCAGGGTACACAGATTTTTTACAATGACATTTCAAAATGTTGCCATAGCTTTTACCCCATTTCTAGTAATCACACCATGCAATAATGAGAATCCTAAACCAGTTTGCTAAAAAAAAAAAGAACAGATCTATAAGCTAACAACAGTAACACTGCATTTTACCATGTTACATATTTCATGTAATGTTGGGGGGTTGCTCTCGGGCACAAACCTCTTATCTCCATATTTAAACAGTTTTTTGTTTGTAAGTTTAAACCCTACTTTATAAAACAGTGTAGTACAAAAGAATAAAAAGTAACTGGCAAAAGTGCTGGATGATTACAATTTAGGCATTTAGCAGATTTTAATCCAAAGCGATGTACAATAAGCAGGTAATACAGTATATCAATATAATAGGATAATGTCAGTACATCAACAACAATATAACAAATGCATAGCAATATCAATCTAGAAAACAATAACATTTAGACCACGCACATCAGTAAAAAACATTTTTTTTTAAAAACAATGCGATCTAGCTTCATGTATGGTCAATGAGGGAAGGGGAGTGTTACAGTACTGCTATGTGTTTTAATGGAGTTATGTGGATTCAGTTTGTTTATGAGTTTGTCTGAATAAAATATATTCTAGTGATTCACACACTTCACAGTTGTAAGTACCCAACGTTTGGTTGCCTACACTAGGAATCAGAGTGTAGTATCATCATCATCATCATCTTTTATAATAGCTCACGTTACATCATAATTACTGTGCAGCCACTGGGGGAGGGGTTGTTTGTCGATTCATATACATTATAATACAGTCCCCTCTGTTGACTTTTATCTCACCACTTTTGGGTGCCACGCACATTTACATTAATGTTGGAACCGCACTGCGGTTACAGGCTAAAGATTAGCATCGCTAGCAATAACAATAGCCTAAAAGTAGTCCTACCTCTTGAAAGAATACACCTTGATATGAAGCCTCTCCACCCATTAGATGGATGATTCTAAAGACAAGAGATGACAACAAAATAAGTGTTACAAACATGAATCAAGTTGCAACCTTTGCGTGTACATTATACATTATGTTTCGTAGAGTGGCATTTTAATTCCAAACATACAGTACATACCTATGTTCTGCTTTACAAGGGACATTTAGCTTTGCATTGTGTCCATCAATCCTGCCATTACATCTCGGTGGAAGTCATCTGTTGTGAAATGTTTACTAATCACTACACAACCGCAGATTCATGTCCCATCGTTCTGCAGGCAGCAGCAGCACCCGGGGCTCGCTCCGTCGCTCGGCTTCATTCAATCATAACACCACGGTAAAACAACAATGCCATGTTGTTTCACCGACACAGTTGCACACGTTTCAAAACTTCTACAACTGCTCAGCATCACTGCGGTCATAACATCCCATCTTCTTACTACGTGACTTCCAACCAACAGCAACAAACAAACTAAAACAGCAACGCAGCGAGGATGTTATTATGGTTACGCTGTTAGCTTAGCTTTGGCTCTCTTCTCCAAGCGCTGCTTGCGCAAAGGATTATGGGTGCTGGAGGAAGTGAGGTTGGTGCTGTAGGAAGTGAGGTCATAGCTTCGCGTTTCCCAAAAAATGGAAATGTACCACAAAAATAAATTTCTTTTTTGTTTTCCAAGTTAGAATATGATAATATGGGGTTACAAAAGCCCTTGAAAACGACCGGAGCTCCCCTTTAATTAAAACAACAAATCTGCAGCACTTCTCGCGTGTAACGTTAAAATGTGGCTGGTCTCGCGAGGCAGAAGTCTCCATCGCTGCAAAAGTGGGCTGATCTACAAGTCCACAATGCGTCACTGATCCAATAGGTTGTGGGCTTGTAGATTAATTAAAAGGGTGCTTGTTTAGCGACACCGACATACAGCGAAGAATAAACCTCCAGCTACTGAACTTTCCCTACACTGACCGTCCTCCGCCTAGCAGACAGTGCTTTGCCTCTTGAGTTAAACGTGCTCACGTTTCACACAATGTAACTTTAATTGATTCAGAATGATAACGAGTCAAGCTGAAACGGGCGACTCATTTGGTAGGGACGGGAAGGCAGACTGTTTACGAGACTTCTCCACCGAAAACACTGTGTAAAGCATGGATTTCTTCTCTCACGAGTCTGCCTGCACGCAGCCACGTTCACGGTAAAACTCCCTCCGTCCCTCTGTAGACTACCTAATTTGGTTCAAACGAAAACATAATCCATTGGTGTGATTATAATTGCTCGTTTCACATCGTGGTTGTTCCACGCTTCGCATAGACGATGCGATGATACTGCTCTTGCTTTTACCAACGCCAGTCGTCAGGCACGTGCACACAGACATCAAACGGGGCTTGAGCCCCTGCCCTTTTAAGAGAGAATTGTCCACCAAAGGGCCCTTTTAGAAATGTCAGCCCCTGCCTCTCTTAACATTCTCTGCACGTCCCTGACCAACGCGGTCCCTGACCAACGCGTGAGAGAGAGAGAGAGTGTGTTGTCTGCCTCAGTGGTGCGTGTTCCCCACACTCAAGCCCCCACCGTTGCGCTGTGTGTGTGTGTGAGAGAGAGAGAGAGAGAGAGAGAGGGAGAGAGAGAGAGAGAGAGAGAGAGAGAGAGAGAGAGAGTGTTGTCTGCCTGCCCTGCTCAATAGCGCCCCTCCTTTAACGTGTGTGTGTGTGTGTGGTCTGTGTGTGTGGTCAGGAGAGGTATGGCCGGCGACAGACATACACGGCCAGTAACATCTTGAAAGCGAATCACAGGAGCGGCTACCACCGCTCAAAAACAGTTGAAAATGGGGAACATAATTATATAGACCTACAGTTGGAGGGGGTACAGCATTGTGTAAACATTTCACAAACATACTCAGTCAGACGTTTATATGTTGATGCAAAACACTTTAGCCTACTGTTAATACATTAGCCATTAAAAATGTTAAACTCCAATATTTAATGAATGTATTGCAACTTAATTGGAAGGAAGGCATTGGAAGGGGTGAATGTGGGGAATGTATTAATTCAATGCATGTTTTCCTTGCCTTTAGGCTTTAGGCAAGTGGTTCTCAAACTTTCTCATGTCAAGGACCCCCAAATTGACACTTATTTGCCCGGGGACCCCCCATTTGAATAGATATGCCAGGGACCCCCATAAGAGAAGATTGTATAGCAGTGATACAACCATTTTAATTTCAAGGACCCCCAGTTTGACATGCATTATTAGACTATGGACCCCAATTTAGTGAATGGCATTTCTATCTCTGAGCCTGAAAATCTATGTTGATTTAACTCTGAGAGTGTCTATTTGTACACTCTCTGAGTTACAGACCATTAGGAACTAAAGTTTAGCACACTGTTTTCCTAATCAATGAACTGCATGATTTTATATTCTTCTGTGCTCAATGTTTTGTTTTAAATCTTCATTGTGCTGCATCATGTGAAGAGTAGTCTACCCTGTCCCTATGCCAGGGGTTCCCAAACTTCTTTTGCTCGGGGCACCCCTATAAATATATTTTTTCATCCGAGGCACGCCTACCTTATTATATTCCTAATTTTCACTCCCAGCACCTTATATAGCATATTTTAGCGATTATGTTCCGAGGAAAGCAAGATAATAGCCATTTTAGTTAGAACTGACTGAAAATAACTTTGTACTTCAAGTTTAAAATTATACTAAATATATTTTTAAATGTCCAAATAAATTTAAAATATTATCAAATTATCTTGCGGCACCCCAGGGTGCCCCGTCACCCACTTTGAAAATTCAGGCTCCCAAAATCTGAATCAACAAACAGAACTGTCAGAGTTTTCTGACATTAACTTTCAGGGAGAGCAGTTAATAATTAACAGCTCCTATAAATGTCTGTTCAAACATTATTAAATAGAAGGAGACAGGGGGACATGCCCTCCTCTTCCCAGAGTGATTCTGTGGCCACCTGTTGATACATTTTCTTCTCATTGTCTAATCTTTTTGTCGGTTCCATTCACTACACTTTGGAACACATTTGCCTTAAGTGAATCTGATCTCAATTAGTCAGACCACAAAACCCAGACACAAACATGTTGTAGATCAGTCAGTCTTGTAATTTCAAGGACATGTCTAAAAAGTAGTGGTTCTCAAAGTGGAGGAATCACAATGAATTTGTGGTTGATCTGTGCATGCATCATGTGATGCTCTGTTTTCCATTACAGTACATGGTACTGTGATTTTATATAATATGCAAGCTATTCTTTACACCTTCCATAGTGACTTTATATATTTGATTTTGACTGTGCCTTCCCATTATTTGACTTGCTCTGTCTGCCTTTCTTTCCTGCAACTGAAATGTTGAGGGTTTGCACAACAAAAAAGAAATGGCACCTGTAAATTGTCTGATTCTGTTTACAAAATGCATCTTGTGGTCACTTCTCACTTGTCATGGCATAATGAAGCTTTCTTGATTATTAGCACTGAACCCCGTACTGCACCAAGAGATGGTCCATGTTGCTTTCTGTCGAGGTTCCTGGTGGCGCGACCGCAATGTTAATGCGATAAAAGCATCTGTGATGGGATGTTCCCCGCTAAATAACTTGAGGTTCAGTTACACTCTGGGAATCAGGGGTGTCACAAGGGGGGAGGGGGGGAGTGGGACTGGGTTACTAGGGCCCAAGGTGGAGGGGCTTGGAATTATTTTATACTTTAGCTATTGAAAAATCACACCCGTGTGTGTGTGTGTGTGTGTGTGTGTGTGTGTGTGTGTGTGTGTGTGTGTGTGTGTGTGTGTGTGTGTGTGTGTGTGTGTGTGTGTGTGTGTGTGTGTGTGTGTGTGTGTGTGTGTGTGTGTGTGTGTGTGTGTGTGTGGATCATGTGTACCGTTTTTTGTGACATTTGAAGAAAATATGTAGGAAAAGGAGCAAAAAGTGTGTTTTGGAGAAAATTCAAGATGGCGGAAAATCTATCATGGCGCAAATGGGCGTGGCCTATATGGGGAGATGCGTCATGACCCAAGGAATCCAGGGAAAAAATATTTTTAATTTTCCGACCTACGGTTCAAGAGTTACAGGCCAAAACGTAAAGTGGGGTGTTATAGTGCCACCATGCGGCCAAATGACACAATTATTTTTTATTTAATCCTTGAAATCATTATGAACCTCCTCTCCAAGTCTTGAAACTCTAGCCCCTATGGTTTGCGAGAGACAAATAATTGAATGTGAGTTTTTGCGATTCCCATTATAAGTCAATGGGGAAAATTAATTCACTAATAAATTAATATCAATTAAACTATAGAACCTTTCTCTTAGAAAAGTAATAGCCCATGATTCCCGAGTAAGCCGGTCGATTTGACATATGGCGCGAGTGTGTGGTGGCAAAACTGTGGGACTAGTGGCGTGCCGAAGTTTAGGAAGTTCAGGCTACATACACACACACACACAGACACACAGACACACAGACCCACACGGCCACGTATAGGGAGCCTGTGCTTCACACAGCTCCAAAAATAGCAGATATACAAGCTCACAGCGCGGCACCGAGTGCCACGCTGCGAGCTTGTAGATCTGCTGTCTTTGAGAAGTCGTGAAAATGTGTGCAAATCTTTGAATATACTGTATCTATTCTTTTAAGTGATATCTATTCTCTCAAGTGTTGCTTCTGGGTGGTCCCTGGAACCAAACATTTTTAGATGGGGGGGTCCGTGGCCAAATACATATCATTTTGGGGGTCCTTCACTTGAAAACGTTTGAGCACCACTGCACACATAGAAACATAGGTTTTTAAAAATAAACTCAGAAGGATTCGAAATATTCAAAGACTATTTTCAAGATTTTTCAAAAATAGCAGATCTATAAGCTCGCAGCGCGGCACTCGGTGCCGCGCTGCGAGCTTGTAGATCTGCTATTTTTCAATAGTTAAAGTACCCAGGGCCCAGAATTTGGTGCGACACCCCTGCTTGGGATTGGTTAGGCTACACAGACAGTGGAAAACGACCACCAGTCAGATGGCATTAAGATTGGACGGTCTGTGGCCTTTCACTACTCTATAGCTTTTGGCACAGAGGTGATCTTTTGCAGGGCTTAGTCTGTTAACAATTCAGAAAAAAACTCCTTTATACTAGGGATGGGACGATAATCGATATAATCGAGTGAAGATGTTTACAAAAGTTAAGTACAGTACAGTAGCAACTACTGGAAAAATATGCTGTTGGCGTATAGAATTTGCCAAACTTTTTGCACATGTACATCTGAGGATGCTCTTTTCTTTTCCTGTTGCTCTTTTGCCTTTTGCACTTTTTACGTCTTACTATTATTTACACCTTTTTAGATTATTATTATTTATTTTTTTAGATGTGGTTTGCTGTTATTATATTGTTTTTTGATATACGACTGCATTGTCTGAAGGATGCCAAACAAAAGAAAATTCTACTCTAATGTACCTGTACAAAAGACGTAACAATAAAGTACAACCGTGAACCTTGAACCTTGAATCGTGATAAATATAACCCTCACAATAATCGTGGAGATTTAAATTTATCGTGAAATTATCCTCCGGTACCATTTTTAAACCCTCTATAATTGGTCAAACGGAGCTGGAAATAACATACTTGATAGTCTTTTTTTTCACTCTCGAGTCTCGACCAAATCTCTTTGCCAAAAAAATACCAGATCTGCAAGCTCACAGCATGTCGCAATGCGACGCGCTACACGCTTTTAGATCTGCTATTTTGTGAAATCTTTGAATTCTGGGGTGTCGCTGGAACTAAATATTTTGAGAAGGGGGTCCGTGGCCAAATACATATCATTTTGGGGGTCCTTCACATGAAAAAGTTTGAGCACAACTGACATAGAAACATAAGGTTTTCCAAAAATAGCAGATCTACAAGCTCGCAGCGCTACCCTGTGTGTTCATATTTGTTAAAATGTGTGCTTCATGTTCTCCTCAGGTACAGAAGGTGAAGATAGCATCGTCTGCTGTGCCGTGATGGAGTTTCTGTGGTTCCTTCTGCTCACAGCAGAGATGGTTCTGATGACCGGCGCTGCCAGGGGTAAGTGACATGACACACTTTTAGATGCTAGTGTTTTAAACACCTTCTGTTTTGCATTGTATTGACCACTTCCTCGTTTCTTCTTCTTTGAGCTGTTTTTTTTTTTTTTCGCATTGATTTTTGACATTGCACTATTAGGTTGTGTTTGTAGTTTCTGAATATTTTGCTTTGTTTAACAATGACAGTGAGATACTTGTTGCACTAACTAGCATTGACTGCTATGGTCTCTTTGGACTCTGGATCTCTGTGGACACTGTACTATTTTGATAGTTGTGCCCTAAGACACTTTATGTATATATATATGTATATATATATATTTATATATTATCCCCCCCCCCCCCCCCCCTCTCTTGATGCACCTTCTCTTTACTGTTACAGTACTGTTCTTGTTTCTTCCTACCTTTTCTTACTTCTCTGTAACTTTGTAAATAACCTTATACTGCTGTGCTACCATTGGGCAACTGAGTTTCCCCCTTGGGATAATAAAGGTATCTATCTATCTATCTATCTATCTATCTATCTATCTCTCTATCTCTCTTTGACGTCCGGGCTACACCAGAAAACACGCATGCATGCGTCCGCTGTCTGTGTGGCTGAGAAGCCATTCATAATGCTAACAGCTTGCCACAGGGAGGAGAAGACTGGACCATCAGAGCTTGTAGATCTTGTAGATTTGGTGTAGTGGGGGGAAAAAAGGAGTGTACCAAGTGTAGGGCTCTGGGGGATCCCAGTCAACAGAGCAAAGGGCTTAAGTGTCTAGATCATGGGTCTTCAACAGGGGGTCCTCAGAGTTACTACAGGGGGTCCTCCAAATCTTTGAGTGATAGAAACATTTTCCCTCCTTTTTCATATTAACCACTTGAACCCTAGTGTCCATATTCTGAGAACTTTAGCCAAAAATAGCAGAATCGGCATTGTGAGCTTGTAGATCGGCTATTTTCGTCAAAGAGCTTTGCTGTAGAGCGGGAAAAGAGCAGACTAAGTACAGAGTGAAAGGTGAAGTTTGTTAAGTATTGACGGTTCAAGTGGTTAAATATCTGAAAACACAAATTGACATGAATCCAAAATACACTGATGATTGTGCTGCCAAACGATGAAACTATATGGAATCTATAAACAGGTTGTGGGGGTCCCTGCTTCATCTCTCTCTCAACTAAGGGGTCCTTGGCCCCGAAAACGTTGAAGACCTCTGGTCTAGATTATTATTTACTGTACATTGCATTCAGTAGTCTGAGCAGTAAGCTCCCAGGTGTGTGAATACAGTACATACAAGCTAACTTAATGCTAAGCTAATGCACACTCAAATTAGCCTGGATAGATAGAGGTTCATTAAGAACCAGTAAGACTCCCTAATCGGGAGATAAGCGACCGTCAGGTCGCATACACAAACTTTAGAAGGCAATGGTGGCCAATCAGGAGGGAATATGGGAAATGGGACAGATCCATGTTGATGACATGACTTTAGAGATACTGTGTACCGCTTTGCATGATTTTAGGGCAAAATCTGTAGGAGCAGTGTCTGAGAAATGAGGGGTGGAGGTTGTGGTTTGGCAGCCAAGGAGCGTGTGTGCAAAGTTTGGCATGGATAGGGTCAACGGTGGCGGAGATATGAGTATAGGGGAAAAGTGTGACGCGACAGTCTGACAGCCGGTGGAGCGAGAATAATACAGCATTCTACCACTTTTTCGAGTCACGTGTTCAAATACTGGATTCTGATTGGCTAAATTCCGGAGGTTATGAGAGAACTACTGCCGCAAAGTTGTGTGAGGACTTGTCCGAGATCAATGAGCCTCAGTGTACATCCGGGGACTTCAGGAGGTAGTCGGCTTCGCCTCGTCCGATAACACCCTAACACAGGACATTATCAGAGCATAATGTCCTCTCACTCGGGGTAAATTGCTTACTTTTATTGTTGTTTTTTCCACTTTTTTCTTTTCTTTCTTGAAAGTTAAACGGATGGCAGTGGCGCCTGTTATTGAGAGATCAGTTGAGAGATCAGTTCAGAGCGAATAGAGATTCATTCAGCGTCAGGAAACCAGGCAACCATCGCAGACACGGGCCAAACGTAAACACAGGGCCATAGACTGCAACGAGATGAGATTAGATTAGCCCATTAGGGAACGTTTGCTGTGCAATGCCACAGCATTTCCTCCCCCTCGCTAATCTGAATGAAACTGAAAGGGCAGCCACACACACAGAGAGAGGGAGGGAGAGGGAGAGAGAGAGAGAAATGGGGCAGGAGGGTGAGTAGATAGGAGGACGAGACAGAAAAGGGAAGGAGTTTCTGAACGATGACGAAGTAAAGAGAAATGTAAGAAAGGGTTTGGAGAAGAACAGAGCCGTTTCCACCCGTCGTTGTCGGGTGGAAACCTTGTATGTCCAAAACCGTTGGTTTCGTATTTATCATTTTGAAAATGATTTAAACTAGTGATCAGCCGATCTACAAGCACACAACGCCTCGCACGGTGTGCTTGTAGATCTGCTGTTTTCACTACTTTTGTGCAACGGCCTTGTGTGGAGGGAGGAGCAGGGCTTTACTTTGCGGTGACATGTACAAATTTGAAACTTGGGAGATACGAGGTTTCTGCCCGACAGTGACATATAAGAGAGAGGAAGGAGGACAGAGGAAGGAGAGGACAAGATGCGGATCGAGAGAGAGAGAAGACAAAGAAGCAATAGAGAAATACTATACATTTAAATGAAGTTGATGACTCCATAGACTGATGCTAATGGATGACAACAACCTCTTCCATTCAACTCTGTTGGGGTCTGGACTGAAGGTCATTTTGTGCAAAATTGCTGGAATTCTGTGTGTGAGACCAAGTTAAATGGTTATTGAGACTTAAAAATCAATAAAGTGTGGCCACAACACTCTTCCAGGTCTAGCGTCGAAAGACAAGAGCCATTATGTCATTTAACCAAATCATTGGAGCACAGGCGGTCCATTGTCTTTTAGTTTTTGAATTCAGTTGAAAACAATGTCAGTATCAATGTTCAACGCAACCTATCCTCAACATTTTAAAACAAACGGTATACTCCATAATACGATGTTGCTTGACTCGCTTCCAAAAGGAACAGATCTACACGCTAACGTGTTGCGATGTGACAAGTTAGTTTGTAGATCTGTTTCAATATTGCCTACCATTGACGTGATCAAATCTGCGACCTATCGTCTTAGTCACAGTACCTTAAAGCACCACCTCACCTCTCGGACAACCAGATCTTATTTTATTGTTGTTTGGGACACGATCAACACATCCTGAGTAATTTTTTTGTGTTCAATCTGTGTTTTTAGATATTTTAATATTTCAGCAGTTTTCAGCATGCTACAACTGGTCATATGATGCATTTTGCATCATATGAGCAGTTGTAGCATGCTGAAATACTAAAATATCTAAAAACACAGATTGAACACAAAAAAGTATCTGGTTGTCCCGGAGGTGAGGTGGTCCTTTAAGTGCATACTGCATCTCGAACAGCCAAACTTTGTTTAGACAGAGACTAGAGTAGATAATAACTTTAAATGAGGTGGTTCAGAACTTTGGATGTGTCTCTCAGAACTTTCCTCGGCCGGTGGTCTTGCACCCTCTAGTTCTGACTATCCAAAGGACGTCTGGCTACTGTGATTGGTCAGAGGTTAAGTCAGTCAGTTAGACCCAGGCTTCATTCTGCCAGCGGTGAAAGCATCCATAGTTTTGAGGAGACGTTGGCCGAGGAGGTTAGGAGCAGTGGTCAACTAGTTTGGTACATTCAGTACTTTTTGATGCCAATATAGTGTCATACTTTTATTCAAGTACATTTTGAATTCCGGACGTTTACTTGTATACTTGAGTATTTCTACATTGCAGTATTGCCACTTTTACTTAAGTAACACATTTGAGTACTTTTCCAACAGTGGTTAGAGGTACTACAGTAACTAGTCTCACGAGCCAAACTCCAGGAGGTACAAACAAACACCTCTGTAATCCCCTCAGTGAGTGACAACAATGCATGCCATAAATGGAATCTGTCGCAAGAAATGCGAAACCTCTGTAGCTCTGCGACTAACTGTGTACCACCTACTATGATAGCAGCACAAACCTCTGTAGCTCTGTGACCAACTGTGTACCACCTACTATGATAGCAGCACAAACCTCTGTAGCTCTGTGACCAACTGTGTACCACCTACTATGATAGCAGCACAAACCTAACTTGACAGTGATCCAAGAGATTGCCCAGAGATGTCTGTGTATCGGGGGCAGGTTGCCATGGTGACCACATAAACATACATTTGTAAATAAGAACCCCTCCAAAAAAAAAACACACACACACTGGGACACTTTGATATCCCAGTAACGATGGAAAATGCTAATGTTCTGTAGCCCAGACAGGGTACATCTAATTTAGCACAAAGTGTACTTAAAAGGTGCATTTAAAGGGTCTATTACAGTGAAGGAAATTGCCTTCCCTAGACTTTGATTTGTTTTGGCTTCAGATACGATATGTCTGCCCATGTAACCTTCCCTAACGTTGCCACTGGTGAGGTTAGGTTACGTTTGGTATTATAATAGGGTGACCAGACGTCCCGGTTTGGCCGGGACTGTCCAGTTTTCAAGCTGCGTGTAATAGTGTAAAACAGGGGTTTTCAAAGTGGGTGACGGGGCACCCTGGGGTGCCGTGATGCCAGTCCAGGTGTGCCGCGAGATCATTTGATAACATTTGGAATTCATCAATATCACTGCATCAATATCACTTCACTATGCTTAGTAAAACAGACCTGACTCTCTTCACCAAAAATAGCAGATCTACAAGCTTGTAGATCGGCTATTTTTGGTGAACCTTCCCCCCAGAATGAGCATGCTGGGGTTCAAGTGGTTAAACGTCAAGTATAACGATAATTTCAGTCAGTTCTGATAGAAACGGATATTTCTCCAATATGATGTAAGATTCTAAAAATTAACAGTGTACTGTAACTCAGGGGTGCCGTGGATGAAAAAGGTATTTACAGGGGTGCCCTGAGTAAAAAAAGTTTGAAAACCCCTGGTGTAAAACACTAATATATGTCCCGGTTTTCAACATTCACTATAAAATTGTCCTGGTTTTCGCCAGAATTAAAATAATAGTAGCTGTTTTCAGTGGTTGCATTTAACATGTTCTTTTCATGTAAACATGCACACCTATAAACAATCAGAAAACATCAACAAATTCACTGCGTGTCTGAATGCAACCCTGCGGCGTGTGCACAAACGTTAGAAAAACAAATAGATGATAAAAACAATGGAAAAAGGAGAGGAAACAGTGTTCTCTTTCTCTCTCTCTCACTCACACACTCACACACACACACACACTCACACTCACACACACTCACACTCACACTCACACACACACACACACACACACACACACACACACACACACACACATATATACACACACACACACACACACACACACACACACACACACACACACACACACACACACACACACACAGAGAGAGAACAAGAGCACACATGAATTGAAAACAACTGCATAGACATCCAGAATAATAGAATAGACAAGACAGATAGCACATTGAGCCAAAGTGTAAAGAACAACATAAACATCCTCTGCAAACATATATAAGACCCTGTGCATAAATACTACAGGATAGATGGAAACGAGAAAACACCCACCCTCCCCGGCCCACAACCCTTTACAACCTCCTGTTTCACATACAGTCATTACGTAGGAATGTAATTACCAGGGCAATGTTAATGAAGCTGTAGGTGGGGGGAAAGAAAACATTACAGCAGGACAAAGATGATGAGAATGAGGCTGTGTAGGTACAGTAGGATGAGAATGAGGCTGTGTAGGTACAGTGTAGCTGCCAAGCCTAGCATGCAAAGGGTATGAGCTAGCGTTTAAGCAGCTAATGTTTCCCCATCACATCGGGGAAATCCTGCTAAGGCAAACGCTGATAAAGCAAACACATTGCAAGTGGCGCCCGGGTCTCCTACCGTAGCAATACAATGGTTTTTGAGCAATACAATGGTTATATGTCACAGTTATTGTCCACGACATTGCAAGCGGCCCGAAGGCCAGCGGACCTTGGTCCTGCTTTTCGCGCCCGAGCGCCACAGGCGCGAGTGCCCGCGAGTTACGAAGCGCTGTGGTGAATGCAATCGTTATATTTATGTCCAGGCCGTAAGACCTGGGCAAGCGCACGATAAACGCATGAATGGGATCATGAAACGCGATGCAGGTGAGCTCACATTTCACCATAACAAAAGGAGGTTTACTACATTAGTTTGTCTTATCAGCGTTTGCCTTATCGGCGTTTGCCTTATCAGGACGTGCCCATCACATCATCCATGCCATGAATATTAACCTAGTGCAGTTTTATGTGCCCCAACAACACAATGTAGACTGTCCTGCTGGGCACTTTTAATGATAAAGGCCAAACATTCAACTCTTTAGTAGCTGCTAGGGCTGTCACGATTAGGACATTTTACATGACCATTCATTGTCACTCAAATAATTGCGATTAACGATTAAATTGTGTTTTTGTGTTTTTGACAATTACATATCTGTTTGGCTTTTAGGCTTTTAGGCATTGGGAAAAAAAGTATGCCATTTGATGCATGGCGTCCGCAAAGGTCAACTGGGGAAACTGTAGATACTGTATGTCATCGATAGGCTAGGGTTAAGGTTAGGGTTTAGGTTAGGGTTAGGGTTAGGGTTAAGGTTAGGTTTAGGTGACACCTCCATTTAGAATAATGGAAGTCAATCTTCTGAATGGCAATGTTTCTGAATGGAGATGTGTAACCCATGGATAAATGTATGTAACTCTGTTCTAAGTTACATGCTTGCTGCCTTCCAGTGAATTTTAGAGAAAAGAATACATGACCAACTCTTTCCTCCCTCTCTCTCTCTCTCTCACATTTCTTTACCCTTTCTCTCATTTTGTCCAAAACACACTTTTCTCCTCTGTTGAGCTCCTGCTGATAAACACACTCTAACTACACCCGCGTGTGTGTGTGTGTGTGTGTGTGTGTGTGTGTGTGTGTGTGTGTGTGTGTGTGTGTGTGTGTGTGTGTGTGTGTGTGTGTGTGTGTGTGTGTGTGTGTGTGTGTGTGTGTGTGTGTGTGTGTGTGTGTGTGTGTGTGTGTGTGTGTGTGTGTGTGTGTGTGTGTGTCACACATTCAACACTCCTGCTGTAATTGAAATGTTTTTCTTTCTTTCTCACTCTTTCTATGACCCCAAGTCCCCTACTTCTTTATCTTATCTTCTTCCTTTGTCACTCTCTCTCTCTCTCTCTCTCTCTCTCACACACACACACACACACACACACACACACACACACACACACACACCTTTCGAGAGGCCAGACAGGCTAGTGTCAAAGCTAACATTGACTTTATCTTAACTCACACTAATAGCCTCTAACAACCACAGAGGCCAATAAAACCCAAACCTCTTAAAGATGCAAATGTAGGCTTGACCAAACCTAGGGGTCAAGAAAGATCCCTGCCCTGATATGCAGGTAAAGGTCCTTTAAAACATTTCCACTCAAAAAGTAAATACACTCCTAAAAGTGCATGACTGTAATAGTGACAGTTATCGTTTCATTTTAAGGTTAAACTATTTTGGGCATTTAATACTGTTGCATGTTCACTATTTGCTGTGTAACGAAGTACTGATGTGGCTTAAGCCAGTGATTCTCAACCTGTGGGTCGGGACCCAGATGTTTAGCAAAATGTTTTCTCAGTTCTCAGTTTTCTCACTCAACAGTAACGGTATACGTGTATACAGGGTACCTGCACATTTCTAAAGTGACAATATAAGTGTAATAAATGTAATGCCAACTTCTACAATTCCAAGTGCTTGTGCAGGCCTGCAGGGTGGGGGGGTCCCCAGATCAAATATGATTATTTGGGGGGTCGCGGCCTGAAAAGGTTGAGAACCACTGGCTTAAGCGAAAGTAATTTTTTATCAGTAGGACAGATACATTTATGCATGCTACACAGTATAACCTCTAATATGCACCAATGTGCATATTAACACCAGTGCAAGATAACATACAGGGTGGGAGACTTAAATGACTGGTTACCACACTGAGCCAATCTGGGAACCCATCAGCACGAAAAGGGAAAAGAAATTACCACACAAACAGCTGGACAGCATTTGGCATGAGGATTTAACAAGAGGAACTAACTGAGTGTTTTAGGCCTTTTGAAGCTGCCCTTTGTCTGCTAATCACCATGTAATCAACACTCGCTAACACACAAGCACACACACACACACACACACGCACGCACGCACGCACGCACGCACGCACACAGTGTTTGATTACTCTTGATTTACACAGTAGAGATCTTACAACACTATTGAATATTTATTGGCTATTTAATTTATTCTGAAAGAAATATTAAATCCAGTGGTATAGCAAAAAGGTTACACAAATAGAAAACACAATAATGGAAAACGATAATATTCCTAACGATAATTTCAATGCTTTCTGTACCCCAACTCTCTCATGTACTCCAGCACTCTGTTCTCTCTAATGTGTGGACTGAGACTGCCAAGTATAGCATAGTGTGGAGTGTGAAGTATAGCATAGTGTGGAGTGTGAAGTATAGCATAGTGTGGAGTGTGAAGTATAGCATAGTGTGGAGTGTGAAGTATAGCATAGTGTGGAGTGTGAAGTATAGCATAGTGTGGAGTGTTGCACGGTTGTCTCTTTCTTACACAGTATAGCATAGTGTGGAGTGTGTGAAGTATAGCATAGTGTGGAGTGTGTGAAGTATAGCATAGTGTGGAGTGTGTGAAGTATAGCATAGTGTGGAGTGTGTGAAGTATAGCATAGTGTGGAGTGTGTGAAGTATAGCATAGTGTGGAGTGTGTGAAGTATAGCATAGTGTGGAGTGTGTGAAGTATAGCATAGTGTGGAGTGTGTGAAGTATAGCATAGTGTGGAGTGTGTGAAGTATAGCATAGTGTGGAGTGTGTGAAGTATAGCATAGTGTGGAGTGTGTGAAGTATAGCATAGTGTGGAGTGTGTGAAGTATAGCATAGTGTGGAGTGTGTGAAGTATAGCATAGTGTGGAGTGTGTGAAGTATAGCATAGTGTGGAGTGTGTGAAGTATAGCATAGTGTGGAGTGTGTGAAGTATAGCATAGTGTGGAGTGTGTGAAGTATAGCATAGTGTGGAGTGTGTGAAGTATAGCATAGTGTGGAGTGTGTGAAGTATAGCATAGTGTGGAGTGTGTGAAGTATAGCATAGTGTGGAGTGTGTGAAGTATAGCATAGTGTGGAGTGTGTGAAGTATAGCATAGTGTGGAGTGTGTGAAGTATAGCATAGTGTGGAGTGTGTGAAGTATAGCATAGTGTGGAGTGTGTGAAGTATAGCATAGTGTGGAGTGTGAAGTATAGCATAGTGTGGAGTGTGAAGTATAGCATAGTGTGGAGTGTGTGAAGTATAGCATAGTGTGGAGTGTGTGAAGTATAGCATAGTGTGGAGTGTGTGAAGTATAGCATAGTGTGGAGTGTGGGAAGTATAGCATAGTGTGGAGTGTGTGAAGTATAGCATAGTGTGGAGTGTGTGAAGTATAGCATAGTGTGGAGTGTGTGAAGTATAGCATAGTGTGGAGTGTGTGAAGTATAGCATAGTGTGGAGTGTGTGAAGTATAGCATAGTGTGGAGTGTGTGAAGAATAGCATAGTGTGGAGTGTGAAGTATAGCATAGTGTGGAGTGTGTGAAGTATAGCATAGTGTGGAGTGTGTGGAGTATAGCATAGTGTGGAGTGTGTGAAGTATAGCATAGTGTGGAGTGTGTGAAGTATAGCATAGTGTGGAGTGTGTGAAGTATAGCATAGTGTGGAGTGTGTGAAGTATAGCATAGTGTGGAGTGTGTGAAGTATAGCATAGTGTAGAGTGTGTGAAGTATAGCATAGTGTGGAGTGTGTGAAGTATAGCATAGTGTGGAGTGTGTGAAGTATAGCATAGTGTGGAGTGTGTGAAGTATAGCATAGTGTGGAGTGTGTGAAGTATAGCATAGTGTGGAGTGTGTGAAGTATAGCATAGTGTGGAGTGTGTGAAGTATAGCATAGTGTGGAGTGTGTGAAGTATAGCATAGTGTGGAGTGTGTGAAGTATAGCATAGTGTGGAGTGTGTGAAGTATAGCATAGTGTGGAGTGTGAAGTATAGCATAGTGTGGAGTGTGTGAAGTATAGCATAGTGTGGAGTGTGAAGTATAGCATAGTGTGGAGTGTGTGAAGTATAGCATAGTGTGGAGTGTGTGAAGTATAGCATAGTGTGGAGTGTGTGAAGTATAGCATAGTGTGGAGTGTGAAGTATAGCATAGTGTGGAGTGTGTGAAGTATAGCATAGTGTGGAGTGTGAAGTATAGCATAGTGTGGAGTGTGTGAAGTATAGCATAGTGTGGAGTGTGTGAAGTATAGCATAGTGTGGAGTGTGTGAAGTATAGCATAGTGTGGAGTGTGAAGTATAGCATAGTGTGGAGTGTGTGAAGTATAGCATAGTGTGGAGTGTGTGAAGTATAGCATAGTGTGGAGTGTGTGAAGTATAGCATAGTGTGGAGTGTGTGAAGTATAGCATAGTGTGGAGTGTGTGAAGTATAGCATAGTGTGGAGTGTGTGAAGTATAGCATAGTGTGGAGTGTGTGAAGTATAGCATAGTGTGGAGTGTGAAGTATAGCATAGTGTGGAGTGTGTGAAGTATAGCATAGTGTGGAGTGTGAAGTATAGCATAGTGTGGAGTGTGTGAAGTATAGCATAGTGTGGAGTGTGTGAAGTATAGCATAGTGTGGAGTGTGTGAAGTATAGCATAGTGTGGAGTGTGTGAAGTATAGCATAGTGTGGAGTGTGAAGTATAGCATAGTGTGGAGTGTGTGAAGTATAGCATAGTGTGGAGTGTGAAGTATAGCATAGTGTGGAGTGTGTGAAGTATAGCATAGTGTGGAGTGTGTGAAGTATAGCATAGTGTGGAGTGTGTGAAGTATAGCATAGTGTGGAGTGTGAAGTATAGCATAGTGTGGAGTGTGTGAAGTATAGCATAGTGTGGAGTGTGTGAAGTATAGCATAGTGTGGAGTGTGTGAAGTATAGCATAGTGTGGAGTGTGTGAAGTATAGCATAGTGTGGAGTGTGTGAAGTATAGCATAGTGTGGAGTGTGTGAAGTATAGCATAGTGTGGAGTGTGTGAAGTATAGCATAGTGTGGAGTGTGTGAAGTATAGCATAGTGTGGAGTGTGTGAAGTATAGCATAGTGTGGAGTGTGTGAAGTATAGCATAGTGTGGAGTGTGTGAAGTATAGCATAGTGTGGAGTGTGTGAAGTATAGCATAGTGTGGAGTGTGTGAAGTATAGCATAGTGTGGAGTGTGTGAAGTATAGCATAGTGTGGAGTGTGTGAAGTGTAGCATAGTGTGGAGTGTGTGAAGTATAGCATAGTGTGGAGTGTGTGAAGTATAGCATAGTGTGGAGTGTGTGAAGTATAGCATAGTGTGGAGTGTGTGAAGTATAGCATAGTGTGGAGTGTGTGAAGTATAGCATAGTGTGGAGTGTGTGAAGTATAGCATAGTGTGGAGTGTGTGAAGTATAGCATAGTGTGGAGTGTGTGAAGTATAGCATAGTGTGGAGTGTGTGAAGTATAGCATAGTGTGGAGTGTGTGAAGTATAGCATAGTGTGGAGTGTGTGAAGTATAGCATAGTGTGGAGTGTGTGAAGTATAGCATAGTGTGGAGTGTGTGAAGTATAGCATAGTGTGGAGTGTGTGAAGTATAGCATAGTGTGGAGTGTGTGAAGTATAGCATAGTGTGGAGTGTGTGAAGTATAGCATAGTGTGGAGTGTGTGAAGTATAGCATAGTGTGGAGTGTGTGAAGTATAGCATAGTGTGGAGTGTGTGAAGTATAGCATAGTGTGGAGTGTGTAAAGTATAGCATAGTGTGGAGTGTGTAAAGTATAGCATAGTGTGGAGTGTGTGAAGTATAGCATAGTGTGGAGTGTGTGAAGTATAGCATAGTGTGGAGTGTGTGAAGTATAGCATAGTGTGGAGTGTGTGAAGTATAGCATAGTGTGGAGTGTGTGAAGTATAGCATAGTGTGGAGTGTGTGAAGTATAGCATAGTGTGGAGTGTGTGAAGTATAGCATAGTGTGGAGTGTGTGAAGTATAGCATAGTGTGGAGTGTGTGAAGTATAGCATAGTGTGGAGTGTGTGAAGTATAGCATAGTGTGGAGTGTGTGAAGTATAGCATAGTGTGGAGTGTGTGAAGTATAGCATAGTGTGGAGTGTGTGAAGTATAGCATAGTGTGGAGTGTGTGAAGTATAACATAGTGTGGAGTGTGTGAAGTATAGCATAGTGTGGAGTGTGTGAAGTATAGCATAGTGTGGAGTGTGTGAAGTATAGCATAGTGTGGAGTGTGTGAAGTATAGCATAGTGTGGAGTGTGTGAAGTATAGCATAGTGTGGAGTGTGTGAAGTATAACATAGTGTGGAGTGTGTGAAGTATAGCATAGTGTGGAGTGTGTGAAGTATAGCATAGTGTGGAGTGTGTGAAGTATAGCATAGTGTGGAGTGTGTGAAGTATAGCATAGTGTGGAGTGGAGTGTGTAAAGTATAGCATAGTGTGGAGTGTGTAAAGTATAGCATAGTGTGGAGTGTGTGAAGTATAGCATAGTGTGGAGTGTGTGAAGTATAGCATAGTGTGGAGTGTGTGAAGTATAGCATAGTGTGGAGTGTGTGAAGTATAGCATAGTGTGGAGTGTGTGAAGTATAGCATAGTGTGGAGTGTGTGAAGTATAGCATAGTGTGGAGTGTGTGAAGTATAGCATAGTGTGGAGTGTTGCACAGTTGTCTCTTTCTTACACAGATGAACAGGCTATGCTGCACATGGTCAGTCTGCCCCTCACTTTGTAAAAGAATGTCATGTGACTAGAACAGGGGTTTTCAAAGTGGGTGACGGGGCACCCTGGCGTGCCACGACGGCAGTCCAGGGGTGCCGCGAGATCATTTGATGATATTTGGAATTCATTTGGACACTTGAAAAAATATTTAGTACCATTTTAAACTTGAAGTACAAAGTTATTTTCAGTCAGTTCTAACCAAAATGGCTCGCAACATAATCACTAAAATATCATTACTGTCAGGCAGAAACCTCTGTCGCACAAAACTAGTGAAAACAGACGATCTACAAGCACACAACGCCTCGCATTGTGCTTGTAGATCGGCTGTTTTCACAAGTTTAGTACATTTTATAGATGATAAATACAAAACGGTTTTGGACATACAAGGTTTCCATCCGACAACGACGATATGCTATAAATATGAGGTGCTGGGAGTGAAAATTATAATGTAGGGGTGCCTCTGATTAAAAAAAATATTTATGGGGTGCCCTGAGACAAAAAAGTTTGGGAACCCCTGGACTAGAACATAACATTTGACAGGTTTACAAAAGTTGCAAAATGATGAAGCTCAAAACCTCCTATCTGCATTGCCTTGTTGATTGCTAATGATTGGTGTCAGTTGGGGAAACTTTTGATAAAACATTTTAATACTTGTAACAGACCTGTAGAATGTCTTGATCTCAATTAAGTGCTGTAAAAAGTGTTATTTAACAAAACAATAGCCTAACTATCTCTAGGTAAAAACCTATCTGCATGTTGTCGACTGCAGATCGGAGGTTTTTACCTAGAAATAGTAGACAGGCGGTTTTGATGTTGAACACATTTTCATTTTCCCAACAAAGTGAATTTATTTTTGGCCATCGATAAGCATAGTGCAGACTGTGGTTTCTTTCTAGATGTAATCTCTCAAGAACAGACTCGCAAAGGAAAAGGAACTTTTTTGCTTGACGACGGCTAGCCAGATTGTTCTAGACTAGATGTGATAAATTGTGTGACTGTGGCGCTACAGAGCCATACTGTGGTCTCAGTGAGGTTGGGGGGTATGTTTGGTCAATGCGACAGCACCAAGGGTCAAAGTGAACTGTGTGTGTGTTTGTGCACGTGCACGTGTGTGCGTGCGTGTGTCAGAGGGGTCAGAGAGAGCGCATGCCAGCATGGTAGGAGACTGCAATAACACCCCAGAACCCCCACCGGACCATAGACACCCGTGTTGTGCCAGTTATCCCACACACAAACACACATCCATCCCGCCTGCCTGTGTCTGCTTGTCATGTGTGTGTTTTCTTCTTTTCTATGTTGGGTATGTGTGTGTGTGTGTGTGTACAACCAGTGTTGGGGAAGTTAAAGTTACATGTAACTGAGTTACGTAACTAAGTTACATTTTGCTGTAACTTGCTGGTAACTGAGTTACATTCATATTTCTGTAACTCGTCAAGTAACTAAGATACTTTTTGGGTCATTTTTGGCTCAAGTTACAAGAAGTTACAAGCAAAGTTATACTTTTACATTTAAGTTTTGTTAAGATGTTTTTTTTTTTTTTACTTTATTTTAGGAACACAGATGTTTACTAAAGAAAATGGCAACATTTGCTCTCAGTTGAGAGGCATATTTCTGCTGGCATGTGACTTTTTTGGTAGGATATTATATTTTGTTCATGTACACCAAATGTACATTCTCAATTTAACACTAAAAAAATTAATTTGAAGAAACTCAGTTACTTTTTCTATGTAACTTGAAACTTTATAAGTTACATTTCTCCAGGGGTATAACTTTAACTTGATCAAGTTACTGCCATGGCGAGTTACTTGTAACTGTACAAGTTACGCTTTCAAAGTAACTTCCCAACACTGTGTACAACATGGTATACAAATGGACCCTGAAGGCGTGTATGTATGTGTACATCAGGGGTCTTCAACGTTTTCAGGCCAAGGACCCCTTAGTTGAGAGAGAGATGAATCAAGGGACCCCCTCTACATAGTGTATAAATGTGTGATGGAGATTCTCATCGATTTCATAGATAGAAACATAGACTTGTTTGACAGTACTGTCATCAGTCTGTTGGATTTGTGTTTTTACTTTTTAGTTAACTTGACATTTCACTCTGTACTTTTTTACTGCTAGCTACACCAAACCTATTTGCTCAAAAAATAGCCGTTGCGAGGCGTTGAGAGCTCGTAGATCTGCTATTTTTGGCTAAAGTGCTCCTCAGAATAGGGATGCGAGGGTTCAAGTTGTTGATTTAAAATCACAAAGATTTGGCAGCCCCCCCTGTAGTAACTCTGAGGACCCCCTAGGGGTCCCGGACCCCCTGTAGTAACTCTGAGGACCCCCTTGGGGTCCCGGACGCCCTGTTGAAGACCCCTGATGCACAGTAAAGACCCCTGATGCACAGTATGTATGTATGTCTTGTCTAGTCACATACACGTACATCTCATTCACTTTAATTCCCCCTTTGCTCCCCACTGCGACTTTCCTTTTGTCTATATTTCTTCTGTGCTCCGCAGACGACTCTTTTTACTTCCCCGCGCCCCAACTCGTTCTGTCTCCCTCCCTCCCTCTCTCTCTTACACACACACACACACACACACACACACACACACACACACACACACACACACACACACACACACACACAGTCTCCAGCTGTTATTCCTGATGGTGTTACAAATGAGATGGTGAAAGGTGATCTCTGGGACGGGAGACACACACTTTTGTTTTCTTTGGGCTCGTCAGCCAGAGTGGGGGGGTGGTGAGCATATCCCCCAAAGCAGCTGTGTGTGTGTGTGTGTGTGTGTGTGTGTGTGTGTGTGTGTGTGTGTGTGTGTGTGTGTGTGTGTGTGTGTGTGTGTGTGTGTGTGTGTGTGTGTGTGTGTGTGTGTGTGTGTGTGTGTGTGTGTGTGTGTGTGTGTGTGTGTGTGTGTGTGTGTGCATATACATTTATTCATGCATGCATGTGGTTATGTAGTGTATGCTTGTATGTGCACGCCTGTGTGTGTGCTGATAGAAATGTGCAAGTAAGTATAAGGGATCAGAGAGAAGAATGACAGATTGAGAGAGAAAAAGCGGAAAACATGAAATATAGGCCAGTCAGTCTAAGCTAAAAAAAATCAAACCTCGGTTCGAAGCGAAGCGGTGAATTTTTATTCTATGTGTTCTAGAGCTATGAAATCTGTGTTCTAGATCTATACATTCTGTGTTCTAGATCTATACTTTCTATGTGCTTTAGTTCTATACTTTTATGAATTCTGAATGAATGAATGAATAATTTTGTCTGGAGGGCCAAATTGTCATGTGAAGCTTGACCAATCTTCAATTCTGCATGCACGGGACATGTAGGGGACAGACATACTCACTCCTTGAGAATCTATGGGAATCCTCAAAAAAACAGGTACGGGACAGACAAAGCCACTCCTTGGAAGCGGCTTTCACCAAATAAATTGCAATAGTAATCATCCAGGGTTTTTTATGATCCTTAGGGTCATCCAAAACACATGTTAAATGTTTCCCCATTATATTCTTAGTGGATCAAGGTGAATTCAGGGGGTTCAAGTTTGTGTCCCTTCACTTACTATACAGGAAAGAAAATACCCCCCAAAAAAATCTTCTTTAAGTAGCATGTGAGGGGTCCAACTAGGGGTTTTTCATGATTCTGAAACCATTGCAAGCATTTGTTTTGCACAAAAAAACATTCCTCAGGCTAAAAACAGACCCACAAAACTATGGTTTAGTGATGAGTGATGACTTTTCTGGGGTCAGCTCAGTTTTGTGGGGTCCATTTTGGGCCTGAGATGTGTTTTTCGTGCAAAAAAAATGCTTGCAATGGATTCAGCATCTTGAAAAGACCCCTCACATTCTATTTAAAGAAGATTTTTTGGGGGGGATCTTTTTTTCCTGTATAGTAAGAGAAGGGACCCAAACTTGAACCCCCTGAATTCACCTTGATCCACTAAGAATATAAGGGGAAACTTTTAACATATTTTTTGGATGACTCTAAGGATCGTAAAATACCTTGAACCATTCGTCGTTGTCGGGTGGAAACCTTGTTTCTCCAAGTTTCAACTGTGTACGTTCTTTCGCAAAGTAAAGCCCTGCTTCATTATACAAGGCCGTCGCACAAAAGTAGTGAAAACGGCAGATCTACAAGCACACAACGCCTCGCACCGCGAGGTGCGAGGCGTTGTAGATCGGCTGTTTTAAACACTATTTTAAATATTTTTTTAAATGATAAATCGAAAACGAACGGTTTTGGACATAAGAGGTTTTCACCCGACAACAACATATTGCAATTTCTTTTGGGTCAAATAACCTCAGATTGACTGGCCTAACAGAGGGATGGGAGGAGGGGGGGGGGGGCTGCATAAACAAACCATACCATAACAAGATCAAAACCCTAAACATGATTGACATCTAACGGACAGACGTTTGCAGTGTCCTCTTTCCTCCTCTGCCCCCCGTCCCCCCCGCCCCCACCCCCCTCCCGGTCTGGTTGTTTATTGGATGTACAGATGACCTCTGACCGCAGGAAGTGGAAGCTGATTAGTGGGCAGGATGTCGAAGCAGACAGACTTGTTACTGCTGGCGTTTCTCACTCTGGCATAAAAAGGGTCAAAAAGCCTTTCTTTCTTTTCTTTCTGGCAGCTTCGGTTTCCATCCCACTGTTTTTCACGCATGACTTTGACGTGTCGAATTGGAAAAACGGAACGGAAACGCAGCGAAACAATACAACAAAAAGTTGTTTTGTTTTCATTTACTTTATATGGGAAGGAAATGTGGTTTTGTTTGATTCTTAAAACACTTTATTGTCGTTGTCGGGTGGAAACCTTGTATGTCCAAAACCGTTTGTTTTGTATTTATGATTTTTAAAATGGTTTAAACTATAGTGACAACAGCAGATCTACAAGCACACAACGCCTCGCACCGCGAGGCGTTGTGTGCTTGTAGATCTGCTGTTTTCACTACTTTTAGGTGACAGCCTTGTGTGACGAAGCAGGGCTTTACTTTGCGAAAGAACGCACAAACTTGAAACTTGGAGATACGAGGTTTCTGCCCGACAGTGACGTTATTTATGCTGTGTTCTGAAAAAGAGCCACGCAAGTGAAGTTCGTGTCGTTCTTTGTTGGCATCGAACGCAAATATTCATCCTCTTGGCAAAACAAAATCAACAACCACTTCAATTAACTTGAGTATAATGACATTATATTGAAAAGGCCTGCTAGTATAGTGTTACACATTATTCCATGGTGCAATACTAGAGGCTTCATAAGATGAATGTTGACTCTAGAGGTGGAAAGAGTACTGAAAAATCCTACTCAAAGTAAGAGTACTGTTACTTTTTTAGTAAGAGTAAGAGCAAAAGTACTAGCCCAGGAAATGACTCAAAAGTAAGAGTAAAAAGTAGCCTATTTAAAAACTACTCTTTGAGTAAAAAGTTCGAAGTACTTTTTATTTTTATTTATACATTAATTACATGTTACACGTTACCGGTCACCTAAGACCATGAAGAGAAAAACACTATCAGAAAATCACTTTTAATAACATTTTTAAGAAAAAATATTATGTAAACTAAATGTACTTGAACTGAATTTAAACTTCTCTTACTTAGCCTAGTTCCAGACCCTGAATCGCTAGCCACACCCCTTTAAATTTTTTGTTTTGGCGATTCAGGTCTAGCATCGCTCTCATAAGAAGAGGCCTGCCTCGGTTGAAAATCCGATCGGCGAATCAGCGTCGTGAATCAGCGTCTTGTGATCAGCGTGGGTGGGGGTTTCCCAGAACTCATGTGTGTTTCCAAGTACACCAGCGCCGCCGCCGTACCGTACCGCGCATGGCGTCGCGATAAAATGCGGTAAATTGCGGTAAAATGCGATCATATCGATCTCGCTATGAAGCACCAGTAGCAGGCATGTTATGTTGTGTTTGATTACTGGTTCGTAGTGCTCCTATTCTGACTGTTTCTTTGGTTAGCAAGTAGCACTAGCAAGCAACAGGCTAGCACTAGCCAGCCACACTGAACCAATAGCTGAAGACTGCCTTTTTTTTGGCAACGCCCATCCCTGCAATCGCCTTCAGTGGAAGTGAGTTCAGACTGAATAATGGAGTGAAACGAAATGTCAATTCAGGCTGAGTGTCAGGCTAACTCTTACTCATTGTCCAAATGAAAAGTAACGAGTACAAGTATTTCATTTTTAAAGAGTAGAAACATTTAAAATGTACTTTAAAAGTACAGATCCTCAAAAAGAAAACTACTCTTCAGTAAATACTCGAGTACTTTTACTCGTGCATTTTCCACCTCTACTCATGACCGATGCCGATTTCACTCCAGAGCCTTTCTTCGTCTTTCTCCTATTTGCATCTAATGATGCAAAATCCTCATGAATAATTGAATATATTCCAGCAAAGAGAGACATGATTGTTTGGGGATTTCTCTCTTTTTTTCTCCACCATTGCATTGGCATAAGTCGCGTGCAGAGTGGCAGACAGAAAGAAAACAACGCGCAGAAGTTGAAAACCCACTTGCGGGCGGGCGCACACACGCACTTACGCACGCACTTACGCACGCACGCACGCACGCACGCGCACACACACACACACACACACACACACACACAGGTCTTTTCCCTCAGTGCCAGCTGTCGATGTGGAATCCACACTGCAGTAGGAATGTGAGAGGACTGTGAGAGATGTGGGGGTGGGTTCGTAAGGACAGGAATTCTGCAGGGGACGACGGACCCCGCTGAATGTTAATGCATGTGCATTCAGCGTGCACGTAAATGCGTGTACTTCTGTACACTGTGTGTGTGTGTGTGTGTGTGTGTGTCTGTGTGTGTGTGCGCACGTGCGTGTGTGTGTGTGTCAGTGTTGTTTTGGACAGCATTTAGTCATAGTCTTTTGAATAAAATATAATTTCGTTTTAGTCATGTTTTAGTCACCTGAAAAGTTTTAGTTTTAGTCTAATTTTAGTCGTCTAAATATCATAAGATTTTAGGTGACTAAATCTACAGTTGATTTAATCAACTGAAATGTATTTTGGCAGGCATTGATGGCATCGTAATGACTGCGCTGCGACGTGTTGTGAGCTTGTAGATCTGCTATTTTCAGCATGCAACACCTGAGAACAACCAAACATAAAATGACTCTCTTCTCCACTAGTCCCTCCCTAACGTTTTAGTCTAGTTTTTATTTTGATGACGAAATTGTCAATATATTTAGTCTTAGTTTTAGCCATCACAGCTTAGTTTTTATTTCGTTTTTATTTAGTTTTCGTCAGTGAAAACAACGCAGTCGACAAACATTTTTCGTGTCGACGAAATCAACACTGGTGTGTGCGTGTGTGTTTGTGAGTGTGTGCGTGTGTGTGTGTGTGTCCTATCAGTGAAGTGTGGTTTCGTGTTAGCAGTGTGTTTTCATGTGTGACAGGCTCTCTCCAATGTCATGATTTCATCCTACAATCTGTCACAGATGGTGTTTACGCAGGGTTGCACTTGATATCCTTTAGTCTAAACAACGGACTGTTTCCGCTCCGTCTATTTCATGTTTCATGGTTTCATTCACATATAAAACCCTGTAATGAGAATGTTTTTTCTTTTTAAATGTTTGAATAAATCCACATCCTAAATGGTTTTATTTGAGAGTGGTTTGAACAAGCCAGGAAGTTTGAAAACGACAGACTGGAAACCTCGTATCTCCAAGTGAGTTGCTAGGGCCCAAAGTGGAGGAGCCTTAATTATTTTATACGTTAGCTATTGAAAAATAGCAGATATACAAGCTTGTAGATCTGCTATTTTTGAAAAGTCATGACAATGTGTTCAAATCTTTGAATATATGTATTTTTGAACCGAACTTTTGTAACTCAAATTATGCTTCTGGGGTGGTCCCTGGAACTAAATATTTTGAGATGGGGGGTCCGTGGGCCAAATACATATCATTTTGGTGGTCCTTCACATGAAAAAGTTTGAGCACCACTGACATAGAAACATAGTTTTTTTCAGAATTTGAAATAATTTTCAAAGACTTGCACATATTTTCAAGATTTTTCAAAAATAGCAGATCTGCAAGCTCGCAGCGCTGCACTCGGTGCCACGCTGTGAGCTTGTAGATCTGCTATTTTTCAATAGTTAAAGCACAAAATAATGCGTAATAATGCGTTCCCAGTTCATGGGGGGGGGGCCCGCAGTGAACCCTTGTACGCAGGGCCCAGAATTTGGTGCCTCACCCCTGCTCCTGTTAACTAGGTCCTCTCGTCACACCGGTCAGCTCAGTGTATTAAACACAGCTAATCCTCCTGTTGTTGCTGGCACCAGGGCCACAGCGGGACACAACAGGCCCATTCTTATGGGCTCGGCCACTTACATGTCATTAACAAAGGTACTTATGATAAGTCCATTTTCTGGGTTTTATCTGTCATGTCGTCAGGGCTCCGGGAAAGAGCGGGAGGGTGGTTTGGGTGGTGTTTTTTTTTTTTGTTCTTTTGTGTCTCTGGTAAAAAGGGGGCTTGTGGTGTTAGTTGTCATTGTTTTCCCTGTCTTTTTCTCATGCGGGCACGCACGAACGCACGCATGAACGCACGCAGATTAACCCACTCTGACTAGTGACATGATGACTGATTCATTTCTATGGGCATTCCAGGATTATCTTATCTCACGTGTGGGGGGATGTCCATTCAATCAACTTTTCTGCTGTGTTGTGCACGCAAGTCACTCGCAGACACGCACCGATTTTGTGGGTGAATGTTTTGATATTGTTTAAGTTGATTCTTTTTTAAAGTACCGAAATACTCATTATGCAGAAGGTGCCATTTCAAGTGTTTAAATGTGTGCAAATATTTTGAAAATGGCAGATCTACAAGCTCACAATGCGAGCAGATCTACAAGCTCACAATGCGTCGCGAAGTGTGGATCACATCTTTAGAAGGCAATGGTAGCCAATCGGGAGGGAATATGGGAAATGGGACAAATCCATGTAGATCCATGACAGAAGAGGGAGAGAGCGAAGGGGAGAAGAGGTAAAGAAATGGAGGGAAGGAGAGAACATAGCTAACAGGGAGCAGAAGAGAGAACAGAAAAGAGTAAAGTAGCTCAGTGGTTCTCAAAGTGGATTCCAGGGACTCTGTGGGTTCCTTTATGGGGGTCTAAATTGACCCATACAAGTCTGTAACTCTGACAGTGTACAAATGGAACCAAATGAACCCTAACGGGTCCATTTGGTTCCATTTGTACACTGCCAGAGTTAAGGGGAGACCTTGAAAGATACACTGAAGTAGAGAAAGAGGCTAAGGTTAAAACAGAACCACTGAAGTAGAGAAAGAGGCTAAGGTTAAAACAGAACCACTGAAGTAGAGAAAGAGGCTAAGGTTAAAACAGAACCACTGAAGTAGAGAAAGAGGCTAAGGTTAAAACAGGGCGATAAGCAGGCCAGCTGAGATGGAAAGTAGGTCAGAGGCCATGAGGACTATTCCAGGACAGGCTGTGTGTGTGTGCAGCCAGTGGTGTACTGTAAAGTAACTAAGTACATTTACTTAAGTACAATATTGAGGTATTTGTACTTTACTTGAGTGTTTCTAATTTCCAACACGTTTGCTTCTACTCCATTACAACTCAAAGGCAAATGTTGTACTTTTTACTACACTGCAATTATTTGACAACTTTAGTTCCTTTGTAGAATTTGATTATTATTACAAAACATACATTGACCACTTCAGCCCTATATACAGTAAATTTTCGGCCATTTGAAAATAGCCGATAATCTGCTCTTTTCAAAAGGTTTGTATGCATTCAAAAACTTGAAATGGGACAGACAGAGCATGTCAACAGCCTCGCTGTTTGGCCGAAGCGACCTTCACCAATGACCCCTGATAAACACTTGTTAGGCTGCAAATTCCCTCCGCGCCAAAAGTGTAACTAAGTGGCAGGTGCTGCTGGGTGTATGTATGGATTCCAGGCCTCCAGTCAATCGACTTTCAATCAATGTCAACGTAGACTCGTCACCAACAGCCTCAAAGTCCCAACGTCCCAACGATGTGACATTGACGGGAGAAGAAAGAGAGAGAATTGGGGGAACAATGAAGGGCAGAAGAAAGAGAGCGAGAAGAAATAAGGGGAGAAAGAGAGATTCTACCATGCTACACTTCAGCAGTGAACAATATTCACCCAATCGCTGCACACTATACAAGGACATTTTACGTGAACATATTTATAGTTTTGTAGTTTCGTAACCTAGCAAAATGTAAACGATGAATGCCATCTTTTCTCTGTGTGTGTGTGTGCGCGCACGTGTCCTCGACCTTACTTTATCAACTCTCTGGAGGCAGACACTGTTACTCATTAACAACACTGATAACACAAACTCTCTGTCACTCACACACACACACACACCCCCACACACACACACACACACACACACACACACACACACACCACCTGCTGTGGCCAACTCTAGTGATAAGAGGTGAATATTTGCTCTAGAGGGGGCATGCCATGCCGTACTGACAAAATACAAACAGGGCGAAAGACAGACACGCAGAAGCAGAGAAAGAAACAGAGAGTGTGATTTGTGATAGTGCTGGGCAGAAGCAATCAAGCCATAAAACAAAATGAAAACATCTTAGTGGTAACTAATCTAATCTAATCTAATCTAACCAACATTCTTCACTTTTAATGCTACTTCAATGGTTCTCAACATGGAGTCCGTCCGACCCCCAGGGGTCCTTGAGAGAGTTCCAGGGGTGCAGCGAAATGATTGATGGTTAACTCTTTTACCGCTTCGGACCTTCCCGTTCGCTCCAATTTTCATCCCAGCTCGTTGCCAATACGGCTCGTTCTTTTTTACCTTGTCTGATGACTGTAAGCTGATGAGGGGTCGCGCCGCCGTGTACAGTAAAAACATCTCCCGTAACGCTGCTGTCAAAAATACACCGCACGTTAGCAATAATGGAGTCCCAAATCACTTCCTGGCTGTTTTCTGTGGATCTGTTCTAGAAAATCTATTTCTATGCTCTGAATGGATGGCAAGCGAAGCGGCCCAATTCACAGTAATTCTTTGCATAAGGCTGCCCTCTGCCGCCAGCTCGGCTAAAGTACACATATGAGCGTTGTATTGTAGAAAGAATTAGTTTGAAAATATATCGATAGATCATTTTCTATAACATCGCAAAGGTAAGCTGCTTTTTGCTGGCGCCAGCCCCAATAAATAAATAATAACATCTGGCAGTAGAACTGTTAAGAACCAAATGGACCCTCACAGTTCTATAACTCCAATACTACACAAATTAAACCAAATGGACCCTTAGGGGCCCACTTTTGGGCCTCTGTTTGTCCATTATCAAAGTTAAATTAACAATGAGGACTTTCCAGTATACTATAGATTGGAGACCCAGCGATACACATGGTGTTAAATGGGGGTGAATGGCCTGATGCAGATCAAACAGAGCTGGAAATGAAAGTGATCTCCACAACCTCCTCATCAGTTCCTTCCTCTTATTCCTCCTCCACCTCCGAGTTTTCTGGTTCACTGGGTGGGGAGTCAGCCATTCTCTCACACACACACACACACACACACACACACACGCACACGCACACGCACACGCACACGCACAAGCACAACCACACACATACACACACCCACACACACAGTTGAGGTGAGACAGGGACCTGAAGTTATGGCTGAGTGTGTGGAATGTGGGAGGTGTGTGTGTGTGTGTGTGCGCGTGTGTGTTAAATGTGAGGCCTGTGTGTGCTAAACGTGTCCACTATTTGATAGTGTCCACTTAGTGTCCCTATTGTTATATTCTGAACATCAACATCATGCAATAATGTCTAATCTATTGTATACATTGAAAGTATGACCACATGTAGGCTACAAATCTGTGTCAACTCATTCATAGCCAAGCCACGAGTTTCCCGAGTTATTTCAGTACCCCCAGACTGCCACAGGCCGAGTTTCCCGAGTTGGCAGCCATTTTGAAAAAAAAAAAAAATGCACCAGCCCCAGGTACCCCCAGGTACTTGCACCAGGTGCAAGTACGTATAAGTACCTTTTACCAATTATAGAGGGTTTAAATGGTACCGGAAATGCAGCTCAGCAAATAAAAGGTGAATTGATCCCAGTGCATGACGGAGGACGATATTACGATAAATTAAATCTCAGAGTGTTTTTTTATCACGATAAACGATAATATCGCTTATCGTCCCATCCCTATTCATGGCTCATCAGAAATGGACAAACGAGGTGGTTTCATGGCAACGTGGTTCAACCACGTAACCCCATATCGTCATTGTCAGGTGGAAACCTTGTATGTCCAAAAACTTTCCTTTTTTAAATTATGTTAAAAATGTGAAAATAGACGATCTACAAGCACACAACGCCTCGCAATCGCATCTGCTATATTCACTACATTTGTGCGACACTTGTGTGTGTTGAAGTAGGGCTTGAATTTAACAAAAAACACACATTTAAAACTTGGAGATACAAGGTTTCTGATACGATATATACTTTGTTGATTCACGCCCCCCCCTTTTCCCTCTACACCACATTTCTTCGCTGAAAATAGCCGTCTATTTTCATCGAATGTTTGCCTATTTTTAGCTGAATGTTCACCTGTTATGTCATGCCCAGAGTAGGAATGCAAGGGTTAAATGTGAATTCACTTAGTTGCCCCTCTCCCCAAATAGAGGGGTCCTTGGTTCCAAATGTCCTTGAGCAACAGCGAACGACTCCATTGCAGGTTACTTTGGATAAGCGTTGTTTGGCTGAAAGAAAGTTAAGTGATGATATTGATTGACTTTATTAGAAGTTTACATTGAAAAAAGTGCAGTTTCATGACGGTACAGTTCACTGGTAGCTTTTGTTGATTATAGGAATATTTCTTCTTTAATTCAACTTGAACAATTGACTGTAGCAGGAATACAGTAAGCAGCGTAGAGAGGTGGGCTGGTCCTGACTGAGTTGTTATTCATTCAAACCCACAATGCTTCTATTATTTTACTCTCTTCCCCCCCTTCTCTTTTCTTTCTTGCCTTCCATATTATCGTTTATCGTGATTAGCAAACACTCACGATAATCGTATCGTGGAGATGTAATATATTGTTATATCGTCCTCCGTCATGCACTGGGATCAATTCACCTTTTATTTGCCGAGCTGCATATCCGGTACCACTTAAACCCTCTATAACTGGTAAAAGGTACTTAAAATATACGTATATATATACAGTCTTTTTTTTCACTCTCTTTCAAATGTCTTTGCCAAAAAATAGCCGATCTACAAGCTCACAACGCGTTGTGAGCTTGTAGATCGACTATTTTTTGGCAAATGTTCCGCCCAGGATAATGGATTTTGATTATTGCGATAATATCGTAAATCGCGATTTCTTTTGTCACAATAATCGTGATATGAAATTTTCATATCGTCCCATCCCTACCTAACACACACTCACACGCTCACTCGCTACCACCACCCGACACACACACACACACACACACACACACACACACACACACACACACACACACACACACACACACACACACACACACACACACACACACACACACACACACACACGCAGTGTGGTTTCACTAAAGTGCTTCATAAGCTGTAAAATAATTCTCAGGGTTCAAACCCAGCTTCAGGTTCCTGGTGACAGGAGAACTTCATGTTCTTTCTTTCTCTCTCAGCTTCCCACGTTATTTTACCCCACTTCTAATGTTCTCCGTTCTCCCTTTTACGAGACGCATGGCAAGCAACCACTGCCATGTTTATTTTGGGACTACAGACAGATTTAAGACCCCGTGAAGCGAAACATTTTCTTTTCTTTTTTTCCTGTTTTTCTTTCTTTTTTAAGTCATTAAAGTAATTCATAACCAACCACGAGGTAGTCTGAAAAGATGATGTGAGCCACAATGTTGGAAAAATCTGCCTTTGGGGAACGTGAAATTGAAACAAACCAAAATGACGTTTATAAACCTTTTTTCCGTTAATTAAATAAACTGGTCAGTTGGATTGATGATTCTTTTGAGACAAATAGGAAGCAAGTGGAGAAAGAAAACAAAACTAAATTGTTTTTTTGTTTACTGAAGCGGCACAAATCCCAATCCATTTTAAGAAATTGCTAGTTAAACTCACCCAGAATGTGATTATGCATATTTGCCATGTCATGTCTAAAGACAGAACTGCTACCAGTGTTGTTTTTGACAGCACATTTTGATTTAGTTTTTTTGAATTAAATGTATTTCAGTTTTAGTCATAATTTAGTCACCTGAACAGTTTTAGTTTTAGTCGACTAATATCATAAGATGTATTTTGGCAGGCCTTGATGGCATCGTAATGACTGATTTTACACTTGGTTGCGTGCCGACCAAGTGCCGACCAATAGCCGATCTACAAGCCTCACAACGCGTCGCGCTGCGACGCGTTGTGAGCTTGTAGATCTGCTATTTTCAGCGTGCAACACCTGAGAGCAACCAAACATAAAATGACTGTCTTCTCCACTAGTCCCTCCCTAACGTTTTAGTCTAGTTTTTATTTTGTTGACGTTTTAGTCATCTTAGTTTAGTTTTTATTTCGTTTTTATTTAGTTTTCGTCAGTGAAAAAAAACAAACATTTTTCGTCACAGTTTTAGTTGACCAAAGTAACACTGACTGCTACACAGATATTAGTTGGTCCAGAAATCCAACAAATACTTGTTGGGGTTGACTGGTGGGGTTTTACTATCACTATAGCATTAAACTAACCCTGCGTTTGCGGCGCCATATCTAAACAGTGACCAGCTGCTCTGGACACGACACCACACCATACACTGTAAATCATGTTTGAGAGAGAGTATTAAATGGCGTTAGAAATGGTTCTCAGATTTTAATTATCACCGGAGATTAGACCCTGCGGACTCCTCTATTGAAATGCTTAAGCTACAGTTGAAACATTGGACTGATTGTTTGTGTTTGTGGTTTTCTTTATTTTTGCAGCAATAGTCGGCTTGGCACAGCGTATTTCTATGCTATAAGAGTACAAAGAGCTCATGTGTTGTCATCCCCTTCTTGTGAAACCCTTTGTCTTGTTGAACGCAGAACGAACACAAATGTCAGCGCAAATGTAAACGGCAGACTGAGGGATGCTGACCACTGAGGGATGCTGACCATTCATGGTTCAAGGTTGTACTTTATTGTTACGTCTTTTGTACAGGTACAGTACATAAGAGGAAAACTTTTTTTTTTCCAATTGTCCAAATGAATTCCAAATATTATCCCGCAGCACCCCTGGACTGCCGTCACAGCACCCCAGGGTGCCCCGTCACCCACTTTGAAAACCCCTGCTCTACAGTACATCTCTGGATGACATAACTCAGAATAATTGGTGGATTCCTTCTTCCTGGTTGTCAATTTGAGATATTAAATCATATTTCTACGGTAAGAAGTTTAGAGAGACGCCCTAGACGTGTGTTTATGTGTGTGTGTGTTCTGAGAAATGTGAGGGGTGTAAGGCACTCAGTGGATCGGGTTGCCGTGCCAACAACTCAGCAGATTCCTCAAAGTTCCCGTTGCCGACGCGCACGCGCGCGCGTGTACGTGTTAAGAGAGGGAGTCAGGGAGAGGTTTTAGAAACAAAAACATCGGCATTGAAACGCTCGACACACCGCGTCCGCAGCAAACATCACACACACACACACACACACAGCAGCGTGCATGTATTCACACACGCACATGCACACGCACGCACACACACACACACACACACACACACACACACACACAGGGACGTGCAGAGAATGTTAGAGAGGCAGGGGCTGAAATGTCTTAAAGGGCCTTTTGGTGAAAACATCAAAAAAAAGCAGACCTCCAAGCTCGCGACGCGTTGTGAGCTTGGAGGTCTGCTATTTTCGGTGCTTGATACCACACTGAACTAAGCATAATCAAGTCAATACTGGAGATGTGGCGTAACAGCATGGATTTCCACACAGAGAGGGCAATTCTTTCAACATAAGATGCTGCATTCAAGTTCAGGAGAGTTTGGACAAGGCAATTCTCTTGAATGCTGCCTTCAGGTATGGCATGGAAAGAGGGCGTTTGCATTTCTTTCACCATAGTAAAAACTGCATTCATGGTCTGGAGAGGGCACTTTTTACAGACAGGTAAAAGGGCAGGGGCTCAAGCCCCCTTTGATGTCTATGTGTGCACGTGCGCGCACACACACACACACACACACACACACACACTAGGCAGACAGACAGACAGGGACACAGAGTTCAGAAGTAAGTGTGTGTGTGTGTGTGTGTGTGTGTGTGTGTGTGTGTGTGTGTGTGTGTGTGTGTGTGTGTGTGTGTGTGTGTGTGTGTGTGTGTGTGTGTGTGTGTGTGTGTGTGTGTGTGTGTGTGTGTGTGTGTGTGTGTGTGTGTGTGTGTGTGTGTGTGTGTGTGTGTGTGTGTGTGTTTTAGTGATGCGCGGGGCGGCCCGCGACCGCGGTCCCCCGCGGTCAGCCCGCAGGCCGGGTTGAGCTGGGCCAAGTCTATAATGCGCACCAAGTGTCCTTCCCTATGCTCGTCAGCCAAACTGGTCCGTGTCATGTAATTCTAATTAAGTCCATTACTTCCTCTAAGTAGACTTGAAAATAAAAACCAGTTGCCTAATCATATTACGGGAGTATACCAATCTTATTTTGAAATCCACCGCTTGAGAGGAAGTGTTCTGCTTGTTAGTTATTGGCTACTTCACTTGCCAGTTGCCACAGCCTATCTGCAGCTCAATGTAAACAGAACTCACGTGTGGACCAGTGTGGATTGTACAAGCTTTTAACTAAACTAAAGTTCATATTATGATATGAAAACAATGCTCCTTTGACTTAAACAACATAAACCCTTTGAAAGTTTGATAAACTTTGCACCTCCGCAGCAGATTAGGTAAGGAGCTGGTTAATTACCTTCTGCTGGTTGGATGCTGTCGTGCTGTGGTGTGAGCATAGATTGTAGAAAATAATATATTTTCTCAACATAATGTTGAGAGGCGTAGAGCTGTTGCTTTGGTGTCTCGGCGCGGTGCGCCAGTGAATAGGCTTGTGACTCGATCCTCATCTCTCTGTGATACAGTAGTTGTGTTCTGTGTGTATAGTCCTACTCATACAGGAGTGTTATCAATTAAAAATAAGCATGCATGTCGTCACTCGTCATGCCGTCATGTAGCTAATTAACGGTTCATTGCTTTTAAATGTTCGAACGATATTTTTGTATGGCTCTGTTGCACTGCACTGTTAGGCTATGTGCTCTAAATCAGTGCTGAAAGTTTCTCCGTTCTGTTTTTGCAGTTGAAATTGTCTGCCTTAAAAATCCACATTCAAAGACGTATTTGACATGTATTTAATGACGGCGGGCTGAGCTGGGCTGTGAACATTGATGCGTTGTTGCGGGGCTGGGCTGGGTTAGATAATTAAAATTGCGGGGGCCCGCGGTCAATAAAAAACCCCAACCCGCGCATCACTAGTGTGTGTGTGTGTGTGTGTGTGTGTGTGTGTGTGTGTGTGTGTGTGTGTGTGGTGTCCCCTCTTCTAACAGGGTACAATTAGTGTATCCTCCCCAGCCTCAGGCTTTACTGTTAAACTGTCAGGACTCAAGACAGACTAACAGCTAGCAGTTGACCTATTGATGGGGTGGAAGTGACTGTGTTGAAACTAACGTGTGTGTGTGTGTGTGTGTGTGTGTGTGTGTGTGTGTGTGTGTGTGTGTGTGTGTGTGTGTGTGTGTGTGTGTGTGTGTGTGTGTGTGTGTGTGTGTGTGTGTGTGTGTGTGTGTGTGTGTGTGTGTGTGTGTGTGTGTGTGTGTGTGTGTGTGTGTGTGTGTGTGTGTGTGTGTGTGTGTGTGTGTGTGTGTACCTGAGGACGACAAGGGCTTAATATGTTCCCATCAGTCTGCCTGTCACCTGAGGGTGAGCTAAGATTAAGAGGCAGAGAGAGAGAGAAGTGAGAGTGAAGGACAGAGAGACCAACGGAGAGACTAGCGGGCGAGAGGGAGAGAGAGAGAGAGAGAGTAATGGTTTTCCTTCCCACAAAGTGAGGTTTCAGCAGGTCGTTAACAGCTAATGTCTCTAGGGCTGTCACGATTATGACACTCAGATAATTGCGATTAGCGATTTAATTGTGTATAGTCGTTGACAATTACATTTACTGTTAGGCTTTGAAGTTGCACATGGCAATCATGACACATAACTTGAATATACAAAGAAATTACTGACATATTTGAACATTATATAACTAAAAAAAAAAAACATTGATAATTTTCACAATAGAACTGTGTTTTACTAAATGTATTGCCTCAACTCTTAGTGCTCGTCAGGGTGGGGGGTCCCCAGTTAAAATATGATTGTTTGGGGGGTCCCAGCCTGAAAAGGTTGAGAACCACTGCAGTACATCACATACTAGCCGTTACCATAGACTGTATAAAATATATGGACAAAGCAAAGCCATTGGTTTCTATTCAGCGCAAATGACACAATATGGGTCCTTGGCATGGGTGTTGTCATCATAGATTGTAAAGGCATCAGAGGATGCTATTGGCTGCCAACGGTCACGTGCAACCGCAAGGATACTTGGGAGAATGTGGTCGGAGCCTCCCGAAATACAGCACACGAAGAAGAACACAGCCGGCTGGTATTAATTTAGTTGGCCACGCCCCCCCGCAACTTTATCATCAATTTTAACATAAATGGGACCTTATTTTCACAAAACGCATATAATCGTGATTGAAAGGCAATTTTTAACTAGCGATAGAAACCATAAAGTATTTATGAAAATGTTAATTAAGGTTAGAAAACGAAAGGGGGAAATGAATGGGATCCAATGGAGAACAATTCTTTTTGCGATCGGCCGGGGGGGAAAACAGCGCAACTAGCGGACAATTATAGGAAGTTTTAGTTCCGTATTGGAGTCATTTTAAATCGGCGGAACTATGCCCCTGGCCGTTACAGATAACTAACAGAGTACATGGAGTGTTACAGAGGCACACAAGCGCAGCCTAACCACCACAGTACATTAAGTGTGCATAACTACCAGAGTACAGCATAACTACCACAGTACATTAAGAGTGCGTCCCGCTGTTAAATGTTCTCCATCACATGCATTCCTGTCCTCCGCCCTCTCCCTACAGTCTCGGTTTCCATGCCAACAACAACGTTGGGTTTGGCTCTGTCTGAGCTCATCCAACTCCCAGACCAGCCAACGGAGGCAGAGGGCATTAAAAACCCCTCGCTGTCTGGAGAGGCTTCGGCCTGACCGAGGCGTGGGTCCCCGGTTCAATCCCTGCGAGGGTCAGTTATGCGTCTAGCCCCATATCGAACCTCACCCTCCAAGATGAGGTCCTATCGGGGTCTCCCCGGGCTGGGGTAGAACGCTTGTACCGTAGGATGGAAAACCACAGTCTAGGAGCGTGCAACTACCTTTACAGGGTTCCCACGGTCATGAAATTCCTGGAAATATTTTGAAATTTGAAAAATATTTTTCCAGTACTGGAACATTTTGAAATTGATCAAGGGTCCTGGAAGGTCCTGGAAAAAATTAATACCTCTGAAATGACAAATTCAACATTGGCCAAATTGTCAAATATCAGAGGGAGAAAGTGTGAAAATAGCCGATCTACAGGCGTTGTGAGCATGTAGATCTGCTATTTTCACAATAAAACCGTGTTATACGAAATTCCCCAGTTCAAATATGATTATTTCGGGGGTCACAGCCTGAAAAGGTTTGAGAACCACTGGCATACACTACCTGTCTTTGGGTATTGTGCATAGGACTCGTTATTGAGCTGAATTATTGTTATATAGTCTTGGAAATTGGGTTAAATATTCTGGAAAAGTTTTGGAAAAGTTTTGGAAATTAATTGGTAAAAAATGTGTGGGAACCCTGCCTTTACTTTTTGGATACAATTTCGGGAAAAGTGTTTTCTACCTCACAGTGGAGGCGTTCTACCCCAGCCCGGGGATACCTCTGTAGGACCTCATCTCGGAGCACAACAACAGTATGCAGCGGAGGGTGAGGTTCTATATGGGGCTATTATGCCCCATATAGAACCCCTACACAACAGTATGCAGCAGAGGGTGAGGTTCTATATGGGGCTATTATGCCCCATATAGAACCCCTACACAACAGTATGCAGCGGAGGGTGAGGTTCTAATATGGGGCTATTGTGCGTCAAAGTGCCCATGAGCAATACACTGACCACTCTTTCTATTATTGCATTATATATACGTCGCTTTGTGAAATGTAGTTTATTGTCGCCATCAGGCCGATTTTTGCTAAACACATTTTTGGAC
>NC_137824.1:58276498-58318998 GCF_963921795.1 Nannobrachium achirus | reverse complement strand
TAAAATCCTATGATATTTAGTCGACTAAAATTAGACTAAAACTAAAACTTTTCAGGTGACTAAATTATGACTAAAACTAAATGACATTTTATTCAAAAGACTAAAACTAAATCAAAATTTGCTGTCAAAAACAACACTAGAAGAGAGCAGAACAGATACAGTAGTGTTGAAGGCACAGAGAGAGTTGCAGAAGAAAGGCTTCTGTGTTTTTATAGCAGAGACTCAGCGCTCTGACACATTGATGGATGCATGGAGGTTAAACGTGTGAAAAAGACATTAGTCACAGAAAGGTATTCACAGGAGCCTCTCCTTCTTCCTCCTCCTCCCTTTCCCTCCCCTCCATTCTTTCTCTCTCTCTCTCTCCTCCCGCTCGGGGGGACGAGGGAATGTGTGCAACGACTGTATGGCTTTCTCATCAAGGCCAGACACAAGGTTTTCCACCCTCCCACCATCCCAGGGACGTGCAGAGAATTTTAGAGAGGCAGGGGCTGACATTTCTAAAAAGGGCGAAAATAGCCGACCTCCAAGCTCACAACGCGTCGCACCGCGACGCGTTGTGAGCTTGGAGGTCGGCTATTCTCGATGCTTGACCAGAGAGGGTAATTCTTTCATAACATAAGATGCTGCATTCAGGGGCGGGCATTTGCTCTACGCAGACTACGCAACTGCGTAGAGCCCCAAGGCAGAGGGGGCCCCCTGCTGGGCTCATTATTCTGAGCATTTAGAAAAAAAAAGTAAGTCTCTAGCCCATTCCTGTCAAAAGTTATGATTGTTTAAAGAATTGACCAACTGCTCACTGGAGTCAATAGGTTTCACACAGAGATCAAACTTCCTTCGCCAAACAGGAAGTGCCCTTCACCAAACAGGAAGTGCCTCTATATCTCATGAACCGTTTGTCGTACAGACTCGGGGCTGGTGTCATATGACTTGATTAAGAGTCCTTAACCTTAATTGGCGCTTCCTTCGCCAAACAGGAAGTGCCCTTCGCCAAACAGGAAGTGCCTCTATATCTCATGAACCGTTTGTCGTACAGACTTGTGGCTGGTGTCATATGACTTCATCAAGAGTCCTTCACCTTAATTGGTTTAACTTAGTCCTGTCCCCTCTTCTGATTGGCTGTTGCCCCTTGTGACGTGGGTAGAGCTGCGAGGGCCCGGTCATTGCTGCTTGCAGCTTTAATTTTATCAAAATTTTGAAAAATAATAATTAAATTAAATAATTAATAATTAAAATATAATTTTAAAGTATTATTATTCACTGATATTCCCTTATTGTTATTAAAATAAGTATTGTCCTGCATCAAATATGTCCTGTATAAAAATATACATATAGGCCTACTCTATATAGGCTACCTTACTGTACTCTTCTTAAATTAATCAAATAGATCCAAAATGATTGTGGTTAGGTATTTAAAACCAACCATAATGACAACAAATAGGCTTCCTCTGCCTCTGCTCTTCATTGACTTGTCAAGTTCATCGTCTTGTCATGCTAAATCATCACTTTTTCAGAATAGGTATTGAGTTGGAGGGTGGCATTTTTAATTCCTGCACTTCGCACGCACGCATACTGTTTTTTTTCACGCATATCTATTTTTCACGCGCGCTCATGGGGGGGGGGGGGCCTCTTTTACTACCTTTGTGGGGAGCCCCCAGTTTATAAAAACCGCCCCTGGCTGCATTCAAGTTCAGGAGAGTTTGGACAAGGCAATTCTCTTGAATGCTGCCTTCGGTTATGGCATGGAAAGATGGCATTTGCGTTTCTTTCTAGGGATGTTCCGATACCACTTTTTTGCTGACCAAGTAGAAGTACGAGTACTTAATTTGAGTACTTGCCGATACCGAATACCGATACTGTAAGTTACTGTTTCTGTACAAGTGCTTAAATAGTGTGTGGCGCTCCAAAATAAAATGCTTTAAATAATTATGTTGTCATGCCTAGAGTGAGAGAAGGTGAAAACACTGTTCATTAGTTGAACTAACACACACAAAACTGTGTCTTAGGACTTTTGGTATGTTGTTACCAACACATTTATGAAACAAAATGGTATCTGGCGCTGCCGTGGGCAATATCAGACGAGTACGAGTAGAGCAAAATAGGCCGGTATCGGGGCGAGTACCGATTCTGGTATCGGTTTCGGGACATCCCAACCTTTTGGTGAAAATATCGAAAATAGCAGACCTCCAAGTTCACAGCGCGGCGCGTTGTGAGCTCGGAGGTCGGCTATTTTCGATGTTTGACTAGAGAGGGCAATTCTTTCAACATAAGAGGCTGCATTAGAGGTCTTCACGGGTCCAATTTGAACTACCCGAACCCAAAAGGACCCGGGGGAAATGGACCCGGACCCATATGGCCCCGTCTATCATTTGGAATTTGAGAACCGTTACCCGATCAGCCCCGAGACGTGATGGATCCGATCCGAACGGCCCCGCCTGTTATTAGAAAAATTGGATCCGATACCCGAGCAGAACGAGAGATCCGAGACCCGAACCTGTCGCCCGAAATGAAAGAATGCCAACGTTATTATATTAAGAGTTGTATCAGACATATTTCTTACCTAACGTCGCCACGGTGCTGCTGTTGCTGTCAGCGGCGCTGTGCCTCTCGCCAAAAGATGATCTTTTCCCAGACCAGTAAGTCAATGCGGACAGTTTGTAAATACAAATAAATCCATGTTTTTATTCCTTCTTCTTTGGCTAGCCAATGCTAATGCTATCGTTTTCTGTCGCATGTGTTGTTCATTATATCTTTCTGCTTTGAGTGTCCATTTTGCTCTGCAGAGCATGACAACACGCAATGACAACTCCATTGTAAACCGTTAACCAAAACGTTACGTTAATATCTTTGATAATAATAACAATCCAACTGATACAGTCAGTGTTGTTGTGACTGAGTGAGTTATACTTCTCAGTTCTCACAACCAATGCAACAGATTACATGCTGCATCTTTAGTGCCATCGTGTGGCGTTATCTATTTGGTGCAGTTGTTGCGTTCGCTTTCACTTCAATCTCGGCCTGTCTCGGCTCCACTCGGGTAACAGGAGATACCCGGGGAACCGGGGCAGACGGCCCCGGCCCCGGCCCGCCCCGCGGTAAAAGCTCGAAAACGGCCCCGTTACCCGGCTCGGGGCGGTTCGGATCGCGGGTAATTTCGGATCTCGGGCAGGTCCGAAGACCTCTAGGCTGCATTCAAGTCCAGGAGAGTTTGGACAAGGCAATTCTCTTGAATGCTGCCTTCAGGTACTATGGCATGGAAAGAGGGCATTTCCATTTCTTGCGCCATAGTAAAAACTGCATTCATGGTCTGGAGAGGGCACTTTTTACAGACAGGTAAAAGGGCAGGGGCTCAAGCCCCCTTTGATGTCTATGTGTGCCCTCCCTCCCTCCCTCCGTCCGTCCGTCCCTCCCTCTCCCGCTTTCTTTCTTCTCGGTGCTCGCTCTACCTATCTCCTCTATCTCCTGATTTGCTCTCTCTCTTTTTCTTCATCTCTTCTTCTAACTCTATTCCACTCCGCCGTTTGTTTTTCCACGCTAGTCTTCTCTCGCTTGTCGTTCATTCTCCGTTTCTCCGTTTTATCGGGGACAGACTGAAATCTCATTCTTCCGACGGTCCTTCCTGCTGCCTCTCCTTCCTCATCCCATGCAGGGATGGGACGATACGACCGTTTCATATCACGATTGTTGTGACGAAAGAAATCGCGATTTGCGATATTATTGCGATAATCAAAATCCATTATCCTGGGGTGGAACATTTGCCAAAAAATAGCAGATCTACAAGCTCACAACGCTGTGAGCTTGTAGATCGGCAATTTTTCTGCAAAGACATTTGATAGAGTGAAAAAAAGACTGTATACGTATTATTATAAGTACCTTTTACCAATTATAGAGGGTTTAAGTGGTACCGGATATGCAGCTCGGCAAATAAAAGGTGAATTGATCCCAGTGCATGACGGAGGACGATGTCACGATAAATTCAATCCCCACGATACGATTATCGTGAGTGTTTTTTATCACGAAAAATCCATAGCTAGTCCCATGGCCTCCTCTCCTCGCCTCATTAGTTCCTTTTCCCCATCATCGCCTTTCCCACCTCTCTCTCTCTCTCCCTCTCTCTCTCTCTCTCTCTCCCTCTCCCTCTCTTTTCACCGTCATTCTCTCTCTCTCTCAGAAGGCAGTTTTTCTTTTATTTTACTACTCTCCCTATTTCACTCCTCACTCGCTTTTTATTTTTTTCACCCCGTCGGCTTCACTGGTTGAAGAACGACTCCCTCCTCTCTCTCCCTCTCGCTCGATTTACCGTTCTGCTTCTTTAGGCCCTCTGAGACAAACTGCAGGTTCGCGCACACACACACACACACACACACACACACACACACACACACGCGAAAACGCACACACACACACACACACACCAGAGGACTGGAGGGAGCTCTAACTTCCAAGTGAACCCCTCAGCTTTCTACAGTTAACCTCCTCTTGCCTCTCCTCTCCTCCCTGATGGTCCTCTCCCAGACCAGGGCAAAGGTCTTTTTAATTCAAGTCAACTGAGGGATATAAATTATATATATATATATATATATATATATATATAATATATATATATATATATTAATATATATATTAAAGGAATTATATGTAACTTTAAGACTATTAAAAAATATATCCACGAGTTTCCAACGCCCCGTAGTGCATTGCGCAGACGCTGTACCAAGCTTCCGGTGCCGCAGCCGAGTGTGATTTACAAGCTCACAACAGGCTGCATCTGCGACGCGACGTGAGCTTGTATGTCTGCTGTTAAACCGGAAGTGTGGTCCAAACGGGTCCAAATAATCTCCAGTAAACTCCCGCGGAAACAGGTGGATATGTGTATACATTTTTAGCAGTCATTTCCCTTCATCAGTAACTATATTATTGTGTTGGGGTGTTTCCTTGCAGAAAGAGACATCCCCTGGCTGTATTTCTGTTCTGTTCCACTCTTTATGTTGACATTAAATGTCAACAGAAACATGGAGGGACGTTTTTGTCAGGGGGAGCTCAGACAGAGCTCTTAATTGCTCCCTTTGCTTTCACTTCAAAGGGGTTGTGCACTAAGGTAATTGATTGGGCCATAAAAGTGTCAAGTCCTTGTTAGTGATCTCTTTAATCAATGAAAGCATCAAATACAATCTGTTTGATGCCTGTCATAGAGGGGAGGGGGAGGGGGGAATGTTTTTGTGTACACACAAGCTTTCATATTTTTCCTTTAAAGGAACGGCCTTGTATGATGAAGTAGGGCTTTGCTTTGCGAAAATATGTATAAATTTGAAACTTGGAGATACGAGGTTTCTGCCCGACAGTGACGATTTACTTTGTTGGCCGCCCAGCCCCCAAAATGGAACGAAGGCCGACATTTTATTTTTAATTTCTTCCTAATGGCCGGCCTGGACCGGCCGGGAATGAACCGGCCGTTCGGGAGTTTTCCCACTTTTCCCAATGGCCAGCACGTCCCTGGTATACATTAATGGCATGCTCTCTTACTCGTTGACCCACCTCCCGTGGGGGCAACGTTTTATTTCAAAGGGAGCTGATGGAACCTCTTGTTCATTGAGATATGCAGTGCACGCTGGTGCCCTCTCTCTCTCTCTCTCTCTCTCTCTCTCTCTCTCTCTCTCTCTCTCTCTCTCTCTCTCTCTCTCTCTCTCTACTGCTGCATCCATCTGCCTGGAGGTCTTTGTCTCCTCCCCTCTCCTTTCATCCCCTTCTCTCCTCACTCTCACTCCCTTAAATTCCATCCTGCCTCGTTCCCTCCCTCCCTTCATTTATGTTCCCTCCCTCCCTCTCTTCGTACCATCCTCCCTCTCTCTTGGCTCTCACCCTTCTTCCCACCCGTCTCTCCTAGGGATGGGACGATATGAAAATTTCATATAACGATTATTGTGACAAAATAAATAGCGATTTACGATATTATCGCGATAATCAAAAACCATTATCCTGGGGTGGAACAAAAAAGAATAGCCGAAAAAATAGCCCATCGGCTAAGACCTTTGATAGAGAGTGAAAAAAGACTGTATCAAGTACTTATATTATAAGTACCTTTTACCAATTATAGAGGGTTTAAAGGACAACTTTGTTTTTTTTACAACAAGGGTTCATATTTAAGAATATAAAAGATGAGTGTTAAAATGTTTTCATTTACTCCTTTCTATCGTTTTAGAGATTTTAATTATTTTGATTTCAGTGGCTGGGGGCATGCGTACAAGTGGCTAAATATGTCTTTTTACACAGAATAAGCCTATTCCCAAGATGCACCACAATCTTTAATGGGCAGATGTGACTTCTGGGGTAACTGTAAATAGCAATAAAGACATTGCAGGCTTATTGTGTCTAAAAATACATATTTAGCCACTTGTACGCATGCCCCCATGCGTACGCATGCCCCACATTTTAGCACGCTAAACGTGCTAAAACGATAGAAAGCAGTAAATGAAAACATTTTAACACTCACTTTTTCTTTTCTCTAATTACAATCTAAAATATGAACCCTTGATGTAAAAAAACAAGTGTTACCAGATATGCAGCTCGGCAAATAAAAGGTGAATTGATCCCAGTGCATGACGGAGGACGATTTCACGATAAATTAAATCTCCACGATACAATTATTGTGAGTGTTTTTTATCACGATAAACGATGATATCGCGTATCGTCCCATCCCTAGTCTCTCCTTCCATCCTTCTCTCCTCACTCTCTCTCTCTCTCTCTCTTCTCTCTCTCTCTCTCTCTCTCTCTCTCTCTCTCTCTTAATTCCTCCTATACCCCTCCCTTCCTTGGGTCAGTCAGTCATGGCAGCTTTTCCTCCCCCAGTGTTTTTCTAGTGTGTAGTTTCTCGGTGGACCGTGCCGCTAACCGGTCAGGGTCACGCTCAATTTCATGTCTCGACTCTCACCAAAATAAATAAATAATATTAATATCTCTCTGGGTAGATATTAAACTGACAGAGCTGCTGGCGTTTCTTGTGCTCTCAGTGGAAGCCAGCATTCTGTGTTGACTTTTCTTTAAGTCAAAATGAACGTAGCCTCTGGACTAAGATGTTGAAAAATCCCCCTTGGATGGTTTAATTTGCAACCGCAGGGAGCAGTTTAGTGTGAAAACCTGCAGCAGTTGTGTCACGGTGGCACGCTGTTACTCTAAGCTGTTACGCTTGCCTGTCACGCTGTTACTCTAAGCTGTTACTCTTGCCTGTCACACTCTCTCTCTCTCACACGCACGCACGCACGCACGCACGCACGCACGCACGCACGCACGCACGCACCCACACCACACCACACCACACCACACCACACCACACCACACCACACCACACCACACACACACACACACACACACACACACCATCAGTCTGGCTAAGCTCAAATACTTGTGATTGTCTGATTAAGTTACATGTCAATGTTGTTAAGCTCAAATACTGTGATTTTGACTATGTACTGCTATTGTTCTGCTATTGTTCCCTATGCAGGGTATTGCTTAGCATTCCCTGATTTTGCGGAGGAGATTAACACTAAGATTAACTGTATTCCATTTACACAATAAATGGTTAAATCTCCTTAGACGTGAGTGCAGTTCCTGACTAAAATGGTATCCGTTCTCCACATCCACAGGTCCGCCCCGGGTGTCGGAGCGCGTGGCCCACCGTCAGAGCGTCCGTCTGGGCCGCACCATGAAGCTGGGCTGCCCCGTGGAGGGGGACCCCCCGCCCCTCATCATGTGGACCAAGGACGGCCGCAACATCCACAGTGGCTGGACGCGCTTCCGCGTGCTGCAGCACGCCCTGCGCATCAAGGAGGTGGAGATCGACGACGCCGGCACCTTCATCTGCAAGGCCACCAACGGCTTCGGGAGCGTCAACATCAACTACACCCTCATCGTCATCGGTGAGTCCAGGGGGGTCGCACCCACTCTGATCTAACACGGACAGTTTCTGTTGGCAGATGGGCGGACCCGGAGTATCTCTCCGGGAGTGTCCGGCCAATAGCATGTGTTCTCCTCCCCCCTCCCCCCTCTACTCCTCTGCTCAGTGCAGAGAACGCGGCTGCGTCATGACGTCAACACGTCAACACATTCGGTGCGACGCCCCTCTGCATTCTGATTGGTTAGGGAAATTCTACACTTGCTCCAACAGTGATTTTAACGCGATCGCCCAGGCTTATTTTTCTTCCGATCGCCAAAATAAGTCTTTGAATATCTCAAATCCTTCTAAGCAGGGCCGGATCTCCCCATAGGCAAGGGGGGGCATTGCCCCCCTAAATGCCCTGTCTGCCCCACCAAACAAGATGGCATGAAAAAATAAAAATATATATATTTCGTTTTTTTTTTTTTTTATGCTACAGCTGTCGCACCACCAAAACCAACACCATTTCATTATATATACATTTTAAAAACTCTGATCGCCAATGCCATCTCTCTCCCTCTCTGCACCTCAAAAGAAGTAAAACAAATAATAATGTTCCAGCCAGGCCAGCAGCTCCACCCCCGATATGCGTTGAATGCGTAGGAGGGAACAGCAGTCAGTCTCGTCTCGACAGACAAGTACACGCACCACTTCTGGTTGCCAACTAACTTCAGTTTTGTCCAGCGCATTAAGGAACTAATCGAGAGAAGGAACAGTTTGTTTTTTAGTTGTGCTTGCAGCTTGTTTCACTTTAACTTCTGTTCTCTTTCTCTGGCTCTTTCGGTCAATATGCGTCGATTTCTGGTTTCTAAACCTCGCGACGCGAGTAGCACTGCTGCTACGGCTCCAGTCAGTCCAGAGGCAGGCTCCGAGCCGTCGTCGACTCGGGGTACAGCTGCTCCTCGACCCGACCCAAACCCTAACCCCCAATTGAGTTCCACAAGCACGGCAACAAGCTGAAAGCGTCGCCGTTCGCAACGCAGCAGCGGCCGCCGACAACAGCACACAGGGAGCAGGAGGTAGAGCTGCTGCTCCTCGACCCGACCCAAACCCTAACCCCCAATCAGGCCCGCCGATAGGGGGGGGTAAAGGGTACTCTTTACCCCCTTCCGGGAGTGGGGGGGCCCGGTGGAGTGGGGGCCCCGGCCCGGGCCCCCTCCCTCCGGCCTGGGCCCCCCTAGGAAAGATTTGGAGGGCGCAATTACACTGTCAGTTACGGTAGGCAGGCTGTGATGTCATTACGTTTCCACTGCGGAATCTTGTAATCTCATTGGGTCAAGATGGCCCACATGACATTTATCTCCTTCGCTATTCGCTCTCATACTAGCACATGTTTTGTCTGCGGAAGAAGCTACAGTGTTGAGTGAACCTATGGAGTGAACGCTATAGACTCCGAGACAAGTTTGAGTAAACATTAATTTATTGGAAACATATGGATTAACACATGGCGAGGACGAGGAGTTTGCGGGTCGGTAGAAAGAGTTTCGAAAATGCGGTTATATATTGCATAATTGTACATGTTTGGAGCGGCAGCTCATTAATATAAGCGACATCTCTCTCTCTTTCTCACTGTCTCTTGCTCTCTTTCTCTCTCTCTCTCTCTCTCTCTCTCTCTCTCTCTCTCCCTCCCAGAGAGACGCAAGCGAAGCGAAGTTGCACAAAATAAGTTATACAGTACATATTTCCTTTTAATATTAACCTGAGTAAAATAAGCTGCATTGGGAGGTAAACGGGAGACACTTTATTGTGAATGTAAGACCAGAATAGATAGTTGTGTGTTGCTGGGTCCTAGTTGTCTCACAGTCACTGAATGTTATACTGTACCTCTGTCGCTGGCTTCATGATGGCTTTGGAATAGGGCACAGTTTAAGTTGCACGTGGAAGATGGACAGTCAAAGCTGTATTATTAGTTAGAGTATGTTACAGACACTTTGAAACAAGAGGGCACTTGTGTGAGTAAAGTTGGCTAAGTTGTCCAGCCACTGCACACGCATTTGAAGATGGAAAAAAATGGACTGGGCTGGGCTGTCCCACGTTAAAATCACCGTGGCTTGAGTGGAATATATCCGAGGAGGCACAAATGCTTATCAACTGAACTGTCCCAAACAGCTGTCCTAAACCAGATGCAGGGACGCCTTTATCTATTACAGTAGCTTGTGAGTAGCCTAAGCCTATATACTTTATTACCTTATGTCAGCTGAAAGCTGAGCCATATTTTGAAGGATTAATCTGAAATACATATTTCTGTGCAGCAGGCTATACGCTTTGTTTCTTATTATGAAGGAAATGTGTTCTCAAAGTAATGCAATGTTCAGGTTATTGAGCAACCATTTACGCACACCGATGCGCAAATGGTAACGTGGTTAATTAATGTATTTGTGCAAGATGGCCCTAACATTTGTGTACATACTTATGTTCAAACAGTACAATCCAACATGTACCGATGTCTCTGGTTCACATTGGCACATTTCACTCAGGTTTTTTTTCATCTTACTAATGTCAATTTGTCTGCTGACCTCACTCAGCAACAACATAGCAGTGATCACCCCATGATGTGCACTGCAATGTAGTTTCAAATGCACTGCATTGCAGATGCTTTTTTTTAGAGTAAAAAACTAAAAAAGAAGAAGAAGACACGTGTGGCATACATGATCTGGGCAGATTGCCCCAGGAAATGTGCCAATCTCAACCCAAAACAAAGGTCATGCTTAGGGCTGTGTCTGTGTGCTGCATTTACCCGACCTGCTTGTCATTAATGCATACAAATATCTATGACCGATATTTTTATCAGATGTCTGGTAAATTTTAACCATGCCAGTTACAGTGATCAACAGTTTAAAACCCAGTTTAAAACCCTAGCACAATCTCTGAACGGTTATGCCGCCATGTAGAACCACTTTTAACCCTTAAGTTCTGTTCAGATTCACTACACCTTCGTTCTGTTCGGGTCATTTTGACCCGGTGGATATTTGGTTTAAAAAAAACAACACTAATATAAATTTTAACTTAACAAATCATCATGATACATTGACTTTGACTCAATACCAAACAATTCATATGGTATATTTGGTAAATGTTTGCATTTCTGCTTTGCTATATCACATTAAACACTGAAAGAGCTAGGCGTTTTTACTGATTTAGCTGAAATCCATGTAAAAAAAACGACTTCATTTAATACTGGGCAATATTGCTCATGCGTATAGGAAGGGGGGAGGGTTCGGAATGGGGCTTCGGAAGGGGGGTGTTAGAAGTGGGGGTGACTGTGTGTCTGTGTTTTGGCATAATACTGTGTATTTCTGTGCTTCCGGGTCAAAATGACCCGAACAGCACTTAAGGTTCAAAAAATATGAGGGGGGTGTAGCATGGGTGTAGTGCAAAAATATTTTTTTTACATGTTCATCTCAGAAGAATCTTTAAGGCCAGTGAGTTTCAGGTGGAAACATTTTTAACTTCTACCTTTTTTTTCCAAATGAAAATGTAAAACGGGTCAAAATGACCCGAACAGCACTTAAGGGTTAACAATTCTTTTACTTTGAAAATTAGTAATTTCCTGTGAAATACACGTTATTTCGGCCCGCGCTGCGCGCGGGCCAAAATACGAATACAGGCACGCGTGGAGGGGGGCCCGCGTGGAGGGGGGCCCCGGCCAGCTCTTTGATATTGACCCCCTTGCCAAAAATACTCTCGACGGCCCTGGCCCAATTGAGTTCCACAAGCACGGCAACACAAGCTGAAAGCTTCGCCGTACACGACGCAGCAGTGGCCGCTGCTAACAGCACTGGCTTAAGCACAACAGCACCATCACAGCCCGCTAATCTTGTGTTTCCAAAACGTCATTTTGGCAAGACAGCACGCGCATTCAGCCCGGGCTGGTACCGTGGAGGAAGATCATGGCTGGAATATTCAGTGAAGCTAGTGCTTTTGTTTTCCTTGTCGCAAATTTGGAGGAAATATAATGTCATTGTCTGTCTAGTGTCATGTCTGTCTGTCTGTCTGTCTGTCTGTCTGTCTATCTATCCATCTAGTGGCATCTCAGTGTCTCAATCTATCCAGTATCATATCTATCATCCATCTAGTCTCATATCAGTGTATCAATCTATATCTATCAGTTTATAGTATAATTTGCATTCATCTTTGTCAATCACATCAGTTTATATAGCTATCACACCAGTAACATGTCTGTCTTTTGTCATCACATTATTTATCATTTCTTTAACCTTTTGTTGTTTTTTTTTGTGTTTTTTTTGAGCGGTGGTCAAAACGCTCCTATACGTGGCCGTGTGTGTGGGCCTGTCTGTCTCCGTCCGTGTCTGTATGTAGCCTAAACTTCGGCGCGTAACTAGTGCCGCACCATTTACGCCACTCGCGCAATATATACATCAAAATGTGTGGCTCGGCCGGGAATGGTGTGCTATTACCTTTCGTTCCGATCCGCCTTACCATGCCGACGTAATCGGCAAAAAACGACGCTTAATTGTCCCCATTGACTTATAATGGGACAATGCAAGAAATCACTTTCAAGTATTTTTCTCTCGTAAACCATTGGAGCTACAGTTTCAAACCTCGGAGAGGAGATTCATAATGATTTTAAGAATGAATCGAAAAATAATCACTCGGCCTCATGGTGGCGCTATAACGGCCCACTTTACGTTTTGCCCCGTAACTCTTGAACCGTAGATCGGAAAATTTAAATTCTTTTTTCCCTGGATTCCTTGGGTCAAGACGCATTTCCCCATATAGGCCACGCCCATTTGCGCCAGGATAGATTTTCCGCCATCTTGAATTTTCTCCAAAACACACTTTTTGCTCCTTTTCCTACATATTTTCTTCAAATGTCACAAAAATCGGTACACATGATCTATGAGGTGGGTAAACCACCGCTCAGTTCACACGGGTGTGATTGTTTTCTTTTTTTTTTTTACTTTTTTGTGTATTTTATTTCTTAAGTTCTGTGACTTGTACTGTACACAGCATGGTGTGGTGTGTCATTGGTATAAGTGTGCCAAAATGCATAGGTTTTTATGCATTTCTGGCGTTATGACCCCCTAAAAAGGTTGCCCCCCTGGCATTTCCTCTCGCCCCACCTACTACTAGAGCTTACATCCGGCCCTGCTTCTAAGGTTTTTGACATTATATATATACAGTATACACATACACATTTATATACAGGGTACACTTTTGGAGCAAATAGCAGCATTATTTTTTCTCAAAATGCATTTAAAAGTAGCAGCTCTGTTTCATACTGTATGTGCAGTAGGTATAGATGTCAAGCCATGGTTTGTAGTCCTAATTAGGGTGGTTGTGTTTCTAGCCTTCTTTTGTCACAAAACAGTTCACAAATCTTGCTGCTGTGTCTGCACATTGTTGTATTTCTCCCAGTAAGTATGTGAGTTTTTCATCATTGCTTGGTCATGTTTTCAAACTCCATTCGGGTGTGTGTGATATGTGGGAAGTATGTGTCTCTGATGTCTTGGTATAGTGGACAGGTGGTTAGGAAATGTAGCTCTGTTTCTACCACATTTTGTGTGCAGTGGGTGCAGTGTACAGTATGTGTGATTGAGTGAGAGGGAGTTAATGATGAGTCCCAGTCTGGCAGACTCTCCCAGAGAGAGAGAGAGGGGCCAGTGGAGGCCCAATCATCCATGGCAGCCGGTCACAAGATCACCTCCCAGCATGATGCCTCTCAACCTCTCCCTCTCTGGGCTTTCGTTCGTCGGGTCTTAATTAGCCAGGTTCATTTGATGAGCCTTTAATGATGAAACCAAGCTTACAGAGCGGTGCAGTTTCTCTCTCTTGTCGAGACAGTTATTTGGTTCTCTATGTGCGTGCGTGCGTGCGACCGAAGTCTCCGAACGCATACTTAGGTTCGTGCACGCCGCGGCAGCGTGCCAGCACGATTATAAATGTGGGCATTTGTCGAATGAGATGTTTGTGTTTTGACTATGGTCATTGTGTGTGGGGGACATGGCGTCATGTGGTGTGTCTGTGTGTGTGTGTGTGCGCGCGCGCGTGTGTGTGTGCATGCCTGCTGTCTTGTAATGAATGAGACACTTGTTGTTCTGTTGGTGTGCTGTAGCTATACAGTGAGGGTCCCACTGTGTGTTTGGATGTACCATTTGTGTGTGTGTGTGTGTGTGTGTGTGTGTGTGTGTGTGTGTGTGTGTGTGTGTGTGTGTGTGTGTGTGTGTGTGTGTGTGTGTGTGTGTGTGTGTGTGTGTGTGTGTGTGTGTGTGTGTGTGTGTGTGTGTGTGTGTGTGTGTGTGTGTGTGTGTGTGTGTGTGTGTGGCGACAATCTGGCGGTGCATATGCTTGTGGTAACCGCTGTATCTTCACAATGACTGGGGGACGTGTGTGTAATATGTGTGCATGCCAGTCAATCAATGTTTTTGTTTGTACAAGTGTGTGTGTGTGTGTGCAATTACGTTTTGCTGTCTTGCCTGTGTTTATGTGTGTGTTTTACATGTGTCTGCACATCCGTGGGTGTGCTTGCGTGTCAAGTTTCAGTCAGTTATGAGGTCCTCGATGCTGACTATCCATCCTCTGTCTGCCCAGCCATGCTGCTTTACTGCCACTTGCATGTCATACCAACATTATCAGCTGAAAATAAATCTAATTTAAATGTGCAGACTAGACACTAGGGTGTAACGATATAGTAACTGTATCGAAATATCGTTTCTAACTTGAAAAATCGAAGTACATCGAAATGAAAACAGCTAAAATCGAATCGTATCGTTTTATTTTGTATCGTATCGAATCGGCAGTGCAAAGAATCGATTGTATCGATACCACCTACTTGTGCATTGTATTTAGCATTTTTAAGAAGAAAAAATGAAAAGGAGGGGTTTAATTACTTTTCCTTTCCATATAGATACACTGGTCTATTGATAAATGTGTGTAATATCTCTGTGTTCATGTCAAGGTGCAGGTTTGTCAATATACAATGTCCATGTATTTGACAGATAATCACTGTTTACTTATTTATATCCATAATAATACATGTTTCCCTTAAAAACCTGCACTATCCACACCTTTCACACAGATTTAATTTCTTTACTATATCGATTTTAAATCATTGAATTGAATCGTATCGCCATGAATGAACCAATATCGTCCATGTATCGAATCGCTGTTAAAATGTATCGTTACACCCCTAGTAGACACGCATTTGAGACAAACAACGTATTTTGTAAGCAGATTCAGAGTTAATGGTAAATGGTGCATTTATATAAAGCGATTTTTATCCAAATCGCTTTTTACAGAGATTGTGCATTACATTCACCCATTCACACACATTCATGCACCAACCTGCATATCAAGAGCAATTAGGGGTTCAGGGAGTCTTGCTCAAGGAAACTTCAACACTAACTCTGGGGGAGCCTGGGATCGAACTGGGAATAGCTGTGTTATGGTATTTAGTCAACTAAAACTAGACTAAAACTGAAAAGATGACTGAAATGTGACTAAAACTTAATGGAATCTTATTGAAAAGACGGCGGTGCAGGGAGGACTAGAGGAGAAGGTGATGAGGGAGGGAGGGGGGGAGGAGATGGCAACAGCTGCCTGTGAGCTCATCCAGGCATACAGCTGTTGACCCAGTCTGTCTCTCTCTCTCTCCATGACTCTCTCTTTGTCTCTCCCTTCATCTCTGTCGCTCTCGCTGTCCTTGACTCGTACTCTTTCCTTCACTCTTCCTCTCTTTCGTGAACTAGTCTCCCTCTCTCTTGCGCTCGCACGCACGCATGCATGCATGCACACACACATACATTTTCACCAAACAGGAAAAGTATGTGTAGATTTCATGCCATACAAGCTTGCATCAAGGATTCTGATAGATACTGCAAGTAACGTAAGAAGTCATTAGAGTCTACTGTACGTGTAGGCTTCTTTGGAAAAGTCAAACTATCCTTCTCAGTCATGTTGTAACATTCAAATGTTTTGTCAGCCACATTATTCAGTAGCGTTCAGTTTGAATATTTGCTTTGTACTGTATTGTGTCCATGTTGTTATGTAGGCCTACTCTATGTACCCTATAAATTATACTTACTGCTACATACCATACAGAATATCTGCACTAGGGATGTGACGATAAACGATATTATCGTTTATCGTGATAAAAAACACTCACGATAATCGTATCGTGGAGATGTAATTTATGGTGATATCGTCCTCCGTCATGCACTGGGATCAATTCACCTTTTATTTGCCGAGCTGCATATCATATATCCTCTATAATTGATAAAAGGTACTTATAACATACTTGTATGTACTTGATACACTCTTTTTTCCCTCTCTATCAAATGTCTTTGCCAAAAAATAGCAGATCTACAAGCTCACAACGTGTCGCAGCGATTTCTTTTGTCACAATAATCGTGATATGAAATGATCATATCGTCCCATCCCTAATCTGCACTTTTACATTCCATTCAAGCATCCATCTAATGGAGGAAAACGGTTGTTCATCATTTGTTACACAAGAGCAAGAGGCTGCCTCCATTACATGTGCAGATCCAGTAAAATAGCTCTCGGGACGGGTTTACCTTCAAAGACGACCCCTTGTGTAACTCAAGTCTGGAAGCGTGCCTTGTAGTCTCCTCGGAGAGGTAGTTAGTATGGAAAGCAGCGGTGGAGAGTACGGGTGTCTTCAGCCATGTCTTCCCAATGTTTTCATAGCTGGAGCCATGTTGTGCAGGGCCAATTATGTCCAGAACATGGGAAGGAGTGAACGTGTGCGAGTGCGTTGACTGCGTTTGTGCGCAGTAGTACCCTATGGTTTAGCATTCGCGAAAACAATTGTATATTTAGTGCGTTTACAGGCTTACATATTCCACTAGAAGCAAAGATTATGCTTTTTTTTGTGTGCTCCGTTCCCTCTCCACTTGTGCTTTAACTATTGAAAAATAGCCATAATACAAGTTCGAGCTTGTAGATCTGCTATTTTTGAAAAATTGTGAAAATTGAATATTTCAATTCCTTCTAAGGTTTTTTTTTTAAAACCTATGTTTCTATGTCAGTGGTGCTCAAACCTTTTCATGTGAAGGACCCCCAAAATGATATGTATTTGGCCACGGACCCCCATCTCAAAATGTTCAATAAAAAAGTACATATATGCAAAGATTTGCACACATTTTCACAACTTTTCAAAAAAACAGCGGCTCTACAAAAATAGCAACTTTACAAAAATAGCAAGCTCGCAACGCGCTGCGAGCTTGTAGAGCTGCTATTTTTCAATAGCTAAAAGTATAAAATAACGAAGGCCCCCTCCACCTTGGGCCCTAGCGACTCAGTCCCACTTCCCCCCCCTTGTGACGCCCCTGCTCCTCCTCTGTGCCTCTCCTCCCGTCCCGTCCTGTGAGGTCCAAGGACTTAATATTTCTACGATGGTTTCATCGCAGTGAGCTCACAGCCTCACACACCTGCATCGCATTGTCTTGATGTCTCCATTTCTACAGCTAACCTGTCTTTGACACCTTTTTCCCATTAACACTCAATTTCTCTCTTCTGACCGCCCCTCCTCCTCCCACTCTGACCCGGCTCATTTTTCCCTGACCGCATTTTTGAATTTGTATCAATATTTTCACAGTTTCCACTCTTTTTTTTCTTCACTGAGGTTAATTGCATTTGATTGCCTTAAAGGTCTGCAGTTTCCTTTGTCCGCCGGCGAAGTCGTGGTATTTTGTAATGGCAGTCGTTCAACGCAGAGGGAAATTAAAAGATTCCTAAAACGTTTACTGTGTGTGTGTGTGTGTGTGTGTGTGTGTGTGTGTGTGTGTGTGTGTGTGTGTGTGTGTGTGTGTGTGTGTGTGTGTGTGTGTGTGTGTGTGTGTGTGTGTGTGTGTGTGTGTGTGTGTGTGTGTGCATGTGCGTGTGTGTGTGCGCGCGGGGGGGCTGCGGGCAGTGATGGAAAAAGTAGTCACATATTGTACTTAAGTAAAAGTATCAATACTGCAATGTAGATGTACTCCGTTAAGTAAAAGTCTGGAATTCAAAATGTACTTGAGTAAAAGAAGACATTATTGGCATAAAAATGTACTTAAAGTACCAAAAGTAAAAGTACTAAATGTTTGAAAATAGCAGCAAGCTTGTAGATCGGCTATTTTCAAATAGCCAAGGTATAGAATATGGCTAAAGCGCATTAATGTATAATTAATAATATAATAATTATATCTGCAAAGTAACTAGTAACTAAAGTTTTCAAAATTTGTAGTGGAGTAAAAGTACAATATTTGGATCCGAGATGTAGTGGAGTACAAGTGAAAGTACTGAAAACTGGAAATTATCAAGTACAGTACAAATACCTGAAAACTGTACTCAAGTGCAGTACTTAAAGGAGCTATAGTCAACTTTTTCATTGTAGGGCTGACACTTTGTTTACATCCTAGTCTATAGACTAGAATGTAAACAAAGTGTCGGTCTCGCAATGGCCAAAATGATTATTTTATCATTAGTTTACGCTTTTTGTGGTAATTCTTTAATAGAAACACATATATGAAGCTTATTTTTTTATAAAATATTTTCGAAACATTATTTTTATTTTAGCATCCATTTTCAAGAAAAAGTTGACTATAGCTCCTTTAAGTAAATGTACTTAGTTACTGCCCCTGGGCTATGTGGTCCATGTGCCCCCCACCCCCCCTTAACCACGGGAAAGATTTGAAAAAGACCACTCTCCTCCGCGTTGGTCACGGGCAACGTCAGCAATACGCTAAGAGCAATGTCAACATTTGGAAACACGGTTATTGTATCACCGTATTAATTTCAGGGCTCTAGGTGCAGACTGTGTATCTTTCTTCTGTATATTTAACCTTGCCTTTCTACAGTGCACGTGGAAAGCCTTTCTACCGTGCACGTGGAGAGCCTGGTTACTGTTCGCTGTGGTCATCAGATCCCAGTCTATGCCCGCCTACCGTAGACACACACACAGACCACACAGACCGTTTCCGTATCAGCTCTAGATTGGGTCTAAAACCTTGCCACTAGTCTCCCCCCCCCTGGCCCCCACACACATGCAATCAGTGTCTTTTGAGTACTGTAGAAAAGCGCTATATAAATCCCAGATATTAATATTGCCAGGTCGCAAGTTAGCAAATATACAACACAAAGCAGGATTTGTGTTGTATGTTGTCAAAATGTTGTCAAATTTCCTTTTAAAAACAATCTTCTCACCACCCTCAATCCCAATAAGAATGACCAAGTTTAAGTCTTTGCAGTTATTTTTTTCTCGCCGAATTGTTTCCGCACCGTTTTTACCCACTATATTGAATCTAGATGTGTAGGTGCCGGTGGAGATCTCTGATCGTCTGGCTACGCCAGACTGGATTGAGTTGTTGTCCTCTCGGGTTCCTGTTGGTCCTACTGTGGATGATAAAAGATGCGAGGGTTTCTCAGAGCTGTGTGTGGTAGAGGTGCTGGCAGGGGAACCACCTCAACGTCTCCAGTCTCCACTCTCCTGAAACCCCGGTCTCGCCTCATATCATTTTTCAAATTCAACGTTATGCGCTCACGCCGTTATTTATCGTGCGCGGCTATGACAGTGATGAATGCAAACCAGGCAGCGCAGTGACGTCTCCACAGTGATATCTCTTTCTCCCCTCTGACGTTTTGCGCTCTCGTTTTTCTTTGTTGTCTCGTCCGTGTCCGTCTGTCTCTCCCCGGCACCGGAGCAGATGTGGGCTGCAGTGTGCCTCAAGCCAACGGCCACCGCAAGCCACCACAACAGTCATTGACAAATGGAGTGACAGACACATGCGCGCACGCACACACACACGCACACACACACACACACACACACACACACACACACACACACACACACGTAATCCAAGATGTACTGTATGCCAGGTGCGTCACACCAAATTCTGGGCCCTGGGTACAAGGATTCACTGCGGGCCCCCCATGAATGTTAACTGTTGAAAAATAGCAGATATACAAGCTCACTGCAAGCTTGTAGATCTGCTATTTTTGAAAATTTGTGTAAATGTGTGCAAGAAACCTATGTTAACATGTCAGTGGTGCTCAAACCTTTTCATGTCAAGGACCCTCAAGAAGATGATATGTATTTGGCCACGGACCCCTATCTCAAAATATTTACTTCCAGGGACCCCCCCATGAAGCAAAATTTGAGTTACAAATGTATAAAAAAAATATATATATATTTATATATATTCAAAGATTTGCATACATTTTCACGACTTTTCAAAAATAGCAGATCTACCGAGTGCCGCGCTGCGAGCTACATTATCTGCTATTTTTCAATAGCTAAAGTTACTAGGGCCCCTCCACCTTGGGCCCTAGTAACTCAGTCCCACTCCCCCCCCCCCCCCCCCACCCCCCCCCTTGTGACGCCCCTGCTGTATGCACACACACACACACACACACACACACACACACACACACACACACACACACACACACACACACAAGTACAAGGTAGTGTGGTTGCGCATGAGCGTGGGTGCACAAACACACATACCGTAAAACTTGCATACACCAGCAGAAGCTCACCTGACCACACATATTAATATTGTGTACACACACACACACACACACACACACACACACACACACACTCACACACACACACACACACACACACACACACACACACACACACACAGAACACACTCATGGTTCCAAACCACTTCCTTCCCTCTCAGACATGGTTTCCACTCTGCTCCAGAACCTCCTATTGTCATCACATCTGGTTTAGCTATAAATCTACTGCCCTTCACACTGCCTCACACAGCCTCCCGCCAGTCACCCACACACATGCACACACATGCACACACATGCACACACAGCCTCCCGCCAGTCACCCACACACATGCACTCACATGCACACACTAGGGCATTCACCAAATATCGAATATCAAAGTCAATATTCGACGTTGTTCAGTCGAATATTCGCTTATTTTTCTCTTTAAAAAATATATAGTTTATAAAGCTTGGCTAGATAGGAAGTCATAAGAATGAGTATTCAATGCCCCTGGTGGATGAATTTGTTAATGCTCTTTATTACCAGGGGTTCTCAACCCTTTTTAGGCAGTGACCTCCAGAATAAACTGACAAGCACTTGGAATTATAGGTATTACATTTAATGTGACTCGGTTCCGCAGATAAATATTGTGAAAATAGCAGATCTACATGCTCACAACGCCTCGCAACACTTTTGTGTGATAAAGTAGAGCTTTAATTCACGACAAAAAAAAACATACACATTCAACTAGACTGTAGATGTCTGGTCAACCGTCACAGTACCTATTAATTGACTTGTTCATTTGCAACTTAATCGCTCTTGTTCTTTTGAAGGTTGATGTACTTTGCTGAAAGCTTGTAGATTGTTTTCAGTGCAGCACCAAGTATAAATCCATATTGAGGATGATGCAAGTGTGAAAAAGTGTGCAGCTGTTTTCGGGGGCCAAAACTAATACAACGGATCACAATATCTCTCTCCTCAAGTCTGTCCATCCATCCTTCTATCCCGCAAACACACCAGCCAAACCGTGTGTGTGTGTGTGTGTGTGTGTGTGTGTGTGTGTGTGTGTGTGTGTGTGTGTGTGTGTGTGTGTGTGTGTGTGTGTGTGTGTGTGTGTGTGTGTGTGTGTGTGTGTGTGTGTGTGTGTGTGTGTGTGTGTGTGTGTGTGTGTGTGTGTGTGTGTGTGTGTGCGTGCACGCACGTGTGGCCAGTGGCGTCAGTTCAGCAAAACCTAGGGTATGGCAAAGGTGGGAGTCCTAATGGAAAGGAGGTATTACATTTTGTATAACACGGTTCTATTGTGAAAATAGCCGATCTACACGCTCACAACGCCTAGCGCTGCGAGGCGTTGTGAGCATGTAGATCGGCTATTTTCACAATGTCTGAAAAAACTATAGTTTTTTGTTTTTTTTACACAGGTTTCTATGGTTTCTTGGGCTGGATATGGCAGCCTGGAATGGTTGTTCAAGTGCAGCTAAACTTAGCATGTTAGTAAACGTGCCACAATTAACAATAATGCATTGCACCTGTGCAGCTGACCTGAGGAACCTGGGAATATATCATTTTGTCAAGATGGGGAGAATACAAGTGTGGAGAATACAATCATAATACCTTGTTAAAGAGACCAGTTTGTTAAATTTTGCATTTGTAGTTATTTTACTGTAATTTAACAACATAATAACCAGAACAGATAGACAAAGAGACATTTCATGGATTTATATTTAAAAGTAACTTTTATTTCCCCCCTTGGACCCAGGGTATGGCAGCTGCATACCCCTGCCATACCCAGTTGACGCCCCTGTGTGTGGCAAATGTGTTTTTTGTGGACTAATATTTCCACAGCCAGTCTTCAGTGCCAGTTCTCAGGTTGCACGTTGCTTTCAGTGTAATGGCAGAAAAATGCATGGAGAGCGGGCGGCACCAGCTCTCTCCCCTCGTCACTGCTTTGGACCAACTGCTAGACTAGGGCAGTTCTCAAAGTGGGCTCTGGGGACCCCCGGGGGTCCTTGAGGGAGTTCCAGGGGTTCACCAGCAAAACGGTTTCATTTCACTGTTATTTCATCGACACTGCTATCTCCAAATTGTAATCAGCCGTAGAAGTCTACATTAAATCTAATCTAACAACAAAAATCTTCTCTTATGGGGCCGGTCACTGGCTCATAAAATATTTAAAGGGTCCCCCCAATGAATTTCACATTTTACTTTTTTTGTCTCATGTTTTGGTCTTCCCAGTGTCTCTTCCAGCCCCAAAAAAACCCAAGGGGTGGTACTTTTTGGGAGGCTATATTCTATTGAGACTATAGTTGGAACCATGAGGTAAAGTGGTGCTAATATTGGCTTGAATGGATTTACTCTACATGGTTCTCATCGTGGTACCATGCTAATCCTATCTGTATCGTTCCGATTTTAGCCCAAAGACAGCGCCCATTGAATTAGAGACAGACAGAACATGAAATTTAAATATCCGAATGGTTGTTTAGGCTAAAACCTGTATAAAACCGTAGTATGGACCACTATTTATATAAAATATATATTTTGAAAAGCATGGTGGGGCCCCTTTAAAGTCCCCCTTTGAGTCCTTCACATGAAGATATGTCAGAAACGCTGCGACTAGGATAGGAAATATCTTCACATATTCATAATGGTGTCTCAACTTGAGGTTCAGCAGTGAGATCACCAATAACGCAGCATTGCTGTTTTGGCATCTTTCTAGCTCTTTTCCAGGGGATAAAAAATAATACGTCTGGCAAAAACACTGGAACATTACTGGAATCAGGCTATGGTCAAACACAGTGCAGGATAGGATGCCCCAGGCTCCTCTCCATTAGTACAATATTCCATTAACACTGTTGCTGTGCACAGACGGTAAACACGCTGGGGATGGAGGAGGAGTAGGGATGGGAGCGACCGAGTATTTCCCGGTGAACCTAAGCGCAACGGTGGGGGCTTGGGAGTGTGGGGAACACGCACCACTGACTATTGCTGATGATGGAGAGGTTATATAGCTTAGCCTTTATGTATTGAGAATGAGAGGCACTCTTGCCGATTTAGTAAGAGACTCGTCGCCAATTGCAAGATATTTAAAAGTTATTTGGGGCCATGATGATATCCTTTTCTTCCCACAACTAGACTAAGGATTTATATTGTCTGTGTTATTGTTTACAACCACAATTATTCATGTGTGGCAAGATCGCGGTTCACTAGTTTTAGTAGGCTAATAGTGTAGGCTTAGAAGCCTTTTCAGAAGTTAATTTAATGTTTTCCATTTAATGATTTCCTTTATCGTCATCTTCCGCTAATGCACGCAACTGTTTTCGCCAGGTTTTAAGGTCTTATTTTAGTTGTTTCTCATAAGCTCGCAACCCTCCTTGCCCATCGGCCCCCACCTTTGCGCACAGGTTCACCGGGAAATACGCGGTCGCGGGATGGGACGATTTGAACATTTCATATCAGGATTATTGTGACCAAAGAAATCTCATTTTACGATATTATCGCGATAATCAATATATCCCAAACATACATTATCCTGGGGCGGAACATTTGCCAAAAAATAGCTGATCTACAAGCTCACAACGCGTCGCGCAATATTGACCGCACATTTTGATTTAGTTTCAGTCTAGTTTTAGTCGACTAAATGTACGGTTGATTTTGTTGGCAAATGTACTTTGGCGGTGCCTTGATCTATAAGCTCACAACGCGTCACACTGCGAGCTTGTAACTCTGCTATTTTCAGAGGGCAACACTCGAGCAAATGACTTGTCTTTTAGTTCTACTGGATCTCTTCTCCAAAAAAACAACACAGGACACATTCATGAATGTACACAGTCACACACACTTGTCTTAAACATGAACATAGTCACAGATACACACACACACACACACACACACACACACACACACACACACACACACACACACACACACACACACACACACACACACACACTAACCAGGGTCCCTGGCCTCCATTTCACGCCTGATGGTTCTATCCGTCCATCCCACATCCTCTGGTTCTGCCTGGTTTCACCTCTGCAAGGAGAAGGAGAGGAGATGGACGAGTGGAGAAGGGGGGAGTAAAAGTCTTCTGGTTTCTTCCTGTGAATCTGATGGATGACAAACCTTTGACTCGGAGGAACAAAGCCAGTTCTTTGAACTCTGTGTTGTTCCAACCGGGACCAAACAAAAAGGTTGACAAAATGTCCTTTCGAGATTGTGCTTTCCTTTCCTTTCAATTCCAAACACATCTATCGATCAATCAGCCGTATTGGTCTACTTAAGTCTGGGATCACTTCACTTTTCGGGCTTGTAACCGGTCTGGAGCGGAAACCACAACACGTCATGTTGTAGTACTCAAAGACTACAATTTGGCCGGAACTATCAAACCGGATTCAGTTTTAACCCAAAATAATTCCCCTGCGCTCAAGGACATATTTTTAGGGCCTACCTAATAAAGTCCTTGATGCGGAGTAGTTTTGCTTTTGAAAAATTTGTTTGGTACATGCATCTTTTAGTCCAACTCGTAGCGACTGGCAAGACTACACTAGGCTACTCGGGCATTTTAATAGGGATTGGGGAAACAAACGGAGGGAACCAAAACAAAGCAACGCCGCTTCTTCTAGTGGTTTCCGCGTTGGGCGGAAACCAAACGGCCTGTTGTGAATGAACACCAGGCTTTCCCCCAGAAAGCCTGGTAGGCGAGGTTAGGTCTACTTATAACCAGTCGGGCGTTAACATTTAGTGGACCGTCCATAACTCTTCAGAGTGTACAAATGGACAAATGGTATCAAATTTGATTCCGTTTGTAAACTCTCAGAGTTGCAGAACTGTGGGGGCACGGTGGTGCAGTCAGTAGTGCTATTGCCTCACAGCTAGAAGGTCCTGGGTTCGATTCCCGCCGGGGGACGCTGTGGGCGCTGGGGGCGTGTTCTCTCCTCCGCGTCATCAGCGCCCACACCCTAGGTGGGGTCGGCGATAGGGCCTTTCTGTGTGGAGTTTGCATGTTCTCCCTGTGTCTCCTAGGGCTGATACCCTCACAAAAACAAACAGTAATCCTGTTCTCTATACTGCCTCCACCTGGCCAGCCGGGGCGCCTGATGGAGGGGAAAGGAACTGGTTGGAATAACGTGTTCCTTCCACGCGCTACGTCCATACCGGGGAAACTCCCCCCTGTCAGGTGAAAAGAAGCAGCTTGGACTCCTCATGCATAGAAGGAAGCATGAGGTCAGTCCGTTGACACCGGGTGAAAAATGGGTTACAAAATCGTGGGATAAAAATTATAGAAACAAAAGTGGGAGCATGGGAGCGCTTGCACCGCTCAAATGCTGTTGTACATGTATGTTTAGAGGTTTGGTTTCCCATGCGGCGAGACCTGGGTTTAAACCCAGGTGGTTCCATATCCAGTAGTAATGTGTAGGAACGACTGGGTTTAAACCCAGGTGGTTCCATATCACAGTAGTAATGTGTAGGAAGGACTGGGTTTAAACCCAGGTGGTTCCATATCCAGTAGTAATGTGTAGGAACGACTGGGTTTAAACCCAGGTGGTTCCATATCACAGTAGTAATGTGTAGGAACGACTGGGTTTAAACCCAGGTGGTTCCATATCCAGTAGTAATGTGTAGGAACGACTGGGTTTAAACCCAGGTGGTTCCATATCACAGTAGTAATGTGTAGGAACGACTAGGTTTAAACCCAGGTGGTTCCATATCCAGTAGTAATGTGTAGGAACGACTAGGTTTAAACCCAGGTGGTTCCATATCACAGTAGTAATGTGTAGGAACGACTGGGTTTAAACCCAGGTGGTTCCATATCACAGTAGTAATGTGTAGGAACGACTAGGTTTAAACCCAGGTGGTTCCATATCCAGTAGTAATGTGTAGGAACGACTAGGTTTAAACCCAGGTGGTTCCATATCACAGTAGTAATGTGTAGGAACGACTGGGTTTAAACCCAGGTGGTTCCATATCACAGTAGTAATGTGTAGGAAGGACTGGGTTTAAACCCAGGTGGTTCCATATCACAGTAGTAATGTGTAGGAAGGACTGGGTTTAAACCCAGGTGGTTCCATATCACAGTAGTAATGTGTAGGAACGACTGGGTTTAAACCCAGGTGGTTCCATATCACAGTAGTAATGTGTAGGAAGGACTGGGTTTAAACCCAGGTGGTTCCATATCACAGTAGTAATGTGTAGGAACGACTGGGTTTAAACCCAGGTGGTTCCATATCACAGTAGTAATGTGTAGGAAGGACTGGGTTTAAACCCAGGTGGTTCCATATCACAGTAGTAATGTGTAGGAAGGACTGGGTTTAAACCCAGGTGGTTCCATATCACAGTAGTAATGTGTAGGAAGGACTGGGTTTAAACCCAGGTGGTTCCATATCCAGTAGTAATGTGTAGGAACGACTGGGTTTAAATCCAGGTGGTTCCATATCACAGTAGTAATGTGTAGGAACGACTGGGTTTAAACCCAGGTGGTTCCATATCACAGTAGTAATGTGTAGGAAGGACTGGGTTTAAACCCAGGTGGTTCCATATCCAGTAGTAATGTGTAGGAACGACTGGGTTTAAACCCAGGTGGTTCCATATCACAGTAGTAATGTGTAGGAACCACTGGGTTTAAACCCAGGTGGTTCCATATCACAGTAGTAATGTGTAGGAACGACTGGGTTTAAACCCAGGTGGTTCCATATCCAGTAGTAATGTGTAGGAACGACGGAGGACAAATGCATTAAGGGGAACTTGTACAACAGCTGCCACCCCTTCTTTTCCCTCCCTGTTGGCTGGCGGGCTTATTAATTTGTAACGCTGAATTGGCCTCTCATCTCTGAAGTGGACACTCGTTTGTCTCGGCCCCAGGAGGCCTGTGTGTGTGTGTGTGTGTGTGTGTGTGTGTGTGTGTGTGTGTGTGTGTGTGTGTGTGTGTGTGTGTGTGTGTGTGTGTGTGTGTGTGTGTGTGTGTGTGTGTGTGTGTGTGTGTGTGTGTGTGTGTGTGTGTGTGTGTGTGTGTGTGTGTGTGTGTGTGTGTGTGTGTGTGTGTGTGTGTGTGTGTGTGTGTGCGTGCGTGCGGGGCGATGTCTAAGAAGGATTAGTTGTCATTTTGACTAAATTAGTTCCTAGGAAAGTCCTTTCTTCTCTCTCTCTACATCTCTTTCTTTCTCCTGCTCTCTTTCACACACTTATTTACTGCCTTTACTGCACCTTCTCTCCCTTGCTCTCTCATAACAGCCCCCATCCATCGCTGTCTTGTTGTTTCTACAGTACCTACTGTACCCATACCTCCCTGTTTCCCTTATTTTCACGTGGCAGCCTCCCATTTTAGCCATCTCTTCCTCCTCCGAGGAGGTCTTTCTACCGTCTTGTTTATCTCTTAACCCTTCCTCCAAAACTCTCCCTTTCTCACTGACCCCTCAAACTCCTGTCATCCTTCTCCAAATCGCCCTCTCTTTTCAGCCACACTGGCTGTGCTGTGTACGCATGCACTATACCAGGGGTCTTCACCGGGGGGTCCGGGACCTCTAGGGGGTCCTCAGAGTTAAAGGGGGTCCTCCAAATCTTCCAATCCCTTTTATATTAACAACTTGATTCCTAGTGTCCATATTCTGAGAACTGTAGCCGAAAAAATAGCCGATCTACAAGCTCACAACGAGCTTTGGTGTAGAGGGGAAAAAGAGCCAATCAGAAATGTAATTGTCAACGACGAAAACACAATTAAATTGTTAATCGCAATTATCTGAGTGACAATTAATCGTCATGTCAAATGTCATAATCGTGACAGCCCTACCGATGAATGAAAAAGACGCACAAAGGCACCGTGAACAGAAGTAAAAGCAGAAATGGAAGGAGGGCAGGAACGAAGGAGGCGTGTTGATGTGCGTGAAAGGCTGAACAGGGGGCATTTGTGTGAGATCAGAACGGTTAGCGGCTAACCCATGTACCGGTGAATAGACAGCTTAGTGGCCATTATGCCCAACGGAGGATTAGGCCTGCTCACTATTGTTGCCCTCAGCAGGCCGGCACGCACGCACACACGCACGCACGCACGCACGCACGCACGCACGCACGCACGCACACACACACACACACACACACACAAACTACTCATACAGATCACACATCATATCGTCACTGTCGGGCAGAAACCTCGTATCTCCAAGTTTCAAATTTGTACGTTTTTTCGCAAAGCAAAGCCCTGCTTCGTCGTACAAGGCCGTCGCACAAAAGTAGTGAAAACAGCCGATCTACAAGCACACAACGCCTCGCGACGCGAGGCGCTGTGTGCTTTGTGTGCTTTCACTAGTTTAAATCATTTTTAAAATGATAAATACAAAACGGAACGGTTATGGACATACAAGGTTTCCACCCGACAACGATGATCTAACCATCAGTGCAGACGATTCTCTTTCTATGTCGTTCTTTCTCTCTTTTACACCCAACCAACTACAGCTACTCTTCCTTCTGTATCGTTATGCATATGCACGCACACACGGGCGCGAGCACGCGCACACACACACACACGCACAATTCCTATAGAACTACATGTCGTCATTACAAAGGTCCTAGAATAGGCTACTCTATAATGGGCCCAGTCTATTGACAACTGGGCCGGTACGGTGAGGAAGTCTTTCCTCATTAGGACTGAGGTTTTGTCACACGGCCCCCCTTTGTCCTGCACCTCCAAGGTGCTTATTAGACCTTACCTCCAGGGGCATCACAAGGGAGGGGGGAGTGGGACTGAGTTACTAGGGCCCAATGTGGAGGGGCCTTAACCATTTTATACTTTAGCTATTAAAAAATAGCAGATATACAAGCTCACAGCGCGGCACCGAGTGCCGTGCTTGCGAGCTTGTAGATCTGCTATTTTTGAAAATTCGTGAAAATGTGCAAATATGTATTTTTTAAGCGAACATTTGTAACTCAAATTTTTCTTCTGGGGGGTCCCTGGAACTAAATATTTTGAGATGTGGGTCCGTGGCCAAATAGATATCATTATTGGGGTACCTTCACATGAAAAGGTTTGCGCGCCACTGACATAGAAACATAGGTTTTTCAAAAAAGACATTTTCACGATTTTTCAAAAATAGCAGAAGTGCCGCGCTGCAAGCTTGTAGATCTGCTATTTTTCAACAGTTAAAGCACAAAATAACGCAGTGAATCCTTGTACCCAGGGGGGCCCAGAATTTGGTGCGCCACCCCTGCCTACCTCTGTCGAGGACCCCCACCCCTCCCCCCCTCCCTCAAAGGACCAGGAGTGGTAGCAGAGTGTGTGCAAAGGGCGGAACCAAGGCCTGGCAATTAGCAAAAGAACATGTTTGAAGAGAGGAGGAGGAGGAGGAGGGGAGGGAAAAAAAGAATGAAAGAATCAGAGAGAGAGAGAGAGAGAGAGAGAGAACCCAGGCTACACACAAAAAAAGGTTTCTTTTGATGTTTTAGAAACTTTTGTCTGCTTTTCGCCGGTTCCCCTCTTGATCGCTCCGTCGTCGCCCATATAAGCCAAAGGAGAGACCGGTTCTTCAGCATTCGACGCTCCTCACCTCCCTCTCTTTCTCTGTCGCCTCGCAGGGGCGTCGCACCAAATTCTGGGCCCTGCGTGGATAGATAGATAGATACCTTTATTATCCCAAGGGGGAAAATCAGTTGCCCAGAGGCAGCACAGCAGTATAAGGTTATTTACAAAGTTACAGAGAAGTATGAAAACGATAAAAGAAAAAACAAGAACAAGAGTACAGTAAAGAGCAAGGTACATCAAGAGAGGGAACGGATAATATGTAAATATACATAAAGTGTCCTTAAAGGACCTACACCATGAATTTTCACTTTTTCTATTTTAAAACCTTTTTTTGGGGTCCCACTGGCACCTTCTATCCTCACAAAGTCCTATTTCTGACCGTTGTGTCTTTCTCTGGTTTTGGGCAGACAGAGATGAAAAGCTTTCCACGGGTTCTCAGAACAGTGCTGTTCTGAGAGTTGACGAGAGTGACGTCACTCTCGTTCCCCCCTCCCCCCCCCGCCCTTCAGGTAAAAACCAGAGCTACTCTTCTAAACCCAGCCCCTCATTTGTTTCTAATTTGCTTAGCTTCCACTTCCATCTGCAGCTGGCTTACTGTTCTGGGGCTGCTCACTCAGTGCTCTCACTCTTTTTATTCTATGAACATTTTTGCTATCAACATGTCCAAGGAGAAGTCTTAACGTTCCTGGATTGCACTATAAATGTGACGTTATAGACTGCGAGGACCCAAGCTTCGTCCCTTCTAACAAGGAAACAAAAGACCTATTTTTAATGATCCGAGGCCTTCTGAAGCCTGGGCCTAAATTTTCCGCGGTGGCCGGGTGGGAGCTCGCGGTGGCCGGGTGGGAGCGAGCCGCGGAGCTCGCCGCGGTGGCCGGGTGGGAGCGAGCCGCGGTGGCCGAATCCACCGCGATTTCTTAACCAAGTAGCTGCTTGTCGCGGCCGGGACCGCCGCAGCTCCGACCCGGTGGACAGAGCGGCGGCCCCGGTCGCGACAAGCAGCTCCGACCCGGTGGACAGCGGCGGTCCCGGCCGCGACAAGCAGCTCCGACCCGGTGGACAGAGCGGCGGTCCTGGCCGCGACAAGCAGCTCAAGCAGACTGTCCCGGTCCTCCCTTCACTCTCCCCGGCTATAGAGAGCTTAATCACTGTCCCCGGCTAGAAAGAGCTCCACACCCCGCCTCTCCTCTCTCTATCCACGGCTACACGCCGCCTCTTCTATCGCTGTCCCCGGCTATAGAGAGCTGGCCACCCCGCCTCTCCCTTCACTATCTCCGGCTAGAAAGAGCTCCACACCCCGCCTCTCCTCTCTCTATCCACGGCTACACGGGGCCGCTGCTGCCCGCTGCGCTGCAGATGAAAACGCTCCAAGCCTCCAACCAGGAGGAAGAGGATTTGACAGTAGGCTTATATCATACAACATAGGCCTACAGTAGGCTATAATCAGAGCTGGAACATTATCCTATTTTTGTATTGGCCCAATATTACATTATTTGTTGTCGACAACGTTGGAGAGGGGGGGAGGGGGAAGGTGGAAAAACCCCACTAGATGCGCCACTGAGCAAACAAAGGCCGTTTTGGTATTGCAGCTGCAGGGCCTAATAATAGCACAGCTATAAGAAACAAGAGGAATGGTCAGGGTGTGTGTTGGGGGTTAAGACCTGTCTAAGACTCAATTTTGAGCATATATTTATACAAAAAATATAGTTTTAAAAGCATGGTGTAGGCCCTTTAAGCACAACTATCAAAATAGTACAGTGTCCAAATCAAAAGTGACCATAGCAGTCAATGCTAGTTGGTGCAACAAGTATCTCACTGTCATGTCAAACACAAGCAAAAATACCCAAAACTACTAACACAACCTAATAGTGCAGTGTCAAAAAAGTCAGTGCGGAAAAAAAAAAACTCGAAAGGAAAAGAAACTAAGGATTCACTACCCGTGAATGTTCTTCACAGGGGGAGGAGGTTTGACCCATTTAGACTGGGAACGCATTATTACGCGTTATTTTGTGCTTTAACTGTTGAAAAATAGCACAGAGTGCCGTGCTGCGAACTTGTAGATCTGCTTGTAGTCATTGAATATCTCTAATCCTTCTAAGGTTTTTTTTTTGAAAAACCTATATGTTTCTATGTCAGTGGTGCTCAAACTTTTTCATGTGAAGGACCCCCAAAATGATAGTATTTGGACCCCTATCTCAAAATATTTAGTTCCAGGGACCCCCCAGAAGCAAAATTTGTGCAACAAAAAAATACTATTATATTCAAAGATTTGCACACATTTTCACGTCTTTTCATGACATTTTCACGATTTTCACAAGCTCGCTGTGAGCTTATATCTGCTATTTTTCAATAGCTAAAGTATAAAACAATTAAGGCCCCCTCCACCTTGGGCCCTGGTTACTCAGTCCCCCGTTTTTTCACCCGTTTCTATGGTTTCTTGGGCTGGATATGGCAGCCTGGAACGGTTGTTCAAGTGCAGCTAAACTTGGCATGTTAGTAAACGTGCCACAATTAACAATAATGCATTGCACCTGTGCAGCCGACCTGCGGAACCTGGGAATATACCATATTGTCAAGATGGGGAAAATACAAGTGTGGAGAATATAATTATAATACCTTGTTAAAGTGATCATTTTCTGTAAAATTTTGCATTTGTAGTTATTTTACTGTAATTTAACAACATAATAACCAGAACAGATAGACAAAGAGACATTCATGGATTTATATTTAAAAGTAACTTTTATTTTCCCCCCTGGACCTGCCACCCTGCCATACCCAACTGACGCCCCTGGGGTAGACAAAGCTTCCACTGTGCCCTATCTTATCTCTCTGTGGTGCAATCAGCCCAGGAAGTGTCTTATCAGGCTGTGTTTTCTAACTTTTAAACAAAAGTGGAAAAAGTACTCTCATTTTGTACTTAAGTAAAAGTATCAATACTGCACTGTAGATGTACTCTGTTACAAGTAAGGATGCCCTCACACCAAAATACCTAGAGTGGAATCCGCCAATGCATTTCAATGAGAATGGAGCGTTTTTTGCCAGTAGAGGATTTTCTGCAAAAAACTTTTGAAAATAGCTGATCTACAAGCTCACAACGCGTCGATCTGCTATTTTCAAATAGCCAAGGTATAAAATAGGGCTTAAGTGATTAATGTATGTTTTATAATATTATAATTGATATCTACAAAGTAACCAACTAAAGTTTTCAAATAAATGTAGTGGAGTAAAAGTAGAATATTTGGATCCGATCTGAGATGTAGTGGAGTAGAAGTAACAGTATTGGAAATTGGAAATACTCAAATAAAGTACAAATACCTCCAAAATTGTACCTCCAAAATTACATTACTTAAGTACATTTACTTAGTTACTTTACTCCACCGCCTTTAACATGACTCCACTGTAAAATACAGAATGTTTCAGAGCTATAGTCAACTTTTTCTTGAAAAACGGACGCTAAAATAAAAATAATGTCGAAAATATTTTATAAAAAAGATTAAGCTTCGTATTTGTGTTTCTATTCAAAAATGACCACAAAAAGTGCAAAATAATGACTTTGTTTACATCACTCTTCTATTCTTTTATATGGATCAAAAATGATTATTTTATCATTGTTTTACACTTTTTTTAGGACATTTTTGAATAGAAACGTATAACATATATGAAGCTTAATCTTTTTTTATGAAATATTTCCGAAACATTCTTTTTGTTTTAGCGTCCGTTTTTCAAGAAAAAGTTGACTATAGCTCCTTTAAGGATTTTACTGCGGAAGATGTAAAATGAAAACGTTTGAAATAAATACAACATCGTGTCATGGCACAGACTGTATTTGTGCTATCCAGTGATCAAGTGCTCTGTGCGTGTGGTATGCAGTCTTCCTGTAGTTCTTCCACAAACAGTGATAGTACGCCGGCGCCTGTGCTTTCCCAGTGCAGTTTGATCCTGGTGACAGCCTGTTGAAAACTGATACACACAAAGAGACACCAGTGGTGGAAAAAGTACTCGCATTCTTTACTTAGGTATCAATACTGCAATGTAGAAGTACTCTGTTACAAGTAAAACTCTGGAATTCAAAATGTGCTTGAATAAAAGTGTGCAAGTATTGGCATCAAAATGTACTTAAAGTAGAAAATGTTTGAAAATAGCAGGTCTACAAGCTCACAACGCGTCGCGATGTAACTAAAGTTTTCAAATACATTTATAGTGGAGTAAAAGTACAATATTTGGATCTGAGATGTAGTGGAGTAGAATTAAAAGTATTGGAAATTGGAAATGGTCAAGTAAAGTACATATACCTCAAAACTGTACTTAAGTAAAAGTACTTAGTTACTTTACACCACTGAGAGACACTTACACTTACACACACACACAAGCACGCACGCACGCATGCATGCACGCACACACACACATACACACAGATATCTCCAAGAGCACAAACTCTTCCGCATTCCCCCGACTAAGCTGTTTCAACATTTTGTGAAAGTGCACGTGCAAACATGCACCTGATTTATTTTGTGTGCCATTACACAAAGACATACAGCATGTCTCCTGTATGCAATCAAACGTGCACGCATGGGTGTTGCACCAAATTCTGGGCCCTGGGTACAAGGATTCACTTCAATTATTTAGTGCTTTAGCTACTGAAAAATAGCAGATATACAAGTATATTTCAAATCGTCTATCTTCTTCAATGTTTCTAGGCCTATGTCAGTGGTGCTCAAATTTGTTCATGTGAATGACCCCCAATATGATATGTATTTGGCCACGGACCCCCATCTCAAAAGATTTAGTTCCAGGGACCCCCCAGAAGCAACATTCGAGTTACAAATGTTCGCTTAAAAAAAAGACATATATTCAAAGATTTTCACACATTTTCAGATTTTTCACGACTTTTCAAAAATAGTAGATCCACAAGCTCGCAGAGCGGCACCGAGCTTGTAGATCTGCTATTTTTCAATAGCTAAAGTATAAAATAATGAAGGCCCCTCCACCTTGGGCCCTAGTAACTCAGTCCCACTCCCCCCCCCCCCCCCCCCCCTCCCCCCCCTTGTGACGCCCCTGTGTGCACGTGTCCGCACATTAACACTTCGCCTTTTGTGTGTGTGTGTGTGTGTGTGTGTGTGTGTGTGTGTGTGTGTGTGTGTGTGTGTGTGTGTGTGTGTGTGTGTGTGTGTGTGTGTGTGTGTGTGTGTGTGTGTGTGTGTGTGTGTGTGTGTGTGTGTGTGTGTGTGTGTGTGTGTGTATCTTCCCGTCCCCTTCATCCTCCATACCGAACTTGACGTGTCCTTAATTCCTTTCAACTGGAGGTTTTCCAGATATTTACCAGATTGGCCACGGTTTTCATAAAAGGCAATTTTCGGCGGCGTGTCCACAAACAATTTTCTCTCAGCACCCAAGAAAAAAAGAAAATAAAAAGAAGGCTCTTGCTTTGATGTGGGTTTGGAGAGCTTCGCGTCACCACTGGTTAGATCTAAGTCACCGTGGAGAGAGAGAGAGGGAGAGAGAGAGAGAGAGAGAGAGTTCCATCAGTGGCGTCAGTTCAGCAAAAGCTAGGGTATGGCAAATATGGGAGTCCTCATGGAAAAGAGGCATTACATTTTGTATAACACGGTGCTATTGTGAAAATAGCAGATCTACAGCGCGAGGCGTTGTGAGCTTGTAGATCGGCTATTTTCACAATGTCTTGTTCAGTTTTTTACACATTGGTTTCTTGGGCTGCAGCTAAACTTGGCATGCCACGCGTGGCATGTTAGTAAACGTGCCACAATTAACAACAATGCATTGCACCTGTGCAGCTGACCTGCGGAACCTGGGAATATACCATAGCGTCAAGATGGGGAGAATACAATCATAATACCTTGTTAAAGTGACCAGTTTGTTAAATGTTGCATTTGTAGTTATTTTACTGTAATTCAACAACACAATAACCAGCACAGATAGACAAAGAGACATTCATGGATTTAGATTTAAAAGTAACTTTTATTTTCCCCCCTGGACCCAGGGTATGGCAGCTGCATACCCCTGCCATACCCAATTTGACGCCACCTGAGTTCCATTCTGTTGTGCACTGTACTTCTTGGCGAGGAGACCAAAGCTGTCAGAGTGAATGGAAAGAAGGGGGGGGGGGGGAGGGCTTGAGTGGAGGAAGCGAAGATGATGTTGGACACGTCGTTAAATGACGGGAACAAGCCGCAGAGTTAAGTCCCTGTCAGCTGCCCGCCCCCCACACCACCCCCTCCCTTTGCGGTCTTTAGCTGTCCGCGTTATCTGTCATTGTCTTTCAGTTTACAGTTTAGGCATTTAGCAGACGCTTTTAATCCAAAGCGACTTACTATAAGCAGATAAAAACATCACAATAATAAACAAGATAATATGTCAGTACATCAACAGCAATATAACAAATGCAAATGAATATCTATCTAGAAAACAAAAATAATCAGTCAAGAAAAAATTTCCTATAAACAAATGCTAACTAGCTTCATGTATGGTCATTGAGTGTTTCAGTAGTGCTATGGGTTTAGGTGGAGTCTGAAAAGGTGAGACTTCAGTCCAAGGCGAAAGCTAGCGAGTGAGTCCATTGTTCTAAGTGCGACAGGGAGTTTATTCCACAGCTTGGGGGCCAGGAAGGCAAACTGTCTCGGACGAGTGGATTTTTGTCCTGGGGCTTTTAGCAAGGGTTCTGTCAGCATCCCTGTGTTGGCTGATCCAACACAGGGATGCTGACAGAACCCTCGCTAAAAGCCCCAGGACAAAAATCCACTCGTCCGAGACAGTTTGCCCTTTCTGTCTCTGAATCTGTCTACTTCACCAATCCTGGCAATGGTTATCTTACCATCATTGCATGTTATATGAAAAAGTGGGTTCGCCATCTCTCGCAGTTCGTAGAGAGCAACATTGTATTATATTTATTTATAAGGCAGCGTGTGGTAAGCTTCCTTTATACCTATCCTCGCTCTAGATCCTAAAGTCACTGGTAGCTTATGTAGATCGACTATTTTCAAATTTACAAGCTTACAGCCGCGCTGTGAGCTTGTAGATCTGCTATTTTTCAATAGCTAAAGTATAACATAATTAAGGCCCCTCCATCTTGGGCCCTACTAACTCAGTCCCACTTTGTGACGCCCCTGCAAACTATCAACCTGTTGACCTAATTTGGAAGCAAACTTTTGGATCCCACAAACGAGCGGCGAACAAAGCAGATGCTGGGATGAGTAACGCACGAGCCTCGCAGGGCGGTGAATCATGATGAGATCGTTAGTTTTACATCGTTGTAAATACCTGCTCATCAAAGGAGCCTGTCAGCATGGAGCCGCACGCACGCACGCACGCACGCACGCACGCACACACACACACACGCACACACACACACACGCACACACACACACACACACACACACGCCGGCGCACGACACATCTCTGAAGTTAAACAGGACAACCACACACACACACACACGTCTGTGTACTGATTTGTATAAACACAAGCTCACGCACACACACACACAAACGTGCACGGACACACACAGTGGTGTAAAGTAACTAAGTACAGTACTTAAGTACAATTTTGAGGTATTTGTACTTTACTAATTTCCCGTACTTTTGCTTCTACTCCACTACATCTCGGATCCAAATATTGTACTTTTACTCCAATACAATTATGTGAAAACTTTAGTTACTTTGCAGATATTTATTATAATATTATAAAACATAAATAACCACTTTAGCCCTATTTTATACCTTGGCCATTTTCAAACATTTTATACTTTATACTTTTGGTACTTTAATTACTTATTGATGTACTTATTGATGCCAATACTTTTGTACTTTTACTCAAGTACATTTAGAATTCCGTACTTCTACTTGTAATGAGTATTTCTACATTGCAGTATTAATACTTTTACTTAAGTAAAACATTTGAGTACTTTTCCCACCACTGGACACACAAACGCACAGGAAAGATTAATTCAAGTAGAAACAATACCCCATGCACACACACACACACACACACACACACACACACACACACACACACACACACACACACACACACACACACACACACACACACACACACACACATAAAGAGGTTTACTCGTTGCTTTGAAGTGTGACTTGTCTTAAGGTTTCTTACATTCTTACATTCCTGGCAGGATCACAGCAGTGCTCAGCACTTAACACTGCACAGAACAACAAATGGTCAGACCAGGCTCAGATAGTTGCTGTAAGACATTTCATTTGAAGCCTTTTTTGCTGCACCAGACAGGTCAGGTTCACCCCCTCAGGACATGTCCGGTTATGAATGACACACAATGTAACCTCTTGAGTGTGGTAACATATTTTCAAATATGCTTTCAGATACGTTCAAAGGCGTGTCGCACTATTTTGGCATCTTTGTGACTGTGCAGATCTAGTGCAACACATAAGGATTGATACTGTAGTTGACATGTCCAAGAAAATTTCCTTCATTAACCTTTGCCACAGCATGAAATGAACAAACTTAATAGAAAACGTACGAAGCAAACAGGCTTAACCCCCACAACACCCCGACAAGGGGACAAGAACTGTCATCAGAACCCCAACATACACACAGAACCACCGGCGGAGGAAGTTGTGTGCATGTAATGCACTAGAGGTTCGCGGCCCTTAGGGCCGCTCACATCTAGAGTCCACGCCCGCTTCTTTACTAAAAAAAATTTTTTTTGAAAAAAAAAAAAAGTTTTTTGAAAAAAAATAAATAATAATAATAATAATAATAATAAAAAATAAAAAAGTTAAAAAAATAGAAAAAATAAAAATAAAAATAAAAAATTAAATAAAAATTAAATTAAAAAATATTTTTTTTGGGGGGGGAACTATTGTGGCGGAACTATTGTGCCGCAGCGCACGTTTCCGGTCGGACATATTTGACCGCCGGACGCACTTCCGGTTAAGAACTCCGTGTGCCACGTGATCAGTCCTAGCCAATTGGACTGCTTTGGGTCGTCTGTATGTCGAATGCACCGTTCGGTCAGTTTCAAATTGTTATATAGATATGAGTATGCTTTCATTGTTTACCTGGGAAGAGAGAGGGCGGCAGATGAAAAGTGATTTTTTTTTAAGAAGACAAACTTTTTCCCCTTTTTTTTTTTTGGTATAGTCATATATCTACATTACAGTAGGAAGAAAGGACAGATGACGGACACAGGAAGGTGGAACTTCCACTCGTTCTGTCGCAGACAGTTATCTGAGGATGAGGAGTGCTCGCAACAGGGCCTGCTTTCCACTGCTGCCTCCAAAAGAGGAAGGAGCGGTGTTGCGGCTGTCGCCTCACCCCGGGGGAGGTGTTAGCCCGCCAAGACAAGCGTGGTGCCCACAACTATCACCCCCCCCCCCTCCCCCTGTAGCATTGGGGAATGCTAAGGTCCTCTCTGTGAGGGTCGTGGAAGGCTGGAAGCCTCACAAAGCTATTTCTCTGAGCTTTTATTTAGAATCTCGCCCCCCGACTAACCTCCTATAAGAATAAAAAAAATAAAAAAAAACGTTAGCTAACACTGAAATGAATGAAAGCTAAACGGCTAAACGCGCCAGCGATGATATTCTTCATTTTCGTTCATGAGGAAGGCCTCTGCCTTGGATTCACAGAAGTGGACCCTTAGAGGTAAACTTTTACACTCCCGAGTTAAATTGACAGGATTTGGCTGTGCGGTCTCGCCTATAAGAACAAGTACATTCTCACATTGTGTGTAGCCTGCTTGTTCTCAGGCAGTCGTGTTGGCTGACTCAGCCGGCTGTAAATTTTACTGTATTGGATCAAGTTAGTCTGCTTGTCTCTGTTTATGCCAAACAGGCGCTAAGCAGCAGCGTTCACTGATACAACGTGATGCTTTCTTTCTCCTCTGTACTCGACACGCAGTGTCCCACCACATTCTGGGCCCTGGGTACAAGGATTCACTGCGGGCCCCCCATACATTTTCTTCATAGGGGGAGGGGGTTTAACCCATTTGGCACTGGGAACGCATTATTACGCATTGTTTTGTGCTTTAACTATTGCAAAAATAGCAGATCTACAAGCTCACAGCGCGGCACTCGGTGTGTGTGAGAGAGAGAGAGAGAGAGAGAGAGTTCAAAGTGTTTTGGCGAGGCGGGGGGAGGTGTGAGTTTCAAAGGCGGCGCGTGGCGATGGATGTGAGAGATATGTTAATTCAGCAGAGCTCTGCCTCTCATTGATGTTTACTAGAGTTACACACACTGGCAGCAGCTGGAGGAGCACACACACACACACACACACACACACACACACACACACACACACACACACACAAATACTATACTCAAAAACTCAGAGAAATACACACAAGGCACATACTGTAGACAACTGTAACTTTCTTGGTGTGCAGGGACGTGCAGAGAATGTTAGAGAGGCAGGGGCTGATATTTCTAAAAGGGCCTTTGGAGGTCTGCTATTTTCGGTGAGTTATACCACACTGAACTAAGCATAATCAAGTCAATACAAGAGATGTGATGTAAGGGCAATCTTTTCAACATAAGATGCTGCATTCAAGTTCAGGAGAGTTTGGACAAGTCAATTCTCTTGAATGCTGCCTTCAGGTATGACATGGAAAGAGAGCATTTGCATTTCTTTCACCATAGTAAAAACTGCATTCATGGTCTGGAGAGGGCACTTTTGAACAGACGCACGTGCCTGAATCTTTGGATGTAATGGGCGGAGAAAATTGATTCTTTAGCTTGATAAGCAAAGGTCTTAATGTTCACCGCTTAAGGCACACAGGAACACACACACACACACACACACACACACACACACACACACACACACACACACACACACACACACACACACACACACACACACACACACACACACACACATCCGTTAAATGTACTCTTTCCCCACTAGGAAAATTGCAAATTGCACTACAAATTGGCGCCAACGTAATAACCTCTGTGTTAGCTTATAGTAAAGTACACTTTTACAACGTACCGGTATGTAGCAGGATAATCGCAGTGCAGGCCTATTCCAGACTCGTTTCAGTCCATTGGGGGCCATGAGAAAATACATTGTCTAACAGTATAAGCTCCCAATGTGTTTCGATGCTTTCAGGTCTGATAATTCAGCTATTTTGACAAATTAAAACATTTTCATCTATACTGACCTGCCCAAAATAGGGACATAAGGTCTAAAGTGGCTAACATGTCTTGTACTGTATGTCTGTCTGTGTACATGCCTATGCGCATGTGTACAGAGACACACACGGAACGCTGTGTGATCTCAGACCGAGCCCCCCCCCCTCTCCCACCACATGAACAACAGTAGACTTGAAGAGATCCAGTAATACCACGTATACTGAATCATATTTGTCCTTGGCGGATCGACCCATCACATTTATACTTTGGGGAGGGGGGGGGGGGTCAGAGGGGGTCAAGGCCCCAGCCTGTTTGCTGGATTCCAACCCGTTCCTCATCCATCTCCATTTTAGGTAAATCTCACATGTTGCCTGCTTGACCCCCGGCCCTCCAGTGAGGTGTGAACAATGATGTTAAACAGCTACAGTAGGTGAACAGACGCACGCACACACACACACACACACACACACACACACACACACACACACACACACACACGTACACGTATGTGAACAGACTCACAGGGGCGTCGCACCAGATTCTGGGCCCTGGGTACAAGGATTCACTGCGGACCCCCTCACAATTATTTTGCGCTTCAATTGTTGAAAAATAGCAGATCTACAAGCTCACAGCGCGGCACCGAGTGCCGCGATGTGAGCTTGTAGATCTGCTATTTTTTGAAAAATCTTGAAAATGTGTGCAAGTCTTTGAATGTTTCAAATCCTTCTAAGGTTTTTTTGAAAAACCTATGTTACTATGTCAGTGGTGCTCAAACGTTTTCATGTGAAGGACCCCCAAAATTATATGTATTTGGCCACGGACCCCCATCTCAAAATATTTAGTTCCAGGGCCCCCCAGAAGCAAAATTTTGATGCATATATTCAAAGACTTTTGCGAGCTTGTATATCTGCTATTTTTCCCCTTGTGACACCCCTGCATGCACACACATATGCTGCCTGCTTTTTTATGAATAACTGCAAGGAAGAGTCAGATAAAGGTAAACAGATGGAAAGTAGAGGAAGGTCTCGTGGGCTTCCGATACAAAACCAAAGAATCGTGAAATTAACAAGACTCTTGTGCTTCACGCATACACACGCACGCCCCGGGAATACCGAAAACCTGATCCATAACTGTATGTTTTCAGAACTCATAAACTCTTTGACGTTTATGAGCGTCGGTGCGGAACTACTTACGCCTCAACGGCTGTATGTTATTTCAGATCCTCTGTTGATACTTTACTCTGTTACTCTGTGACACAGTCCATGTTCACTGCTGGATGGGCGGGCGTGCGGGGGGGGCTGGTGGTCCGGGAGTTTGCTTAACTGTACGTATTTTCTCAGTGTTGGTCCTCCAACTGAACGCAGACCCTCCCCCCCCCCCATCGGTGGAGTTTTGTAGCCGACCGCAGCAGTAAATGGCCCGTGGCCTGCGCCGCACGGCGCTCTTAAAATATACACGGGTAAGAAGCGAGCGCATAAGAG
>NC_137824.1:58248998-58271498 GCF_963921795.1 Nannobrachium achirus | reverse complement strand
CCAAAAGTGCTGTTTGACTGCGCAGCACAGAGTTATACACACACACACACACACACACACACACACACACACACACACACACACACACACACACACACACACACACACACTGTGTTTATTTCTAAGTGTGAGTGAACATACACAGCGTAGGAGGGAAGGCCAGGTGTTTAAGGGTTAGATAAGCAATGAATGTACAACGTTTGAATCCCAGCCCGAAGAACACTGTATTTTCTTTTCTTTTGTTTCCCCCTTAGAGAAAGCTGGACTCCACAGAACGGAACCCAGACAGGCACTGAGGACTTGGGGTGGTGGTGGGCGGCAGCGGTGGGCAGGGTGGGCGGCAGGGTGGGCAGGGTGGGCAGGGTGGGCGGCAGGGTGGGCAGGGTGGGCGGCAGGGTGGGCGGGTGGGCGGCAGGGTGGGCAGCGGTGTAGAAAAGCAGTCAAAATGCTGATGGGAGAAATTCTTGTGCAAACGCTTTTTGCTGCTGTTGGAGTTACTGTAGGTAACAATGAAACAGAGAGAGACATTGCTGACTCACAGCACAGTCTTTACCTAAGCTAACCGACAAAAACAGTTCTGTTTTTCTTTTTTTTTTTCGCTCTTTTTTTCACCCAGTGTTAATTAAGTGTGCCTGCTATGCAATAGCAAAACACTTATTGTAATCCGCCATACTTAAGTCATTAATTAAGTCTTTCGCCACGAATTTCTGCACGTAATAACTGCCGCACAATTTACGCCACCGCCGCAATATATACATCAAAACGTGCGGCTCGGCCGGGAATAGGTTGCTATTACTTTTCTTTCCGATCCGCGTTACCATTGCGACGTAATTCGCAAAAAACGACGCCAAAAAACCCCATTGACTTAGAATGGGGGAAACTTCGGCACGTAATAACTGCCGCACGATTTACGCCACCCCCGCAATATATACATCAAAATGTGCGGCTCGGCCGGGAATGGTGTGCTATTACTTTTCTTTCCGATCCGCTTTACGATTGCGATGTAATCCGCAAAAAACAACGCCCAAAAACTCCATTGACTTTGAATGGGGGACTCCGAAAAAAACCCAGAAACTTTGGCGCCACATAACTCTGCCATACTTTTGCCTAGCAACGTCATTTAAAATGTAAAATGCTCACACAACTTTGGTCTTTTTCCGACCAATAGGGATAAGCTGTAATTGATTAAGCCCCGCCCCCTCTTTAACAGGAAGTGCCCTTCACCAAACAGGAAGTGCCTCTATAACTCATGAACCGTTTGTCGTACAGACTCGCGGCTGGTGTCATACCTTTTCTTTTTTTCTCAATTTTTTTTTCTCAAATTTTTTTTTTTCTCAAATTTTTTTTTCTCAAATTTTTTTTTTCTCAAATTTTTTTTTTCTCAAAATTTTTTTTCTCAAATTTTTTTTTCTCAAAAATTTTTTTTTCTCAAATTTTTTTTTCTCAATTTTTTTTTTCTCCAAATTTTTTTTTTCTCAAAAAATTTTTTTCTCAAAAAATTTTTTTCCTCACATTTTTTTTTCTCAAAATTTTTTTTTCTCAATTTTTTTTTTCTCAAATTTTTTTTCTCAAAATTTTTTTTTCTCAAATTTTTTTTTCTCACATTTTTTTTTCTCAAAATTTTTTTTTCTCACATTTTTTTTTTCAAAATTTCTTTTTCTCAAAAAAGTTTTTTTCTCAAATTTTTTTTTTCTCACAAAACAATTTTTTCTCAAAAAACTGTCGTTAAAGTGCGACCCGTCATAACGGCCAAAAATGCTCCAAAACGCCACTAATTAGTCGAAATGGCTGACTTCCTGTTTGGTTTCTGATTGGCTGCTGGCCTTGTGACGTGGGTAGAGCTGCGAGGGCCCGGTCATCGCTGCTTGCAGCTTTAATTCATTAATCGTCCATGACCTTAATTGGGGCCTATTTCGCCAAACAGGAAGTGCCCCTCACCAAACAGGAAGTGACCCTTGATCTCGTGAACCGTTTGTCATACAGACACGCGGGTTGCGTCAAATGAAATAACGCTAATGCTAACACCAACCGCTACACAAGGTTGCACAGACTTAGCGAGCTGCAGGCACACTTAAAATTTCTTAGAAATTTTCTCTTCTAGTTGTCTAATGTAATCCTGGGCGCTACACTCATGCCAACCTTGGGAGACAACGGACTGACCTTGTGCTTCCTTAAAGATGGGGTGCCATGATTTTTTTCCCCCTCTAAAACATGATGATCAGCTATTATGATTATACTAGGAGGAAGATTTTTTTTCCAAAAAAGTGTACAGAAAGAGTTAAAATTAGGTTTTTATGTGGCCACACCCACCAGTTCATTAGTATGCCTGGTTGTCATGGTGGGTGGTGACCCAGCTGAAGTTAGCCACACCCACAGTGTTGGGTGAGTGGTAATTAGGGGAGGGGTTGATTCTATGATGTAATTGTATCAGTGTTTTTGGACCGGCATTTTTGACCCACAAGGTGGCAGCTTCCAGGTATAAACCCAAATAGAGAGGGAATACATAATTGCTCATAACAACCACACCAGGGGGTCTAATGAAGTACTGTGAACCTCCTAGACACATGAAAACGTAGAAAAAGTACAAAACTATGGCACCACCTCTTTAAATGCATGAGGAGTCCAAGCTGCATCCTTTCACCTGACAGGGAGATTCCCCCAGTAGGACGGAGCGTGTGGAAGGAACACGTTAGTCATGAGGAGGCTGGCCAGGGGGAGGCAGTATAGAGACCAGGATTACTGCATGTTTTTTTTTGTGAGGGTGCCTACCCTAGGAGACACAGGGAGAACATGCAAACTCCTCACAGGGGACTTTTCCCACCAAAAGAACCTTGGTTCAAGAACCAGTATCGATCTTCTGAATGGCAATGTTTCTGAATGGAGATGTAACCGGCACCAGGCATCACGCATGCACACGCACACACACACGCATACACGCGGGCATGCGTACGGGCACGCACGCGCACACAAACAGACACACATAAACACATCGCCTTAAACCTGCTGTGCATTCATGCCAGAAACCCTGCCTGAGACCCCATAATCAACCCCATACCCAGATCAGTAATGGGGTGTGTGTGTGTGCGCGCGCTAGCCCACATGTGTGCGATCAGGGGCGTCACAAGGGAGGGGGGGAAGTGGGACTGAGTTACTGGGGCCCAAGGTGGAGGGGCCCTAGTAACTTTAGCTATTTTTGAAAAGTCGTGAAAATTAGTGCAAATCTTCGAATATATGTATTTTTTTAAGCAAACATTTGTAACTCAAATTTTGCTTCTGGGGGGGTCCCTGGAACTAAATATTTTGAGATGGGGGGTCCGTGGCCAAATTCATATCATCTTGGGGGTCCTTGACATGAAAAGGTTTGAGCACCGCTGACATGGAAACATAGGTTTCTTGCACACATTTTCACGATTTAAAAAAAAATAGCAGATCTACAAGCTCGCAGCCTGTGAGCTTGTAGATCTGCTATTTTTCAATAGTTAACATTCATGGGGGGGGGGGCCCGCAGTGAATCCTTGTACTCAGGACCCAGAGTTTGGTGTGACGCCCCTGCGTGCGATTAAAGTATGCGCACGTACACACACACACACACACACACACACACACACACACACACACACACACACACACACACACACACACACACACGTCTACAGCAAACGGGCTGAAAAGCTGGAAGCAATTGACAGTGAAAGGCCGGAGCGTGTTCATCATATTTCAGAGAGCTCGGGCCTCACCGTGGCATATCGTGTAATCACATTTGTAAATGCTATCGTAAAGTTCTGCTCGTAAAAAAAAAAAAAAAGTATAAAGTTTGTTGTCTTGGCCGGGGTCTGAGTGTGTGTGTGTGTGTGTGTGCGTGTGCGTGCCTGTTGTGGGGGCTTAATGAGATCAAATGTTCGAGGAACATTTCAGGAAAATATGTTTACCTTTTGCAGGCCTTTTCATCTATAAACAGGTCATATATGTGCTGCTTTCTCTGTGTGTGTGTGTGTGTGTGTGTGTGTGTGTGTGTGTGTGTGTGTGTGTGTGTGTGTGTGTGTGTGTGTGTGTGTGTGTGTGTGTGTGTGTGTGTGTGTGTGTGTGTGTGTGTGTGTTAGGGCTGTCCCAATTATTACATAATCGCAATCACATAATTGCGATTATTTTTTCATAATCGTCATAATCGTTTCCACGTTGAAACGGTGAGCTTGTAGATCGGCTGTTTCCACTATCAATGTTCTTTTTGAAGTGTAAAGTTGTCAAATATGTCAGTAATTTCGTTGTATATTTAGGTTATGTGTCATATCTGCCATGTGCAACTTCAAAGCCTAAAAGCCAAACAGAAATGTAATTGTCAACGACAAAAACACAATTAAATCGTTAATCGCAAATATTTGAGTCACAATTAACCGTCATGTAAAATGTCTTAATCGTGACAGCCCTAGTGTGTGTGTGTGTGTGTGATTTAATGAAGTTGGAAAATGTCAATGCCTCATGCGTACGTCATCGGCTAAACACACGCACACCATCAAAAGACACTCGCGGATACACACGTTCCCATACAGACATACGGTACTCGTAATGTGAGTGTGTGCGCCCACACACACACACACACACACACACACACACACACACACACACACACACACACACACACACACACACACACACAGGTGTACATGCTTACACTCACAGACCACACATCCTCATGCTAAGGATGGGACGATACGCGGCGATATTATCGTTTATCGTGATAAAAAAACCACTCATGATAATTGTATCGTGGAGATTTAACCCTTCTTGTGCCTATCCCGAACAAGTTCGGCTTTATTTCAATCCAATACAATATTTTTTTTGTTATTTTACTTACCCTGAGCTGCTTGTAGAGATGTGGGTGGTCCTGGGTCGTCCTACGCTTTCCAACGAGTGATTCTAGATGGTCCGACGATTTATTCCATTGAAAATGGTTTAAAATAAAGTTTAGAGCCCCCCAAAAAAACTCAATCTATACTGTCGGCGGCGCGACGTATTCCGGGGTGCCTATCCCGATCTAGTCCGGGATATTTAATAAAATGAATTAATTAATCGGAGGCCTCAACGAAGCCCCGGTCTAAATTTCCATCCATGGCCGGGGCCGAGACTTGGCCATCCACGGCCCGTAATCGGGCAACGCCGCCGCATCGCGCCACCGAATCCAATACAAAGTCACATCTTTAGAGAGCATTTTCTCTGAATTGTGTTCCCAGACCAAAGACAAAGTTTTTTTGCGACTAAAATAGCTTCAGATCGGGCTTCTAAAAAATAAAGACGCTAATGGCTAAGTGTTAGCTAACTTCCTCCTCTCGTCATACATAACAGTGGCTGGAGTGAAATCACAAGGCACTACGGGCAGTGTCGACGGAAGCTACAGCGAAGGCCTATACAGATATTTCTGGCACTCTAGCGGCACCTTGTGGCCCGGGGCACTGTATGAGTTAATTTATCGTGATATCGTCCTCCGTCATGCACTGGGTTCAATTCACCTTTTATTTGCCGAGCTGCATATCCGGTACCACTTAAACCCTCTATAGTTGGTAAAAGGTACTTGTAATATACATACTTGGAACAGTGTTTTTTTCATTCTCTATCAAATGTCTTCCGCCCCAGGATAATGGTTATCGCGATAATATCGTAAATCGGGATTTATTTCGTCACAATAATCGTGATGTGACATTTTCATATCGTCCCATCCCTACCTCATGCACACACATGGCCATCGGCCCATTCACACACTCCTAGTACATTGTCTCACACACACACGCACGCACGCACGCACACACACACACACACACACACACACACACACACACACACACACACACACACACACACACACACACACACACACACACGCACACACACGCACACACACACACGTCGTGCCTCTGACAGGTAGTTAATGTGTCATGTGAGTCAGTGTTGTAGTTGTTCGGCGGCTGCAGTTAAGCTACAGTGTAGTCATGTCTGTTCCACGGCCACAGCCAATAAATCTCTCTCTGTGCTGCTGGCTCGTAGACTCAGCCAATTAGCATCTCTCTCTCTCTCTGTTAGAGTATCTACAGAGGTGGAAAAAGTACTCACATTTTGTACTTAAAGTATCAATACTGCACTGTAAGATGTGCTCCGTTACAAGTAAAATGTCCGGAATTAAAAATGAACTTGAGTAAAAGTGTGGAAGTGTTGGCGTCAAAATGGACTTAAAGTACCAAAAGTAAAAGCAGACTACTAAATGTTTGAAAATAGCCGATGTGAGCTTGTAGATCGGCTATTTTCAAATGGCCAAGGTATAAAAATAGGGCTAAAGTGGTTTATATATGTTTTATAATATTATGATTTATATCTGTACACAGTAACTAGTAACTAAAGTTTTCAAATAAATGTAGTGGAGTAAAAGTACAATATTTGGGTCCCGGATATAGTGGGGTAGAATTAAAAGTACTCTCTCTCTCTCTCTCTCTCTCTCTCTCTCTCTCTCTCTCTCTCTCTCTCTCTCTCTCTCTCTCTCTCTCCCCCTCCCTCTCTCTCTCAGCTGTTAATAGAGAAGTGTGTAGCAGCCTCGTTCTAATGATTTCCATACGGCTACACAGTCTCCCCCAAGCTTCCACTGTAAATCTCCATGACAAGGTTGTGTGTGTGTGTAGACGGACACACACGCACATACTACACACACACACACACACACTTAGAAATAACATTGTTTCTCAGGTTTCCGCTCTCTTGTGTCGCGTTAAACGTGAATATGACAACATAAAACATTTTCCACGTAAAGATGGCGACTTTTCTGTGTGAGAAATAATCAGGATTGACTTTCTCTAGAACCGCTGGCACACAAGATGTGAAAGAGTGAACTTAAAACGTTAAAAAAGGGGCCAAACTGGAGATGCCAACCGCTTTCACACACAGACACACGCCGAGCATTTCAATCTGACCCGGGACCTGTCAATCACTAGCTCTCTTCCTGTCCGTCTTTCGGTGCAAAGAACCCCAAAAGTCCACAAACTAGAGGTGGGACGTTCGCGAACGAATCGAGTCTTTTGAACGGCTCTTTGAAATGAACGATGGGATCCGGTTCACAGTATAGGGAGCATAGGGGAAAAAGTACTAAAATCTTTCTCGCTATGATCGCGCCGCACCGTACCGTATCGTGGCCGTATCGCGCATCACCGCAGGAGATGTCTATGCAAGACTAGTAATCCACATAGCGATTATTTTTTTATCATTTCAACAAATATTCACTGTGTATTCACTCCATTTTGTTCCAAAATGTTCCTATTTATCATGACAAAGCAAAAAATAAAATAAAAACATAAATAAATATCAATTTAAAACTACACTCTCGCCATTAATATTAATGGTAGAATGTGGACTTTGTCCCACTGCATAACTCCGCCCCCGGTAGCAAAAGAGAATGTTTTTTCTGGTTGGCCAGTCAGGGACCAATCAGAAGGCTGACAAAGGGTCAATTGTGAGCTTGTAGATCTATATACATTTCAAATGGCAGAAATGTATATAGGGTTGAATTGATTTGTTGCCTAATTCTAATCAAAATCTCCTAAGTAACCAGTAACTAAAATGAGCCTTTTGAGCGGCTCTTTGAAAGGAACGGATCCCAGCGATCCGGCTCACTTCAAAGAGCCACAAATCCCATCTTCTACCACAAACTGTAGAACTGTAGAACCCAAGGCCGTGGCTCGCATCAGGAGGTCTGGGCGGTTTATGTACAATAACCAGCTCCTAATTACGCATTGTGTAATGTGGCGGAGCTGCGGCCGGCCAAATCCTCACAAATTCCTACAATGATTGTGGCTGGAGAGAATTATATTCTTTGTTTGGATCTTGGAGGTCAGAGTGGGAAACAAATCTGGTGTTAGGGGCTTTGTGGTCAGGGGCGTCACAAGGGGGGGGGGGGGTGGAGTGGGTCTGAGTTACTAGGGCCCAAGGTGGAGGGGTCCCTTGTAACTTTAGCTATAGAAAAATAGCAGATATACAAGCTCACAGCACGGCACTCTCTGCTATTTTTGAAAAGTCGTGAAAATGTGTGCAAATCTTTGAATATATGTATTTTTTATGCAAAAATTTGTAACTCAAATTTTGCTTCTGGGGGGGTCCCTGGAACTAAATATTTTGAGATGGGGGTCCGTGGCCAAATACATATCATCTTCGGGGGTCCTTGACATAGATAGATAGATAGATACCTTTATTATCCCAAGGGGGAAATTCAGTTGTCCAGTTGTAGCATAGCAGTATACAGTATTTACAAAGTTACAGAGAAGTAAGACAAAAGATAGATAAGAGTAAAAGAAGAAAAAAAAAGAGCAGTACAGTACCAATAAAGAAAAGGTGCATGAAAACGTTTGAGCACCACTGACAAGGAAACATAAATTTCTTGCACACATTTTCACAATTTTTCAAAAAATAGCAGATCTACAAGCTCGCAGCGCGGCACTCGGTGCCGCGCTGTGAGCTTGTAGATCTGCTATTTTTCAATAGTTAACATTCATGGGGGGCCCGCAGTCAATCCTTGTACTCAGTGCCCAGAATTTGGTGTGACGCCCCTGTTTGTGGTTTGTGCGTGCGTGCATGCGTGCGTGCGTGCGTGCGTGCGTGCGTGTGTGTGTGTGTGTGTGAAAGGGAGAGAGGGCAAGGATTTAACCATAGTAGCTTATATGCAACCATAGTAACACGCACTCATCAAGGTCTCTCTCTGCCCTCCGTTCATGCTTAACACGCACTATCGTTCTGTTCTAGTATATATTATACCACTCCGCTTGCCTCCGGCTTTCTCTTGCCCACATACACAAACCAACTCAGTGGTATTAGCTCTATATTAAACCACTGGTGGTGTGATATATAGACAGACACAGGCAACAATGTGCTTCAGTACAACCAAAGGTGTTGCACCAAATTCTGGGCCCTGGGTGCAAGGATTCACTGCGGGCCCCCCCATGAATGTTCTTCATAGAGGGAGGGGGTTTAACCCATTTAGATTGGGAACGCATTATTTTGTGCCATAACTATTGAAAAATAGCAGATATACAAGCTCACAGCGCTGCATGTGAGCTTGTAGATCTGCTATTTTTGAAAAATCTTGAAGAGTCTTGAAAACCCTATGTTTCTATGTCAGTGGTGCTCAAACTATTTCATGTGAAGGACCCCAAAAATGATATGTATTTGGCCACGGACCCCCATCTCAAAATATTTATTTCCAGGGACCCCCCAGAAGCAAGATTTGTGTTACAAAAAATACATGTATTCAAAGATTTGCACACATTTTCACAACTTTTCAAAAATAGCTGATCTGCTATTTTTCAATAGCTAAAGTATAAAATAATTAAGGCCCACCTTGGGCCCTAGTAACTCAGTCCCACTTCCCCCCCCTTGTGACGCCCCTGGCTTCAGTACTATCCAACTGTGGTCTCTTGGTTTCCACAGTGTCTCCTGCACCGCTGACTGATGCTTCTATAATGACAGTGTGCGTTGCAGTGGGGGGGCAGTGCTTTGACAGTTAAGAAACCAGCGCAAAAGTGGGGTCACTCAAAAACAAGTGACGTTGACAGGATCACATATGCTTTGATTGTGATACTAGGTTTTAATGTCTTTGTCATTCCTGGGGACGTTTTCATCTGCCAAAGCAGTGAATTTAAATCCAATGTCATGTACTTTAACATTTTATTTCCTTCACATGCTTACGCATGTAATTAAGAGTTGTGTAACCTTTTTATGTAATTTTGTTCTTTGCTGAAGCAATTATGCCATCCCCAAGTAATCGATCAAGCTAATGTTATCCTCCCAAGGAGCTCACCTTGGGGTTAAGAAATACTGTACATTGACAAATGTACTGACATTTGTCTTTATTGACCGATTAAACAAAGGACCCCTTAGTTGAGAGAGAGATGAAGCAGGGACCCCAACAGCACCATCAGCACCATCGTCAGTGTATTTTGGATTCACATCAATTTGTGTTTTCAGATATTTAACCACTTATCCGTCAATACTTAACCCATTTAGTGCTCCAGACATGAACGGGTTAAATGTCTAGCGTGCCTCTCGCAGGCTCCTATACGCTCCATTGTCTTATTTTGAAGGCCAGAAGTCCATTGCGTAAACACTTCCGGGTTGACGTCATTCAACGGGAGCGGTCGTCATCCCATGCCGTTTCTAAAATGGCCGATCGATGCCTTTGTTATTATGTTTTTGTAGCGAGAATCTAATGCCATCCTTGGCTTTAAAAGTGTTGTTTGGAGAAAATGGACATTAAAGATGAGATTCCCCGTCGGCCTCCATGTTATGGGATTACTATTTTGTGCACGTGGATCCGTGATGATGATGAATCGGCGAGGCCGATCGTGCCCAGACCTTCCGCCGGGCTACAGGGTAAGAACGCCAGCGTTACTCTATATACAGTATTTTTCGGCACTCTAAATACTTGAGTATTTTTCCACGAGTATACTCGGGATCGGCTAGAAATGAGTTAATAAACTTGACCTTTCACTCTGTACTTAGTCTGCTCTTTTTCCCCTCTACACCAAACCTCTTTGCCGAAAATAGCCGATCTACAAGCTCACAACGCCTCGCGGCGCGAGGCGTTGTGAGCTTGTAGATCTGCCATTTTTGGCTAAAGTTCTCAGAAATTGGATGCTAGGGTTCAAGTGATTAATATAAAAAGGTTAAAAAAAGGTTTCTATCACACACAGATTTGGAGGACCCCCCTGTAGTAACTCTGAGGACCCCCTAGGGGTCCCGGTCCCCTGTAGAAGACCCATGCCATAGGTTAAAACACGTGGTTAAAACACCATTACGCAAACTGTCAACATGGAGAAACCTTGGGTTACATTCATGTTGGCTTCTTGTCGGTCTGATTGATGAAGTGAAAAATACATTCGGGGTGAATATAATTGTCAGGCTGGCGTTGCTCTCATAAAGCCTTAGACGGTGGTCGGGGTGTCAGTGTTGGTCAGTGTCAACCCAAGCCTGATTTATACGCTGGCGTTGCATGCCGCGAATGGCAGCTATACGAGCTTGTAGATCTGCTATTTACTGAGCACGACGCCGGGCAAGCAACCAAGTACTGCTGACAATGGATCTAACAGTGGCTCCACAGGGTATGATGATAGGGTGCAGGGACGTGCAGAGAATGTTAGAGAGGCAGGGGCTGACATTTCCAAAAGGGCCGTTTGGTGGAAGCACCGAAAATCGCGCTGCGACGCGTTGTTGTGAGCTTGGAGGTCGGCTATTTTCGGTGTGTGCAACCACACTGAACTAAGCATAATCAAGTGAATACTGGAGATGTGGCGTAACGGCATGGATTTCTACACAGAGAGGGCAATTCTTTCAACATAAGCTGCTGCATTCAAGTTCAGGAGAGTTTGGACAAGGCAATTCTCTTGAATGCTACCTTTATGTATGCCGTGGAAAGAGGGGACATTTGCATTTCTTTCACCATAGTAAAAACTGCATTTATGGTCTGGAAAGGGCACTTTTTACAAATGGATAAAAGGGAAGGGGGCTCAAGCCCCCTTTGATGTCTGTGTGCACGTGCCTGATGGTGTGTCAGTCTCCGTGGTAACTGCTCACATTCAGTTTCACAACCCAACCTTACACTCTGATAGTTAAATCAACACTGCTGTACAGTACTTGCATAACATGACGTAACATGACATAGCGTTGCAAGCCACATTGTCTGTCATGTCCAATACTGGACCCGCCGATACCTCTAGCCTCGAAACCCAGGCTCTTTGGCCGATCGGAAAGAAGAAGAAGCCTGGGCCGATCGCGTTATGATCACTGTAGGATGTGGAAGTAATATTCCCTAACCAACCAGAGTGCAGAGAGCGTCGCACCGAATGTGTTGACGTCATGATCTACCGGTCTCCCTAACAAGCCACCCATGACCAATGACAATTCGGCTCGTAGAGAAAACGGCGAGGTCCCGGGATTATGAAGCCACATCAGATCATGAAATGATGTAGTGTCCATGTCATTTCGCCTAGGTGGCGTGACTAACGGACAGAACGATTATTCACTTCATTCACCATCGTAGAAACGTGGCTGCAGTAGGCTGTATGCGAGCCATGACATTACCATGTAGTGTCTGTTTCTCAACCCACCCCCTCGTCTGAACGGAATTAGGCAGATCAGAACTTTAAATTTTTGCGGAATTCTCTCTTGCAGGATACGTCGCAGTGTACCACGCTACCGAGGTTGAAATCCAAAGTACTGACATATTAGAAGCTATTTGAAGAGTCATTTGCCCTCTCATAGGCAGTGTAGCCTTCTTTCTCTGCCCCCACTGCATGCACACGCACGCACGCACGCACGCACTCACGCACAGTACACACACACACACACACGCGCACATGCACAGTACACACACACACACACACACTCAGGTTGTGTCCACATATCCAATGTCTCTATATTAAAACCGGGAAGGACATGACCCTTTAGGAAAACACAGGCCCCAGAACACACACACACACACACACACACACACACACACACACACACACACACACACACACACACACACACACACACACACACACACACACACACACACACACACACAGTCATACCTCTTGAGTGCACGATTGACACTTTCTCACTGCAGACCCGAAAGCAAATACAAAGGACGGTTATGCTAACATGCGTGTGTGCGTGCGAGCGCGCGTGTGCCAGGCCAGTAAATGTGTGAACTGTATCACGCTGTCATACCACTTCCCTCCCCGAAGGAGAAAGGAACCGGTACAAAGGTCAGACAGAAAAGGAGAGAGCACTGGAGAATTGGAAGAAAAACACAGGAGTAAAGAAACAAAAATGATGAAAGAGAATAAGGGTATGCTGCTCAGCACAGATCCATAATGATATGATACATGATAGCCAAGGGTTTAACGCATTCAGAACGGGTACACAACACATTATTGATTTGTGTATCATTATTTTATGCTTTAACTATTGAAAAATAGCAGATATACAAGCTCACAGCGCGGCACCGAGTGCCGCGCTGCGAGCTTGTCGATCTGCTATTTTTGAAATATCGTGAAAATTAGAATTTTGACCCGATTCTATAAGTGTCTTTTGAATCCTTCTAAGGTTTTTTGAAAAACCCTATGTTTCTATGTCAGCAATCTGGCTATAGCCATCGTCAAAGAAAAGGTCCTTTTCACTTAGCTGGCGCTCAGTTAGTCTGTTCTTGAGAGACTACTATGTCAGTGGTTCTCAAACCTTTTCATGTGAAGGACCCCCAAAATGATATTTATTAGGCCACGGACCCCCCATCTTAAAATATTTAGTTCCAGGGACCCCCCAGAAGCAAAACTTTAGTTACAAACGTTTGCTTTGAAAATACATTTATTCAAAGATTTGCACACATTTTCACGACTTTTTCAAAAATAGCAGATCTACAAGCTCGCAGCGCGGCACTCGGTGCCACGCTGTGAGCTTGTATATCTGCTATTTTTCACTGGTTAAAGCATTCAATAATTCTAGGCCTGAATGGGTTAAACATGAGACCTTGACTTGACATAACTGGTTACTGTGCCTCTTCTAAGGGGGACTGCCCCATGGTTGGAACTCCCGTTGGTCTGAACACCATCGGCAGGTTAGCTACTCACCAGCGTCGGCAGGTTAGCTACTCACCAGCGTTAGTTTTACTGAGGTTAAGGTTAGGTTTAGGCATAGTTTTACTGAGGTTAGGGTTAAGGTTAGGTTTGGGCATAGTGTTACTGAGGTTAAGGTTAGGTTTAGGCATAGTTTTACTGAGGTTAGGGTTAAGGTTAGGTTTGGGCATAGTGTTACTGAGGTTAAGGTTAGGTTTAGGCATAGTTTTACTGAGGTTAGGGTTAAGGTTAGGTTTGGGCATAGTGTTACTGAGGTTAAGGTTAGGTTTAGGCATAGTTTTACTGAGGTTAGGGTTAAGGTTAGGTTTGGGCATAGTGTTACTGAGGTTAAGGTTAGGTTTAGGCATAGTTTTACTGAGGTTAGGGTTAAGGTTAGGTTTGGGCATAGTGTTACTGAGGTTAAGGTTAGGTTTAGGCATAGTTTTACTGAGGTTAGGGTTAAGGTTAGGTTTGGGCATAGTGTTACTGAGGTTAAGGTTAGGTTTAGGCATAGTTTTACTGAGGTTAGGGTTAAGGTTAGGTTTAGGCATAGTTTTACTGAGGTTAGGGTTAAGGTTAGGTTTGGGCATAGTGTTACTGAGGTTAAGGTTAGGTTTAGGCATAGTTTTACTGAGGTTAGGGTTAAGGTTAGGTTTAGGCATAGTTTTACTGAGGTTAGGGTTAAGATTAGGTTTAGGCATAGTTTTACTGAGGTTAGGGTTAAGGTTAGGTTTAGGCGGTCGGACCAAAGGGAGTTCGAATCAAGGACGTGTTACCCTTCTAAGGCAGTGATATTCAACCTTATTTAGGACCCTCAATATGTATGCATCAGGTCACAGACTAGCCTGACACTCAGCCTGAATTGACGTGCTTCTATCCACTGCAGTTTCAGGGATGGGCGTTGCCAAAGAGGCAATCTTCTGCGATTGCTTCACCGCCCGACCAATCACAAGAGTAGCAAAACAGATGACGTAGTTGTTATTGGTGTTATGTGGCTGGCTACAGTGGCTAGCCTGTTGCTTGCTACTTGCTAACCAAAGAAACAGGCAGAATAGGAGCGCTACGAACTAGTAATCAAACACAGATGTTTCATAGCGAGATCGATACGATCGCATATTACCGCGACGGGCGGCGTGATGTTTGTTTGGGAATGTACGGTCCAAATAATAGACCGGGCCATTTGAGTCCGGCTCCAGTTGGGTTCAGGTAGTTTAAAATTGGACCCGTGAAGACCTCTACCACCAACACCAATCTACGTACGAATCTCGCGTGGCACTTCTTGTAGCGCCGTGTCCGCAAGTCGTCGCTGTCGGGTGGAAACCTCGTATCTCCAAGTTTCAAATGTGTGCGTTCTTTCGCAAAGTAAAGCCCTGCTTCATCACACAAGGCCGTCGCACAAAAGTATTGAAAACAGCCGATCTACAAGCACATAACGCCTCGCGCCGCGGGCCGTTGTGTGCTTGTAGATCGGCTGTTTTCACTAGTTTAGTTCATTTTTTGAAATGATAAATACAAAACGAACGGTTTTGGACATACAAGGTTTTCACCCGACAACGACGATGTGCTTGTGATATACCCATCGTCACCAACGCGAATCCGCGTACGCGCATTGTGTGTACGCGCATTGTGTGTACGCGCATTGTGTGTACGCGCATTGTGTGTACGCGCATCGTGCTCGGCCATTGAAAACGAATGAATGAAGTCCCCCCCAGATGTAATTATAAGAGAAGCGTGGGGTGGGCGGTGGGTGGGTGGGTGGTGAGGTGGGTGGGTTTGCCAGTAAAACGTATTGGCTCGGTGCAGTGCACGAGGGGTTGGGGGGGCTGGGGGGAGGGGGGTGAGTGTGGAGTGCTAAACCGTGTTCTGCTTTGGGATCAAAGCAACCGTTGCCGCTCCAAACTTCAAACGCCCTGCGCCCGCTCTCAGAACATGCCGCGCATGTGGAAGGAGGTTAGGAAAGGAGGTGAGGGAGGCTGGGAAAGGGAAGAAGAGGAGAAGTGTGTGCGTGGGGGGGCAGGGGCGTCACAAGGTGGTGGGGAGGGGGGGGGGGGAGTGGGACTGAGTTACGAGGGCCCAAGGAGGTGGAGGAGGGGGCCTGGAATTGTTTTATACTTTTAGCTATTGAAAAATAGCAGATATACAAGCTCACGGTGCCGCGCTGCGAGCTTGTAGATTTGCTATTTTTGAAAAAAGTCGTGAAAATGTGTGCACATCTTTGAATTTATGTACTTTTTAAGCGAACTCACATTTTGCTTCTGGGTGAGCACTCGGTGAGCTTGTATATCTGCTATTTTTCAATAGTTAAAGCACAAAATAATGCGTACTAATGCGTCCCCACTTGTCTAAATGGGTTAAACCCCCCCTCCCCCTATGTAGAACATTCATGGGGGGCCCGCTAGTGAATCCTTGTACCCAGGGCCCAGAATTTGGTGGTGACACCCCTGTGTGGGGGGGGGGGGGGGGGGTAACCTGAATACCAGCACCTCAAGTTACCACTTAATCACATAACCCTGGAATACACATACAGTGTGTGTGTGTGTGTGTGTGTGTGTGTGTGTGTGTGTGTGTGTGTGTGTGTGTGTGTGTGTGTGTGTGTGTGTGTGTGTGTGTGTGCGTGTGTGCGTGTGTGCGTGTGTGTGTGCGTGTGTCTGTGCGTGTGCGTGCGCACGCGCGATTCACTCACACATAACTGGACACACTCGTGCACACATGTGTGCGTGGGATTACGTGCACATCGACGCGTCCGCACGCGGCCAGACCCCCGCGCACGCACACACACACAAATGCTTGCCATGCTTGCCCCCCTTAGCCCGCACGCGCACGCACGTGAACACACATGATGCACTGGGTTTCCAGCAAGCGAGCGCTCGGGCCAATTGGCTATTAATACCGGGCCTCCGGGATGCAGTTTATATACCTCGTATTTGCATTTCAAATATTTCCTTTATTTCGCGGTCCAAATAATGATCTTATGAAGGCGCTTGGCTCTGAATTAAACGCATTGTGCATGCAGGTGGTCCTCACGACGCGCAAACAAGCGCACGTGATTGTTCATGTGCACACACACACACACATGCATTGCATACACATTCACGTGCACGTGCATATCGTCACTGTCGGGCAGAAACCTCGCGTCTCCACAAGTTCCACATTTGCACGTTTCTTCGTAAAAAAGTAATGCCCTGCTTCGTCGTACAAGACTAGTGCAAACATCAGATCTCTTGTAGATCAGCTGTTTTCACTATTTTAAATTATTTTTTAAAATGATGAATACAAAACAAACGGTTTGGGACATTAGGCATGTGCACACATAGACATCAAAGGGGGCTTGAGCCCCTGCCCTTTTATCTGTCTGTAAAAAGTGCCCTCTCCAGACCATGAATGCAGTTTTTACTATGGTGAAAGAAATGCAAATGCCCCATGCTACAGTATACCTGAAGGCAGCATTCAAGAGAATTGCCTTGTCCAAACTCTCCTGCACTTGAATGCAGCATCTTATGTTGAAAGAATTGCCCTCTCTGTGTAGAAATCCATGTCGTTACACCACATCTCCAGTATCGACTTGATTTAAAGTGGTTTCAAGTACCGAAAATAGCCGACCTCCAAGCTCACAACGTGCCGCGCTGCGACGCGTTGTGAGCTTGGAGGTCTGCTATTTTCGATATTTCCACCAAAAGGCCCTTTTAGAAATGTCTGCCCCTGCCTCTCAAACATTCTCTGCACGTCCCTGTTGGACATACAAGGTTTCCACAACGATATCAAAAGTCTGAATTAAATTAACACATAAGGTTTTATTGTGACACGTGTGTGCGCCCAAACACAAGGCTGGCAGGTGGTCTCGTGTTGTGTGGTTAACAGGCTTTCTCCTTCTACCCTCCCAGCATCAGGTTCTGATTGAGGAACTTCTCTCTCATCCCATCAGTGTTGTTTTACAGCAAATTTTGATTTAGTTTTAGTCATAATTTAGTCACCTGAAATGTTTTAGTTTTAGTCTAATTTTAGTCGACTGAATATCATAAGATTTTAGGTGACTAAATCTACAGTTGATTTAGTCAACTGAAATGTATTTTGGCAGGCCTTGATGGAATCATAATGACTGATTTTACACTTGGTTGTGTGCTGAAAATAGCAGATCTACAAGCTCACAACGCGTCACACGGCGACGTGTTGTGAGCTTGTAGATCGGCTATTTTTCAGCACGCAACACCTGAGAACAACCAAACATAAAATGACTCTCTTCTCCACTAGTCCCTCCCTAACGTTTTAGTCTAGTTTTTATTTTGTTGACGGAATTGTCAATATATTAAGTCTTAGTTTTAGTCGCCATAGCTTAGTTTTTGTTTAGTTTTTATTTAGTTTTCGTCAGTGAAAAAAACACAGTTGACAAACATTTTTCGTAATAGTTTTAGTCAACACTGCCCCTCCATCCTCTCTCTCTCTCTCTCTCTCTCTCTCTCTCTCTCTCTCTCTCTCTCCCTCCCTCTCTCTCTCTCCCCCTCTACCTCACTGTTTCACTCTTGTTAATAGGCTCCATCAAAGGTTTTTAATTTAGGAAGATAGACAATCTGAATTGGAGCCACTAGACTAGAGGCTAAATGGTACACACTTCTGGTAATGTGTACATCTTAATTATGAAGACTAAATCGTTTAGTTCGATAAACTGTTGCACAAGAAAATCTAAAATGCTTAAAAAATGAATAAATAAATCCCTACAGTAAACACAGTTCAATTCAATTCAAATGAGCTTTATTGGCATGAGAACACATACGTTTACATTGCCAAAGCAAGTGTAAAAAAAAAAAAAAAAAAAAAAAGTTGAAAATGGGGAACATATTATATAGAGTTTTAGACAGCATGTACAGCATTGTGTAAACACAACAGAGCTATGTCGCATTGTGACATCTTGCTGCTGTGTTCGCACATTGTTGTGTTTCTCCCAGTTGGTATGGGAGTTTTTCATCATCGGTCATATTTTCAAATTACATTCGGGTGTGTGCGATCTCTGGGAAGCATGTGTCTCTGATGTCTTGGTATAGTGGGCAGGTGGTTAGGAAGTGTAGCTCTGTTTCTACCACATTGTGTGTGCAGTGGGTGCATAGTCTGTCCCTGGTAGCGGGGTCTGTCTGTGGCGGCCTTGCAAGGCTGTGTTCGCCGAGCCTGTCACACAGTTCATTATTTGCTGCTCATCATTAATGTGTGTTGTTGTCTGCTCTTTGCTCCACAGATGACTCCAGTAGGGCTCATCATTAATGTGTGTTATTGTCTCCACAGATGACTCCAGTAGGGCTCATCATTAATGTGTGTTCTTGTCTCCACAGATGACTCCAGTGCAGGGAGGGATGCAGCAGGGCCCAGTGATGGAGCCTCTGAACACACTCCTGAGTTAGCTGGGAAGATGGGTGAGACTCATTACTACACACATTATTATTATCATCTTCTAACCCTAACCCTCTGAACACACTCCTGAGTTAGCTGGGAAGATGGGTGAGTCTCATTACTACACACATTATTATCAACATCTTCTAACCCTAACCCTCTGAACACACTCCTGAGTTAGCTGGGAAGATGGGTGAGTCTCATTACTACACACACATTATTATCAACATCTTCTAACCCTAACCCTCTGAACACACTCCTGAGTTAGCTGGGAAGCTGGGTGAGACTCATTACTACACACACAGTATTATCAACATCTTGTAATTTGTACTTTTTAATACTTAACAGGGCTTGACAATTGACATTAAGGCTTGTCTTGTTGTCCTGGACAAGTAATGAATCCTTCCGGACAAGCTCATTAAAAATGTACTTGGACAAGTGGCTTTTTGTTTCACTTTTTTCTGTGACGCTCCTAGCAGCTTTGTGCTGCATGCAGACTATGGACTGCCCTTACTATGGAATGGAGGGAGCAAGGGGCGAGCAAGCAGTCCTTTTTTATTTATTCTATTTCAATGCCTGACTCCTATGCATGCATTTAAGAAAGAAATGACTGTGAAATGTCTCATTTTTATCCAAACAAGTGACTTTTGTGCCTGGACAAGTGAATGTGAGATGTACTTACAAGCGCCTCAAAAAGTTAATGTCAAGCCCTGCCTAAGTACAGCAACGTTCACTTTTAGTAGAGTCATTTGGCCAGGAGTGTCAAGATGCTTTGCCTCGCAGGGACGTGCAGAGAATGTTAGAGAGGCAGGGGCTGAAATATCTAAAAGGGCCTTTTGGTGGAAATATTGAAAATGGCAGACCTCCAAGCTCACAACTCGTTGAGCTGCGACGCATTGTGAGCATGGAGGTCGGCTATTTTCAGTACTTGATACCACACTGAACTAAGCATAAAAAAGGCAATGTGGTGTACAGCATGGGTTTCTACACAGAAAGGGCAATTCTTTCAACATAAGATGCTGCATTCAAGTTCAGGAGAGTTTGGACAAGGCAATTCTCTTGAATGCTGCCTTCAGGTATGGCATGGAAAGAGGGGGCATTTGCATTTCTTTCACCATAGCGAAAACTGAAGTCATGGTCTGGAGAGGGCACTTTTTACAGATGGGTAAAAGGGCAGGGGCTCTCAAGCCCCCTTTCATGCCTATGTGTGTACATGCCTGTTGCCTCGAGTATTTTGGCTTGAGTACTTTGTCCACCACTGGTGTTCAGTAGGTACTGTAGGTCAAAAGTATTTTTACACTGAGCCCCCTCACAGCCCCGCCCCCTTTGGCCCTCCCTCCCTCCCTCCCTCCCTGTCCTCCAACACGTTGGTACTCTCTCTCTCTCTCTCTCTCTCTCTCTCTCTCTCTCTCTCTCTCTCTCTCTCTTTCTCTCACTCTCTCTCTCTCTTTCTTGTTCTAGTCTCCCTGTGGTCTCCTCTCCACTGACCCTTGACCTCTCTCACACATGTTTTTATCTTCACCAGTTATCTCTCTGTGTATGTCTCTGTCTGTATGTTTATAATATCTATTTATTTATCTGTCTGTCTGTCTGTCTGTCTGTCTGTCTGTCTGTCTGTCTGTCTGTACAGTATATACAGTATATCGTCATTGTTGGGAAGAAACCTCGTATCTCCAAATTTCAAATGTGTATGTTGTTTTCATAAAGTAAAGCCTTGCTTCATCATAAAAGACTGTCGCACAAAACTAGTGAAAATATTGGACATACACGGTTTCCACCCGACAACGACGATATATACAGGGTTCCCACGGTCATGAAATTCCTGGAAATATTTTGAAATTAGAAAAATATTTTTCCAGTTACTGGAAAAGTTTTGGAATTGATCAAAGGTCCTGGAAGGTCCTGGAAAAAATGGCTATGCATTGTTTTTTGGTTATTGATTTTGTTAACTCGTTTACTGCCACCATGAATCGACTTTGAGGGTTCCCTGCCACACACATGGGCGTGGGCACGGGCACGTGCGTGTCCATCGTGCACGATCTACATGCACGCCACGGCCCGTTCGCAGCGTGCACGCTTTATTTTTGCTACACTGCCTGTGGGCATTGCACATAGGTATAAGGGACTCGTTATTGCACTGAATTATTGTTATATAGTCCTGGAAATTGTCTTAAATATATATATTTTTTGCGTTTTGGAAATTCATTGGTAAATTGGTGTGGGAACCCTGTATACAGTACAGTTTATCTCTGTCCGTCTATGATCATTGGATCCCTCTCTTGTCTTTATTCCATTTTCTTCTCCAGCTCCCTCACTGTCTCTCTCTCTCTCTCCATCTGTCACTCTCTCCCCTTCCTCCCCTGATCACCCTCTCTCTCTCTCTCTATCTCTCTCTCTCTCTCTCTCTATCTCTCTCTCTTCTCTCTCTCTCTCTACTCTCTCTCTCTCTCTCTCTCTTCTCCACTCTCCTCTCTCTCATCTCATCTCTCTCTCTCTCTCTCTTCTCTTCTCTCTCTCTCTCTCTCATCTCTCTCTCTCTCTCCACCGCCCCTCCTCCTCTATTAACTCAGTCTGGTCACAGTTCAGCTGCAGTGCAGCAGCTTTTTCCTTTTTTCCCTCTTTTTTGTGGCGGCAGGACTTTAAGCCTTTTGGGGGTATGTTTGTTTTGTCAGCCGGCCCAGCCCAGCCAGCCGTCGGGCCCTCGGTTTCTGCCGGGTGGGAGTTATAATATTCCGCTGAGCAATGCTGCCACACATGGCAGAAATACCTCCGGATCCAAAGTGTGCAACCCTGTCACATTACTCTTTCACCCCTGTTTGTTTACCCGGAGCAGGAATAATAGCCGTATCCGTAGACACGCCGTGTAGTTCTGGCGGTGATTTATCGCCCCCGGCCTGATGGAGATCTGCTGCGGCGAGAACACTGGGGATATAAAAACCAAGCACTCCCTCCCCTGCACACCCAGGGGCTCCTTTATGCTTTGATCTGTTACTAGTGTTCTAGTTAGGAGGGATGTGGCTGCATTACTGGATCTAAAAAAAGGTTAAAAGGTTATGTTAAAGAGGTGGTGCCATAGTTTTTGTTATCTTTTCTGGTTTTCATGTGTCTAGGAGGTTGACAGTACTTCATTAGACCCCCTGGTGTGGTTGATATGAGCAAATTATGAGTATTCCCTTGGCCTTTGTATTTGGTTTTGTTCCTGGAGGCTGCCACATTGTGGGTCAAAAGTACAGATCCAAAAACACAGATAGAGTGACATCCTAATAATCATCCCCTCCCCCCTCAAATGCATTTGGTTCCATGTGTACACTATCAGAGTTAAGGGGAGACCTTGACATTTGAAAGTTTGAGAAACACTGCCCCTGATGCATCCCAAACCGGGGGTCCTTGAAATTAAAACATTTGACAACCACCTGTTCTACACAGTTATCACGTGGTCGATTGAAATCACCTGGTGTCTCTGGCCTCACTGATTTAGGTGCCGGCTACACGGAAGTGGATATTT